>NC_069500.1:442996871-443342705 GCF_027579735.1 Bombina bombina
TGCTCATCGCACCGTACTTGACACGCCTGTTTTTGAAGACTTTTTTTTATACATTTGGAGAGCGTATTGAGATTCGCGGCCGCGATGTTTGGCGAAGTTTGGCGAGCGTATTGACGCCGACGAATGCAACATATTTGACGCTTTGATAAATAGGCCCCATCTTGTTGTTCCTGGGTCAAATTGTGCTTGTCTCTGTGTCTGTTTTTTTGGGCAAGTTCTCTATATTCAGTGTCCACTATTTTAATGAACGTTTCCACAGCTGCATTATACCCTGATGGGTTCAATGAACTTTTTAGATTAAGGCTGTACAGTCCTATATCAAAGGGTACTGTGTCTTCATGTCTGTCTGTAATTCTTGGGACAATGTCTCTATTAGGGATGTTAAAGGAGGCTCTCAATCTAAACCCCTTAAAGAAACGGGTCAAGTCCAGCATGAGTGAAAAAGTATCAGCATGTTCATTGGGGCAAAATGATAGGCCTTTATTGAGCACATCGATTTCATTTGGGCTCAGAACCCTTGAGGATAAGTTTATAACGCTTACGTCCGTTGTGTCGGCTTGGCTTGTGAGCAGATCCCCACACCTCCTATTTTTCCTCCCTTGTCTGGTCTGCCTCCTTGGTCTTTCACATCCTACTGGCACTCCCCTAAAAAAGAAGTGGATCAAGGTGCATTTGAAGTTGAGGCCGACATACCCTGTGTACTGGGGATCAGTGCCCGTTCTAAACCGCTGCTATCAGAGCTGGTAGCAGCGCCGCTGTCTGCATCTCTCAGAGGTCTCTGTCATGACCCCACCCATCCCGGCTCACTATCCACTGACATGGGCAGTTCCAATAATACATGTTACCTACACTGTCATTGTGTTTGTCACGCTTGAACTTACGTCAATTCCGCTCATCTACCTCTAGTTTAAAGGTATCGACCACCTTTTCAACTTCACTAAACACTCGTAAGTATTCCTCTTCACCAAGTAATTCACGCAATTTGCGTTTCTGCTCCTTAATGCCTGCAGATAAAGTTAGCAACTTACGGTTAGAAAAATCAATGCTCAAGATTATTACATCCATTGAGCTTTTGTTTAAAATTTGTTGGTATATGGGGCAGAATTCGGTGCTGTCCGAAAAGAAGATGGGTTGGAGGGGGGACCGCAAACCTCTGGGGATACGTTTGGTTCTATAGTATTTGGCCAGTGTTATTGAGTGTATTTGCAGGGTTACCTGCCGTTTCCTCATTCTCTCCAGGTCTCTCCTTTGGGAGTCTTTATCAGGTGCTGTCAGGAACTCTCTGGGCACCACTGTCAGGGTAGCAATACGAGCTGCTTCCTCCTCTGAGTAGGCAAATACTCCTGTTTCACAGGTCATCCTTAAGCAAATAGGTATAGTCTTATAATCAAGCCAGTAAGTCGATAAAATGAGTGGTGCTGTAATCCCCAGAGGGTAAATGCTTTCAATGAAAACAATGAGATCCGCACTATCACAACTGAGTATTTCTCAGTAGATAATCATATATGTCCGGTGCAGCACTATGATGACCACCCTCTTAAGGCCTCAGGGTACAATATAACAAAAAGCAAGGTGGCACATGGTATGAAGACTATACCTTTATTAGGAGCAATGTTTTGGGACACTTGCCCCTTTCTCAAGCTAATCACTAATACAAAAAACACATAATATATAGACACAGTAGTAAAATAGGTGACCAATCAGCAAGCATGGGAGGGGTTAGAAAAGTGACATCATCACAGGCCATTTCATTAGATACAAAATTTCATTAGATACAAAATATTGAACCCTTTACACCCAATTGATTAATTGGAAACCTGATTAAAAACAAATGCAGCAAATTTTCAACCATAACATGTTAACACAAATAGCCTGTATAGATTAAATTTAATTTTGACCTCTAACTTTCATTATGGAGCTAAGAATGGAGTAAATAACATGTGAAAAATTAATTTAAAGGGAGAAGATCAAAATCTCTTTTAAGTCCCTTTGGGAACATGGTGTTGAGCTGCCAGATCCATTTGGCTTCTCTTTTAAGAAGGTATCTAGCTCTGTTGCCCCCTCTTTGTTTTTTTGGGGGCACTATTAATGATCATGTACCTCAACTGATTGGCCTGATGGCCCATTTGTGCAAAATGTGCTGGAAGTGGGAGGTGTAACATTTTGTCATTGCAAATGGTTGACTTATGTTGGCAAATGTGTTCTCTTATCTTTTGGGTCATTTCGCCAACATATAATAGCCCACATGGGCATTTTAGCACATAGACAACATAAATCGAACCACAGGTGTAAAAGCCTTTTATGTGGTATTGCTTCCCAGTGTAAAGGTGGGAAATGATACCTCCCTTAATGACATTTTTGCATTGGGCACACCCCAAGCATGGGAAAGTTCCCTGCTTGGGAGTCCCAAAGAACTCGCGTTGGGCACTATCAGATTTTTTGGTAGACATGGCACGGACCAATTTTTTGCCTATTGTGTTGCCTCTGCGATACAAGGCTCTTGGACTTTTCTGGAACTCCTTAATATCTGGACATGCTTCCTTCAACATAAACCAATTTCTTTTAATAATGTTAAACACTTTTTTGCTCATGGTGTTATATGAACTTACAAAATGTAATCTGGTTGGATTGGATATCCTTCTTCTGACAGGGGGATTTTTCAGAGAGTTTTCTACTTCCTCTAGTTCCTGAGCAATATAACCCCTACTGACATTTTTTTCTTTCATGTCTCTAGACCTAACCTGTCTAGCTTCCGGGTCTGATACTATCCTGTCATCTCTCAATAGCTGTGATTTAGGCACACTTTGAAAAACCTGTGGTGGATGAAAACTTCTCCTGTGTAACAGGGTATTCCTGTCCGTGGGTTTCACAAAAAGGTCAGTTGTCAATCTGCCATTCTGTTTGGAGACCATGGTGTCTAGAAATTCCACTTTATTCTTATCATATTTGCTACTAAATTTCAAAAAGGGAACAGCATTTATTAATGCTGAATTTAAATTTCGCAAATTTTTCAGGGGGGCCTGCCACACCATGAACAAGTAATCAATGTAGCGGAACTAGCCCTGGCAGTAATGAGTGGATTCCATCAAAGAGAGGCATGTGTATATGAATACACTCTTCACTCAATACTGCAAGGGGCTGGTTCTGCTACATTTATGACTTGTTCATCGTGTGGCAGGCCCCCCCAAAAAAATTTAGCAGAATTTAGATTCAGCATTGAAAATGCTGTTCCCTTTTTGAAATTCAGTAGCAAATATGATAAGAATAAAGTGGAATTTCTAGAAACCATGGTCTCCAAACAGAATGGCAGATTGACAACTGACCTTTTTGTGAAACCCACGGACAGGAATACCTTGTTACACAGGAGCAGTTTTCATCCACCACAGGTTTTCAAAGTGTCCCTAAATAACAGCTATTGAGAGTTGACAGGATAGTATCAGACCCGGAAGCAAGGAAGGTCAGGTCTAGAGACATGAAAGAAAAAATTGTTACTAGGGTTTATAGTGCTCAGGAACTAGAGGAAGTAGAATTTTCTGAAAAATCCCCCTGTCAGGTGGAGGATATCCAATCCAACCAGATTAAATTTAGTAAATTCATATAACACCATGAGCAAAAAAGTGTTTAACATTATTAAAAGAAATTGGTTTCTGTTAAAGGAAGCATGTCCAGATATTAAGGAGTTCCAGGAAAGTCCAAGAGCCTTGTATCACAGAGGCAACACAATAGGCAAAAAGTTGGTCTGTGCCATGTCTACCAAAAAATCTGATAGTGCCCATCACCAGTTTTTTGAGACTCCCAAGCAGGGAACTTTCCCATACTTGGGGTGTGCCCAATGCAATTAAGGAAAGTATCATTTCCACCCTTACACTGGGAAACAATACCACATAAAAGGATTTTACACCTGGGATTTGACTTATGTTGTCTATGCACTAAAATGCCCATGTGGGCTTTTATTTGTTGGCGAAATGACCACCTCTTGTCACACGAGGTAAATCCTATATCAGGGATACTATACAGTTTATAGAAAAAATTACAAAGATACAAAACATGGATGTCAATGTGATATTGGCTACCCAGGATGTGAATTCTCCCTACACGGTCATCCCCCACTCTGTAACCTTTACAATGAGGCACAACTAGAATGGTTAACCCAATTGCTCACTCTGGTACTGACTAAAAATTTCTTTCTTTTTGAAAATAACTTTTTCATACAAAAAACAGGCACAGCGATGGGGTCCAATGTGGCCCCATCCTATGCCTGTTTGGTAATGGATGCCATCGAAGAGAGGCATGTGTATACAAATCCACTCTTCACTCCATACTGCCAGGGCTGGTTCAGCTACATTGATGACTTGTTCATCATGTGGTGCCCCCCCCAAATTTTTTTTGCAGAATTTAGATTCAGCATTGAAAATGCTGTTCCCTGTTTGAAATTTAGTAGCAAATCTGATAAGAATAAAGTGGAATTTCTAGACACCATGGTCTTCAAACAGAATGGCAGATTGACAACTGACCTTTTTGTGAAACCTATGGACAGGAATACTCTTTTACACAGGAGCAGTTTTCATCCACCACGGGTTTTTTAAAGTGTGCCTAAATCACAGCTATTGAGAGATGACAGGATAGTATCAGACCCGGAAGCTAGGCAGGTCAGGTCTAGAGACATGAAAGAAAAAAAATTCAGTTGGGGTTATAGTGCTCAGGAACTAGAGGAAGTAGAAAACACTCTGAAAAATCCCCCTGTCAGAAGCAGGATATCCAATCCAACCAGATTAAATTTTGTAAGTTCATATAACACCATGAGCAAAAAAGTGTTTAACATTATTAAAATAAATTGGTTTCTGTTAAAGGAAGCATGTCCAGAGCCTTGTATCGCAGAGGCAACACAATAGGCAAAAAGTTGGTCCATGCCATGTCTACCAAAAAATCTGATAGTGCCCAACGCGAGTTCTTTGGGACTCCCAAGCTGGGAACTTTCCTATGCTTGGGGTGTGCCCAATGCAATAATGTCATTAAGGGAGGTATCATTTCCCACCCTTACACTGGTAAACAATACCACATAAAAGGCTTTTACACCTGTGATTCGACTTATGTTGTCTATGCGCTAAAATGCCCATGTGGGCTATTATATGTTGGCGAAACGACCCAAAAGATAAGAGATCACATTTGCCAAAGTAAATCGACCATTCACAATGAGAAAATGTTCCAGCACATTTTGCACAAATGGGCCATCAGTCCAATTAGTTGAAGTACATGATCATTGATAGTGCCCCCAAAAAACAAAGAGGGAATGACAAAGTTAGTGACCTTCTCAAAAGAGAAGCCAAATACATCTGGCAGCTTAACACCATATTCCCAAAGGGACTTAATAGAGATTTTGATCTCCCCTTAATTTAATTTTACACATGTTGTTTATTCCATCCTTAGCTGCATAATGAAAGTTAGAGGTCAAAACTAAATTTAATCTATACAGGCTATATGTGTTAACATGTTATGTTTGGAAATTTGCTGCATTTGTTTTTAATCAGGTTCCAATTCATCAATTTGGTGTAAAGGGTTAAATATTTTGTATCTAATGAAATTTTGTATCTAATGAAATGGCCTTTTGATTTGATTCACTTTTCTAACCCCTCCCATGCTTGCTGATTGGTCACCTGTTTTGCTACTGTGTCTATATATTGTGTGTTTTTTGTATTAGCTTGAGAAAGGGGCAGGTGCCCCGAAACTTTGCTCCTAATAAAGGTATAGCCTTCATACCGTGTGCCACCTTGCTTTTTGTTCTCCATGGTGCTGCACCGGACATTTATGATTGTCTACTGAGAAATACTCAGTTGTGATAGTGCGGATCTCATTGTTTTCATTAGATATAGTAGATTTATGTCAAATTGTTTTTTGTCCATACAAGAAGAAAAATAATTTTCTTTCCTTTCCTAAAGCATTTACAGCCCATGCAACTACTATTCTTATTTTGTTTTTTACAGATGTCCCTTTCAGAAAGAAGGCAAATGCCACAACCTGCATTTAGCCACCAAACAGCAAGTGCTACCCAGGTGCTGAAAAATGGGCTAGCTCCTAAGCTTACATTCCTGCTTTTCAAATAATGATACCAAGCGAACGAAGAAAAACTGATAATAGGAGTAAATTAGAAAGTTGCTTAAAATTGAGGGACAAAGGGAGAGTTGATTGTTGATCTGCATCACTGGGCAGCGGTAAAAAAAATATATATATTATGAAAAAGAATAAATCCTGAGATCTCTTTTTTACATTTTAAAAGCACACCTGGATGCAGACATATGGATAAAATGTTTTGGGATATTAATTTGTGTTTCACATTGAGTGATTTTGTTAATTTGTGTGTTTGAAATCTTGAAATGCTTTTTCAATAGTTTAATCACAGTAAAGTAGAAGTTGAATTATCCTATCTGCCAGCTATGGCAGTGACGCCTTATTGTCATCTCCTCATAGGGATCCGTATTGTAACTATCTGCCTGTAATGTCTATGTCATTTAGAAGCTCAAGACATTTCACAAAATATTACTGCCAGCAATGAAATTTCACTAAAAAAGGACAACGTATTCAGGAAACTGAAGCCTATACTTGCTTATGTATAATAAAGGGCTATTGTGACATATTCACTGTATTTGAATCTTCCCCTAGCAGGAAATGTCTGGAAAGAAAAAAGGAAATCTCTCAAAATATGTCAAGTTTGTGTAGTGTTGATCCACAGGATTTACAGAGTATAGCCTGTAACAAAAAGTGACACCATTGTATGTATATGCCAGAACACAGAGGAGAATCATATATGTCAAAATAATTGTGTATATTGTCTGGTGTAAGAAAGAGGAAGAGATTTTAGAGGATGTAGAAATGTAGATAACGTTCCATAACATTCTGAACAGATGCTATAATTACTAAACGTTCTTTGGTTAGACTTGATGTTTGTCTAGGAATATTTTTTTCATTTTAAGTAAGCATTTAGGAGGGTGCAGAGTGCTGCCAAAGCTAAGAACAAAATTATATTATAGTTAAAATTAAAGTTTTATGATTCAGATTTATGATAAAATAAAATAATATTTAAATTGACCTAATTCACTTGATATCCTTTGGTTAAACTTTGTTCCTTCCCATGAGAGCATAGAGAAGTCGGTTCAGGAGTCTGCACTGTGGATTTTATCACAATCTATTTGATAATTATCAGCATGTTAATGGTTGCAGGTGAGCCCTTTTTGATGTCAAAGTGGTCAAAATCAGCTAGTTTCATTGTTTATTGGCGGCATTGTTTTGATGATAGATTTTGGTTTTAAAGGAAATCAGAAAACTCACTACAAAGTTAACACATTTTTAATGTCAACCCCTGTATGTATTACATTGTTGCAAACACTGCTGCCACAAAGTGCTTCTGATCCTATCTAGGTATGCTTACAACCTAGAATTGCTTTCAACAAAGGACTACCAAGAGATTTTGTTTTTAATTTAGCTGTGTGCTTGCAAGAGAGTGACAGACTTTCTATTCTTGTGTTAATTTTGTTTTGTTATTTTCCCTATGGGCTTAGCATCTAGGCTTGTCTAGGGTTAACTACCTTAGTCACACACACACAAACATATCCAAGTTATGGAAAATCTATGCATTTTTCTAAATAGCACAATAATGATCCCTCTAATTTAATGATAGAGCTATAGAAATAGTCAGTCCTAATACAAATAAGGGAGATAGGTTGCTGGAGCTTTGCAAACCTTTTGGATCCATCATTTAGGCACCTTGGAACCCAATGGCAGGACCGTCTTTAACACAGGGCAAAAGGGGCAGCTGCCCAGGGCCCAGTTTCTGTTGAGGGGTCACTGCTCTGGTGGTGGGAATTTTTTCTGTGTAGGGCTGACTGTAGGCGCATGCAGCAGAAAGCTGGAGCGGCAAGGACGTGAGGATTTGAGCATCTGTGCAGCTGCATACACTGCTCTCTTCAGTCTTGAGGCTGTGTGACTCATCTCACACTGTATCCATGCAGCCTTGGACAGACAGCATCAAGTCTGCTGGTCCCCTTAGCCCTGCTCTTTCTGCTGTGGCCCTAAGATCAACTAACTGAAGTTTGTTAGGGGAACAGTGCTTTGTAGAAAGGTGTCAGTGGGAAGAATAAGTGAGTGCACACACACCCCTCCCCATGCAGCATTGTCTAGTGCAGGGTGAGAGGGAACTTCTTCCTAGCAAATAAGTGACATGTACTGCTGTGGCTGATGTATAGTGTCATGCTGATAGTTCAAACATTAATGTAAGGTTTATTTTTATAGTTTTTGTTTTCTCTCTGTCTCAGATTTTACAGCTTACCATAGTAGTTCTGCTGTTCCAGTCACTAAATTTATATTTGTCTGCACCTCTATGCTTCCTCCTCAGTCTTTACCTTGCTTTGCTCCTGTTGGCTGCCCTAAATCTCTTTAACCAGCTAACCTCACACCAGATTCACATTCAAAAGAATATTAAATTAATCCATTTATTAGTACTGCTTAGGTCCAGTTTCACATATTGCAATTTATTTCATTTTTTTTAAAAACGATTAGCAGTGGATGATCCACTGCTGGGCTAATAATTAAAAAAAATAAAATAATAATTTAGTTGTTTTTTGGGATGTTGGGGTGGAGAGCGAAATTGCATGGGGGGGGGGGCAAGAAATTTTTTGCCCAGGGTCCAGTCAATATTAAAGACGGCCCTGCCCAATGGTCTTAACAAAGAGACTTATTACTGCTTTTTAGTGGCATACACAAATATGCTGTGAGTGCCTCATGTAACATTCATACATCACTCTTATTCATAGAGTCATTGGTGTCTTGTATGATTAGCACAAGTACCTCCAGCAGCTCTCTGAGCAGACAAGGTGTTTTTTTATCCTGATCCTGTAGTCATAGTCATATGCTGCTGAAACAGTAATAACTAATGGAAATATATTGCAAAAATGCTTTTATTTAAAACTGAAATGAACTCAATCATATTTCAATTTTGACCTTTCTATCCCTTTAGGGGAATAAGAAATCAGTGCGTTACATTTTAGGTTCTTCTTGAACTAGGTGATACACTAATATATTTAAATCTCCAAAATGCATGCAAAGAATAAAAACCCCAATAAATAAACTTAAAATATAAAAATATAAGTTATGTCACTCAAACACGAAATGTCAACATACTGGGCTCCATTTATCAAGCAAGCGTTGGAGCTGCTTTGGACTAAATTAAAAGGCCAGTTTGTTCCACTTCTGTTTCCTATCACCTCAGAGGGTATTGGACTTAAAACATCCCTGATTGATCCATCTCTGATTATTGACAAGCTTTGCTCTTGTGCAATAGGTTACAGGGTGTGGGGCAGCACACAGGAATTCCTGTGCAATCATAAAAGAGGGTAGCTCTTGCAGGTTAATACCTCTTCAATAATTAAAGGGACAGTCGACACCAGAATTGTTATTGTTTAAAAAGATAGATAATCCCTTTATTACCTATTCCCCTGTTTTGCATAACCAACACAGTTATATTAATATACTTTTTACCTCTGTGATTACCCTGTATCTAAGCCTCTGCAAACTGCCCCCTTATTTCAGTTCTTTTGACAGACTTTTAGAAAATTAGTGCTGGCTCATAGGTAACTCCACATGCATGAGCACAATGTTATCTATATGACACTCATGAACTAATTCCCTCTAGTGGTGAAAAACTGTCAACATGCATTCAGATAAGAGGCGACCTTTAAGGTCTAAGAAGTTAACATATGAGCCTACCTAGGTTTAGCTTTTAACTAAGAATACCAAGAGAACAAAGCAAAATTGGTGATAAAAGTAAATTGGAAAGTTGTTTTAAATTACATGCCCTCTCTGAATCATGAAAGTTTATTTTGGACTAGACTGTCCCTTTAAGCAAAATAGTGTGTCACACAGTTTCAGATAACAATATATTGCGGGTAATCAAAGAAAGTTTACATAGAAAGCAATAAGTGCATTTTCTTATTTTTTTTGGGTTTATGATGTTAATCCTGTTATGGTTGGTTGCTATTGTAATTGGTTGTTATTTGAATCATTGTAAAACTAACCATTGTAAAATGCCTGAGGAATGCCTGTATGTACATATATGTGCGTGTGCGTGTGTGTGTGTAGGGGTAAAATAAAATTACAATTTAGACAAATGATTTGCAGTAAACAAAGTATGTGCCAAATACATCAAAGAAAGAATATTTTCTAAGAGGAGGAAAACAGGAAGACCAAACTGAATAATTTCAAAGAAGATAGGCCAAGTAGCTTGTATAAATATACCGAAAGTAGGCCACAGCTGTTTCTCTGCACTTTTAAAAAAATATAGTAAATTGCTTTTAATACAACTTAATGTTTCAATGAAAAGCAGCTATTCATAATACAAAAGTGCTTTGTTTTCAGTTGCATACAAAATAAGTATAGTCTGCAGTTATTATTCTGCTATTTCTATTTATGTATGACTAGAAGCTAACAGTTCCTTACTTTGGGAAGCTCTGGTCCCTTCAAATTTTTACCATACAAACTCATAGTTTGATGAAGGTCACATTGGGGCCTAGTTATCAAGCCGTCAACCTCAAATACGCTGGAATTCCGCAGCGTATTTGTGGCGAGGCTGATTCACCTTAGTTATCAAGCCCTAGACACCGGCAAAAGTAGAATATAGTGACGTAAGCTTCGATCCGCCGGACTCAGTCCGACACAGATCGATTCTTACGTCACTCCAGATGTTCCGCACACAAGTTCGGCACAATCTGACTACTTTTGCTAGTTATCAAAAAACTAGCAGGTACGCTCGGCACTTTTCCGGCCCAGCGTACCTGGTTTTCAAACCGCCGCCCTGGAGGCTGCGGATCCCATAGGAATCAATGGGAGTCTGACCATAGCGAAAGTTCATGTTCATTGCTGCCAGACATCCCATTGATTCCTATGGAAGCTGTTTGCACCTAACACCCTAACATGTACCCCGAGTCTAAACACCCCTAATCTGTCCCCCCTACACCGCCGCAACTAAATAAAGTTATTACCCCCTAAACCGCCACTCCCGGTCCCCGCCGCCACCTACATAAGACCTATTAACCCCTATCCTGCCCCCCATACACCATCGCCACCTATAATAAAGTTATTAACCCCCATCCTGCCGATCCCGGACCCCGCCGCAACCTATATTAAACTTATTAACCCCTAATCTGCCCCCCTACACAGTTGCCACCTATAATAAATTTATTAACCCCTATCCTGGCCCCCCTACACTGCCACAACTATAATAAATGTATTAACCCCTAAACCTAAGTCTAACCCTAACCCTAACACCCCCCTAACTTAAATATTAATTAAATAAATCTAAATAAATTTAACTCTTATTAACTAAATCAGCGCCGCCTGGATGTTGACTTCAATCGGATGGAAGACTTCTTCAGCGCCCCTTGGATGATGACTTCTGCCGCTCCGTATCTCCTCTTTGGTTCCATCAGTGGTCAGCTGGCTGAAGACGGCTCAAGGTAGGATAATCTTCAGGGGGGTAGTGTTAGGTTTATTTAAGGAGGGTTTGGCTTAGATTAGGGGTATGTGGGTGGTGGGTTTTATTGTTGGGGGGGTTGTATTTTTTTTACAGGCAAAAGAGCTGTTTTCTTAGGGGCATGCCCTGCAAAAGGCCATTTTAAGGGCTGGTAAGGTAATAGAGCTGGTAACTTTTTAATGTAGAATAGGGTAGGGAATTTTTTATTTTGGGGGGCTTTGTTATTTTATTAGGGGGCTTAGATTAGGTGTAAGTATCTTAAAATTGTTGTAATATTTTTTAAATGTTTGTAACTTAGCTTTTTTTATTTTTTGTAACTTAGCTTTTTTTTATTTTTTGTACTTTAGTTAGTTTATTTAATTGAATTTAATTGTAGTTATTTGTAGCTAACTTATTTTACTAATTTAATGATAGTGTAGTGTTAGGTTTAATTGTAACTTAGGTTAGGATTTATTTTACAGGTAATTTTGTATTTCTTTTAGCTAGGTAGTTATTAAATAGTTAATAACTATTTAATAACTATTCTAACTAGCTAAAATAAATACAAAGTTACCTGTAAAATAAATATAAATCCTAAAATAGCTACAATGTAATTATTAATTATATTTTAGCTATCTTAGGGTTTATTTTACAGGTAAGTATTTAGTTTTAAATAGGAATAATTTATTAAAGTATAGTGTAGTGTTAGGTGTAATTGTAATTTAGGTTAGTTTTTATTTTACAGGTAAATTTCTCTTTATTTTAGCTAGGTAGCTATTAAATAGTTATTAACTATTTAATAGCTATTGTGCCTATTTAAAATAAATTGAAATTTGCCTGTAAAATAAAAATAAATCCTAAAATAGCTACAATATAATTATTATTTATATTGTAGCTATATTAGGGTTTATTTTAAAGGTAAGTATTTAGTTTTAAATAGGATTAATTTAGTTAATAAGAGAAATATTATTTAGATTTATTTAATTAATATTTAAGTTAGGGGGGTGTTAGGGTTAGTGTTAGACTTAAGTTTAGGGGTTAATAATTTTATTACAGTGGCGGCGGTGTAGGGGGGCAGGATAGGGGTTAATACATTTATTATAGGTGGCGACGGTGTAGGGGGGGCAGATTAGGGGTTAATAAGTTTAATATAGGTTGCGGCGGGGTCCGGGAGCAGCTGTTTAGGGGTTAAACTATTTATTTAGTTGTGGCGAGGTCCGGGATCCGCAGGATAGGGGTTAATAACTTTATTATAGGTGGCGGCGGTATAGGGGGGGCAGGATAGGGGTTACTAGGTATAATGTAGGTGGCGGCGGTGTCCGGGAGCGGCAGTTTAGGGGTTAATACATTTATAAGAGTTGCGGCGGGGTCTAGGAGCGGCGGTTTAGTTGTTAATAACTTTATTTAGTTGCGGGGGGCTCCGGGGGCGCCGGTATAGGGGGTAGAACAGTGTAGTTAGTGTGGGTGCTTAGTGACAGCTTGTCAATAAAGCTGTCAAAAAGCCGAAGAGCAGCGAGATCAGATGAGTGATAACTTTCACAGTCCGCTGCTCATCGCACCGTACTTGGTGCGCAGCTTTTTGACAGCTTTTTTAATAATTTAATTTTTTCAGGTCCGCGATGGTAGGCGAGCTTAGGCGGGCGTATTGGGCCAGCGAAGGCAGGTAAAGTAGACGGCTTGATAACTAGGCCCCATTGTCTTGTGGCTTTTTGTTTTGCAATTAATTCTTTGACTTACCAATAGCAGCAGAGAGACAGTGCTGAAAACAGGAAACGAGAAAACAGTGACAACCAATCAGATCACACTAGAATATAACAAAGCGAAAGAACATTGTCCCAAGATTTAAAGGGCCATAATACCCAAATGTTTAAACACTTGAAAGTGATGCAGTATAGCTGTAAAAAGCTGACTAGAAAATATCACCTAAACATCTCTATGTAAAAAAGAAAGATATTTTACCTCAAAAGTTCCTCAGTAGCCACATGCCATTGTAAAGGATTTCTAAGCAGCATATTAGTATGTCTGTCCCGGGACAGCTGAAGGGATGAGCCTCGTGCACTCTCATGTTATTTCCCTATTCAGTGTAGGGAAGTTTACAATGAAATCTCATGAGAGTTAAGTCAAATCTCATGAGATCACAGTAAAATGAATTCATGACCTCAGCACTGTTGATGCTGATTGGCTGCTGTTCATTTCTTCATTTTTAATTTTTTTTTACCTGCAGCTGGGAGCAGCTGAAGTAAAACTTTTTACACAGTACTTACTCTGCTGAACTGAGGAGATTGTGAGGTAAAATATTTTCCTTTTCTACATAGGGATGCTCAGGTGATATTTTCCTGTCAGTTTTTTACAGTTATACTGCATCAAGTGATTTAGCATATGAGTATTATGTCCCTTTAATTTTTTCTATTATCTATCTATCTATCTATCTATCTATCTATCTATCTATCTATCTATCTATCTATCTATCTATCTATCTATCTATCTATCTATCTAGTCCTTGTAGATATGCACTTCTATGTCCAAAGTAATATCAGATTGTAAATATTCACACTCACTGGACTTTTTAAATGTAAAGGTACATTTTTTACGGGCGCGCAATAAATAACCAGCCATTACAAGTGGCTGGTTATTGCTACCGTGAGCTCCCAGTAGCAATTAGCGATCCAAATATTAACCAGAGATCAGATCTCTGGTTCATTTTCTAAAATTGCCCCAATTGCCCCCAAAATAAAGTATTTTATAGCGCAGTAGAGAGACAAACATACCGTTGTGAGAATAGAAGAAACCACAGTATAAAAGGGACAGTCTACATCAGAATTTTCATTGTTTAAAAAGATAGATAATCCCTTTGTTACCCATTCCCTAGTTTTGCACAACCAACACAGTTATATAAATACACTTTTTACCTCTTTGATTACCTTGTATCTAAGCCTCTGCAGACTGCCCCCTTTATTTTTTAGTTCTTTTGACAGACATCCATTTTAGCCAATCAGAGCTGGCTCACCTGAACTCCACGTGCGTGAGCACAGTGTTATCTATATGACACATGTGAACTAACACCCTCTAGTGGTGAAAAACTGTCAAAATGCCCTGAGAGAAGAGGCGGCTTTCAAGGGCTTAGAAATTAGCACATGAACCTCCTAGGTTTAGCTTTCAACTAAGAATACCAAGAGAACAAAGCAAAACTGGTGATAAAAATAAATTGGAAAATTGTTTAAAATTACATTCTCTATCTGAATCATGAAAGTTTATTTTGGACTAGACTGTCCCTTAAATTAGAATGTAGTAGCGAGCACTACATTCCCCACAATACCCTGCACGAACCGCAGTATTAAGGGGCATGCGTGAACAGAAAAAAAAATGCATTATTAAAAAGGGGAATGTAGTCACGAGCACTACATTCCCCACAATACCCAGTGCGAACTGCGGTATTAAGGGGCATGTAGTCCTAAGAACACGAGAGGTATAAATCATTATATTCCCCACAATATTAAGGAGAATAATATTGCTCGCGACTATATTCCCCACAATACCATGTGCGATTACATGAGTATGATCACATATCGGTGCATTATGGGAAGGGATTAACTTGTGCTCACGTGACCACTAAAAATTGTTAGAAACAGGAAGATTTAAATGAGAAAGGAAAATAAAAGTGTAAAAGGAAAGAAGGTGATAAAAGTGTAAAAAGAAAAGGAGATAAAAGTGCAAAAGGATAGAGGGAGATAAAAGTGCAAAAGAAAAGAGGGAGACAAAAGTGGAAAACGAAAGGAGATAAAAATGTAAAAAGAAAAGCAGATACAAGTGCAAAAGGAAACAAGGAAATAAAAGTGCTAAAGGAAAGAAGATAAAAGTACTACAGAAAAAAATTATAAAAGTGCAAAAGCAAAGAAGGAGATAAAAGAGCTAAAGAAAAGAAGATAAAAGTGCAAAAGTAAAGGAGATAAAAGTGTAAAAAGAAAAAGAGATAAAATTGCAAAAAGAAAGGAGATAAAAGTGTAAAAACAAAAGGAGATTAAAGTGTGAAAGGAAAGAGGGAGATGAAAGTGCTAGAGGAAAGAGGAAGATAAAAGTGCAAAAGAAAAGAGGGAGATAAAAGTGTAAAAATGAAAAGGAGATAAAAGTGCAAAAGAAAATTAGATAAAAGTACAAAAGGAAAGAAAGAGATAAAAGTGCTAAAGGAAAGAAGGAGATAAAAGTGTTAAAGAAAAGTAGATAGAAGTTCAAGACCCCAGCCTCCTGTGGTATTTCCTCAAAGGAAGGCATACACAGCCCAGGAGAGAAAACTACATGTCAGTGGTCTGGAACCTTTACAAGATGAACCACACAGAATATTGCAATCTCTTACGTATGTATAATTTCTCAGCAGGTCATTATATAAACTGCCTGTGTGGCACCAGGCAGGTTCAAATTGCTGCTTATCTTTCAAAACACTTTAATCAATGCCCATTGATTGCTGAATCTTGGTTCAGGTGACTTAATCCAACTTCCATATTCCACACAGTCATTGTCCGCACACTTTATCTGTCCCTAACTGTCCTCAACAGAGGAAATCAGATTTGGGAAACCTAGGTTTCAATATGGAAATTCCCATTATTTCCCCAATGTTGAAACAACTAATATCATTAAAAAAATGCATCTACATATTATTCTCAGACTAATTTTGGCTATAAATAAAAACATAATTATATCTATCTAAAAACTTTTCAGACAAAGTTTTAGGGGGCGCTAAAGCTCTCAAACACAACATGTAAATACTGAAAATCTTGAATCTTTCAGTCCAAGATAAAATATAATAATAAAATATCACGGGGGGCGGAGCTAGCAGGTGCCCAAGATGGTCGCTTGAAGTGAGAGCTCCGAAGTACGGTCGGCTAATAAGCATTACCTGACCCGTGGCAATGTGAGACTGGACACAAAGCACCTTACAGCCAAAAGTCAGTGGAGGAACTGTAGAAGCCGCAAAGTGCTCTAGTGTTGCAACCGGCTAGTCATCACTCCTCACTGACTCCCGCGGCTCTCTTGAGGCCCACCACGAGCGGCACCTGCGTCGCAGTACTCAGGCACAGACTGCACAATTTAAAGCCTGCAAGAAGAGGAGCGACAATGTTAAGTGGAGAGGCTGAAGTCGCTATGTAATAGAGCCATTCTAATGCCGCACAGGGGGTAAGCAGTGATTAAAAAGCAAGGCGCGGTGTGACCGCATCCCCCAGCCCATTGACCCTTAGCTGCCTGGTCCTCATGAGTCACCATATCAGAGAGAGCCCTGTTTATTAAAGCACCTCAGAGGTGGGGCGGCACCCGTCCCCACGCATAGTACCCCGTACCTCACAAACGGCTACACAGCCTTATCCTCCTGCGTAGGGGGGAAATAAAAATGGCGCAGCCTATAATTTCAGGCAAGATATGAAACAGAAACACTAAGTTAGCAGCGCACCTAATATCCTGATGTGAGTGCTTCCAATGACAGCTTAGTGTCTTGTCTTTTATTACTCCCCAGGCACACTTTTACCTCATCTCTCACCAGCTATAATACACCTCTTGGCAGCTTGCCATAGTCAGAATGTCTGCAAGAAGAGCACGCAGAGATGATAAGGCCTGCAAAAATGGCAATCTGACTGCGCCCACAGTACACAACTTCTTCAAAGCAGTCGAAGCAGTGATCCCAGAACAAACTGACAAAACAGTTATAATACCTCCTCCAACACCAGATTCAGACACTGAGGGTACAACGGACACAATCCTCACAAAAGCAGACCTGCAATCACTACCGTCAAAAGCAGACTTTAATAACTTTGTTGCCCAAGTCAGCACAATGATAAAATCAAGCCTGTCTGAGGTGAGAAAAGAGATAAGTGAAATAGGTAATAGGATTGCACAGCTGGAGGAAGATGTGGAACAAACAGATAAGCTACTTGACATGCAATCTCAGCAATCCTCACAACACTCCACTTTAATTGCTCAATTACAGGACCAGGTGGAAGACCTGGATAACAGGGGGCGGCGCCAGAACATCAGAATCCGGGAGGTAAGCGAGAACATTAAACAGTCAGAGCTTCTTCCTTACCTACAGTCCCTATTTAACTATCTCATGGACAACACCGAGGCTGTGGAGTACCCACTAGACCGCTATCATAGGGCACTGAGACCACCGCCGAAAGACTCTGCTCCCCCGAGGGACATCATTATAAAGTTCGCCAGCTTCAGAGACAAAGAGAACATCCTTACTGCAGCACGGAAGAAGTCGCCTGTAACGCACAATGGCAGCGCCCTCCAAGCATATGCAGACCTCAGTCAAATGACACTAACTAAAAGGCGGGAGGCGAGGTACCTCACCTTGCACCTGAGAGAACTTGGAATTCCATACAGATGGGGCTTTCCCTTTAGTAATCTTTTGCAAGTTGCTGAAGATCCTACAACCCAGCCTCCCTTCCCTAAGAGAGACCCCTAAAGACCAACGCACCCCACTGCAACAAAGACAGGAATGGATTCCAGTTCACCATGGAAAGAAGAACAAGCCCTCCACTAGGCCACCTGAGAGACAAGGATCAGTCACCTGAACTTAAGGACTATTTTACGTTAAGTATTCCATTCCTTTCTTGCTACCCCTAGCATTGCGCCACTTTGGAGGGTGGCCTTTTTTTTAAAAGGAAGCGGATCTGATCGGTAACACGGTGGGACATCGCTGCCTTCCTTACCCCAATTCTACCCAATGTTACCTTATAGATAAGGTAGTCTGCTCATGTCACTACAAATGTTACGCGGCTGTGACCCGCTAGCTTCTTCCCTTTTTTCTTTTTTTTTTTTCTAACGTTAGAGTGTTTACATTGTTTCATGATGCTATGTCAGGGCTACACATTATATAGTTATTTGCCCTGTAGCAGCTACTTTTTCCCCCCTTCTCCACCCACAGAAGCATAAAATGTTTCTTGTTATTGTTATTAGGTTATGTTTTATGTATGTTTATATGTTAATACCTGCTTTTTTACTTCACAGATATAGTGTATGCAAACAACCTATGCTGATTTCCTTCCCTTCCTCTTCCCTCTCCTGGTCTGGTCGGACCTGCCTGAACCACACAATGCCCTACCCTCAGGTAATGAACACGTACATGCCTAGTCACGACTCCCGCAGCATACATAATCCACGGGGCCTACTTAACCCATATACTGGGTGACACCCCCTCCACACCAAAACAGTAGAATGGCCCCTTTAGGGATACAGAACCCTTCCCACGCGGAGATGCGTACCATTACAATTGTCTCCCAGAATGCGAAGGGTCTGAACTCGCCCACAAAAAGGTCAGTCGCCCTCTCCTGTTTCAGGAAAGCCAAGGCAGACGTGGTCTTCATCCAGGAGACTCACTTCCCAAGAGATAATGCACCTAAATTTTCAAATAAGGACTACCCTACAGCATACTTAGCCTCACACTCCGGCAAAACAAGAGGGGTGGGTATTATCTTTCACAGATCAATCCCGTTTCAATTATCCAAGATGGATACAGACATGGGGGGTAGATGGATCATCCTTACTGGCCTCCTGTATAACCGGCCCATAACTCTAGTCAATTTCTACGCCCCAAATTCCAAACAGGCTCAATTTCTCAAGAGGGTCACAAATAGAATACTTTCAGTCCAAAAAGGTTCTCTAGTGATGGCAGGCGAACTGAATGTTGCACTTGAACCTGAAATGGATTCCTCCCTAGGACGAGGCAGTATACCCACTAAATCTTTACAGGATATTAGTGTATCCATCCGCAGGCTTACTTTGTTAGATGTGTGGCGAGCTAAGCACCCTGGCCAACGTAACTACACTTTTTTTTCCAACCCGCATAAATTACATATAGCCAAGTAGGGGATTCTGACATAGAGCCCACTAGCTGGTCGGACCATAGCATGGTGTCATCCACATTGAATTGGTCGGATAAACCCTTGTCCCCCTTTGTGTGGAGACTAGACGAATCCTTATTAAAAAACCCAGTGTTTTCCGCACATATGTCGAAAACACTCAAAGAATACTTTGAACTCAACAATACGCCGGATGTCTCCCCACAAACCGTGTGGGAGGCTTATAAATGTGTAGTAAGGGGTGAAATGATTAAACACAAAGCCCGACTGACAAAACAATACAGAGAATCCTACAACGCTTTACTGCAAAACATTCGCAACACAGAAATGCAACACAAGGCACTCCCAGAGGACAGAGCACTAGCTGACAAATTACGACAGGAGAGGAACGAGTTAAACAGACTAATTTATAAGGAGGCACAGACAAAAGCACTTTACCTAAAAAGAATGTATTTAGCAAATACAAATAAAATAGGACCTTTCTTAGCACGGTCCCTCAAAGAGCAAAAATTTAACTCGTTCATACATAGTTTAACTGACTCACTT
Organism: Bombina bombina; assembly: GCF_027579735.1. Taxonomy (NCBI): domain Eukaryota; kingdom Metazoa; phylum Chordata; class Amphibia; order Anura; family Bombinatoridae; genus Bombina; species Bombina bombina. The sequence continues at coordinate 443,016,765 of NC_069500.1, forward strand.
GGACACCAGGTCATTGGTAGTCACCATATTGTAGAACAATTTAGGGCTTTTTATAGTACCCTTTATAACCTACGAAACCCACCGATGTCAACATCCCTCAGGGTGCGGGAACAATATATTGTAGAAGCTGACTTGCCGACCATTTCCACAGACATATCTAAAAAATGAGAGACTCCAATTACGACCCAAGAAGTGCTTTTGGCAATAAAATCACTCCCTCCACGTAAAAGCCCAGGACCCGACGGGTTTACCAATATCTATTACAAGCAATATAGACAACTACTGGCCCCACACTTAACCTCACTGTTTGCAACAATAGATAGCTCAGAACCATGGTCAAAGAATGCCTTAGAAGCCCATATCATTGTAATACCAAAGGCGGACAGAGACCCCCAAAAAGTAGAGAATTATAGACCCATCTCATTGCTCAATTCGGACATTAAAATCTACGCTAAAGTCTTAGCGACGCTCCTAAACTCCATCCTCCCCCAAATTATTCATGTAGACCAAACGGGGTTCATCCCCGGGAGGGAAACGCGTGATAACACTATTAGGGTTATTCATTTAGTAGAGCAGGCCAGCCGGTCCAAAGTTCCATCGATTTTAGTATCAACAGATGCTGAAAAAGCGTTCGACCGGCTGGACTGGCAATTCCTCCACTCTCCGTTGCTGTTCGCTATATCTATGGAGGTTTTGGCCTCCCATATAAGAAAAAATCCCAGTATCACGGGACTCGAACTAGGCCCCAACTCATTTAAGACAACACTTTATGCGGATGACGTTCTAATCCTTCTGACCTTCCCAAACACTTCTCTCACTAGTTTACTAGAGGAATTTGACAGATTCAGTGCCCACTCCAATTTCCTTATAAATGCACAAAAATCAGAGATATTAAACATTAACATGAACAAGCAAGAATTTGAGTCCTTAAGAAATTGCTGCCGCTATAGACTAAATCACGACAAACTTAAATACCTGGGAATATACCTTACCCCATATAGCGGCAAACTATTTAAACATAATTACATTCCTTTGATGCACAAATTAAAAAAGGAGCTTGACACTTGGCAAGATAGACCGCTCTCCTGGTGGGGCGGCATACAAGCGGTCAAGATGACAGCCCTCCCGCGCATACTATATGTTTTGCAGACAGTTCCGATACCTTTACCTAATACATACACACACCAATTACAATCAATGTTAAACTCATTTATTTGGGGACGCATTAAGCCTCGGGTCAGTAAAAATTATGATGTTACCATTGGGTGCGGGGGGACTGGGGCTGCCCTCGGTGACGCAATATCACAAAGCGGTAGTAATGCAGAGGGTGATTGAGTGGCATAATAATCGGTCCAACGCTAAGGCCTGGGCGTCTATAGACTCTTTCCTTTTGAACTCACCCTCCATTGGCCCCCTTAGCTGGATTAAACATTCCTCCAGACCGCCCCTCGCAAGAACATCCCTGCTATATGCCCATCTCTTTAAAACCTGGGACACAATCCGAGCCAAACTTCCTGGGGGGTATGTTGGTGGAGAAGGCATACCCAAAGGGTATAGAACACACAATACCATTTGTTAACCTGACCCTAAACTACACACTAAAGACTCGTTCACAAATGTTGGAGGTCGCATGTGGGAGCTTCTCCTCCTGGCTTAAGTATGCCTAGCTGTCGCACTTGATAGCAATTTCGCCCCACAAAGACAGTCTACTCAGGGAATTAACTGGCTTCGAGAAGCTATGCCTGTCAGGTACATCACCACGTGGTTCCTTATCCTTAGCAAAGAAACTACTAGACACCGCCCTCACACCGTCATCCCCATCCCATAGGGTACACTGGCAGCTGGAGCTGGGGATGGAGATCCCTGAGGAGAGCTGGCAGGGTATCCTCTTGCAGACATCCAAATCCTTTTTCCTGCCCAGAATTTTAGAATTAAACCATAAGGTCCTATTTCGGTGGTACCTTACCCCCGAAAGAATTAAACAAATTTACCCGGGAGCGGGAGCCACTTGTTGGAGGGGGTGTGGGGCCATAGGTACGATGTTTCACATATGGTGGCAGTGCCCCCAATTACTTCCTTTTTGGAGGAGCGTAGAAGCAGCCCTCATAAATCTGATGGGCACAACATTCCAGTTAACACCCCTCACCGCACTCCTTAATTATAAACAGGATAAAGTTTGCAAAATAAGATGGAAACTATTACAAATCGGTCTAAATAGCGCTAGGGCACTTATTGCTCGAAAGTGGAAAATGGTGGGGGCTCCTGCGTTGCAGGAGTGGTTTACTCATACCTCAGAACTCCTATCTATGGAGGAATATTCCTTCTATAGAAACGGCAATATGGCCTTCTTCCATGAAGTCCAGTTTTACTGGGAGTCCCTGCCTCGCAACCTTATGGCCACAGCGACTGCTCCGCCCGTTCAGACCGACCAGACCTCCCCCCCCCCCCCTTCCCTTCCCCCCTCAAAGCAGTAGCTAGATCTATAGATTCATAGAAAAGCACGGTATATGTTATGTGTAATAGGTTATTGCATATCGATATATTGTTTTTTGTATGGAAACTGGAGATGCTTAATCCCTGTACTCGCCATGGACGGGTTGATACCGTCCAGTGAGTACTCTTCAACTAGAAGAGAGAGGGGCCCCTGGACTACCTCTCTTGTTAAGGACTAACCCATGAGCCCAGAGGCCAATATTCTTGTTTCTGGTAAAACCCAGGATAACTACAATGGACTGAAACTATGGACCCTTTCAATGGACATCCTTATCCGAAGGTGCCTTGGGTATCTATACAGTGTTGTTTCCATGAAGTTTGCCAATTTGTACTGTCTCCAGTTTTCAAATAAACGTTTTTTAAAAAAAAAAAAAAAAAAAAAAAAATATATAAAGTATCACAGTTCATCCACATATGGAGGTCCAGTCCCCTAGGGCGACTCCTCTTCAAAAGGTTAGGGATCACCAGAAGAAATCTAAAATGAAAAGCATAAAGGGTGCCTCATAGTGCAGATTATGTGCCAGATGTATAACAGCATTGTAAAAAATCACAAATGGGAAACTCACACTTTTAGTTGGCACTATATGATGAGTAGTGAATACAAGGCGAGCTGGTTATCACAGTCGCCAGCTGACTGACCCTCCGGTGCTCGCCAGAGGGTTAGTCAGCTGTTGACTGTGATAACCAGCTTGCCTTGTATGCACTATTTATGATTATATCCAGCATGTATTTACTGTTTAATGTCCATTTAATACTTTTGTTTTTTTTGATACAATTGATTTGATATTGCAGTTGTTTTGTAATATGCCAAATTAAACATTTTATATTAAAATATCAAAATGTTTTTTAATGTCCTTTTACCAAAGACCATGTTAAAAATTGCAGCAATTTGGTAGTCCAATCAGCTATTTTGCTGTTTCCTTTTCCACAACATGCTTACATTTTTTGCGCTTTTTAGCAACTATTTTGAGAATTATTTATAAATGAGCTGACCAGCACTCTGTTGAAGGAAAAAGGTACAGCAAATTCGGCAAAACAACAAACACAAAAGTTTGCTTTATCACAAATGAAATTTATGAGCTCCTGACCACTTAGATTTATAAAAACAAAACCTTCCCAACCCTTTAAACGATTTAGTTTTAATTGCATGATAGCAAAATAAAGTTTTTCCTATCTCATTAGCTCTCTACACTTGGTTGTCTATACTAATGCAGTCAATGTATGGTTTAAGTAAACATTACTAATATGTCTATACTAGTACATTTAAACATAATCTTCCACATCTGGAATGCATTAGAATACTTATTTTTTATTTGGTTTGCTATTTATACAGTCTACATAGATAGCCATGTGCAACATTTCAACAGTTTGTCAGTCACTGACAATTTAAAGGGAAACTGAAAATAAGACAATAAGTGCAATATAAATACTGCAAGTCTCTGCAACTTTTTCATCTCTAAAATCTGCCAGCATTGAATACACACGTACAGATCCTGATATGATACTGATTTGATGAAAAAAATCATTAAACCTAGTGTATACAACTAAAATATTCAGGCTACAGATAATGGATTTAATAAAGAAAAAAACACATAATTACAGAAAGTTTAGGATTGTTATATGCATTTAATTATAGATCATATGGAATACACTATAAAAAAAAATATTGATCCAACTCTAAAATCAAGAAAGGATTAGCAGTCGTTAGTCTCTATTTGAATGTGTTCCGAATGATCCATTTTGTCTGCTGGAATGTATTAAATAGTTTACAAATAGCTTAATTTATCTTTCTTTTGTCATTTGCAGGGGTCAACTGAGCAGTTGAGCAATAGCGCCTGGCACATAAGGGTGCTCCTGGTCTGCTACTTATGATCACTGTCACAGTTTGTTAAATGAGCTAGCGCAGTGGTGACAGTTGAGCTACTCTAGCATCTGTGAAACATCTGCGCTAGCAGTTGTGAGCTAGGACGGGCAGCAAATGATCAGGAGCTAGAGCAGTGCTGACTAGCAGTAACTAAGTAGTTAAGCAGTAACTAAGTAGTAACTAAGTAGTTTAGGCAGAGGGGGTACCCTGTCCCTGGAGTGGATGTGCTGTGCCTGGATAGGAGGTCTGTTGCTCTGGGGGCCCTATAAAATGAGGTCTAGCCCTAGAGGATAAGGGTTTCTGGAAGGTCTGTGACTGTGAGGGCCCTGAAGTATGGTGTCCCTGGCCCTGGATTTTGGTTGCCCTGTCCCTGGAGGTTGAGGCATGCAGACAGGCAGTGGGTTTGGGGAGTGGCATAGGTGCCTTCATTTTTGTAGTGGCTTTTGACTATAGAAATCGCTACCTAAATTTCTGTACTGCAGTGTTAACTATAGAAGAGCTAAGCAAACAAAAGCCAAAACCCGAAATTAACCACCCACTGAGGACTGTGGGGAAAGAGAGTGCAGACCATTTGAAATGGTCTTCTTGCAGCTGTTTTGAATATAATAAAGTTGCACTGAGGCAGTGGTTCCATCTATTTGTCATTGATGATGTAAATTGATTCATCACCGACACAATGACCCCCAAAGCTAAGTGAGAGACGGACATAGTTTTTATTGTCCAAAATTTCCTTTGGCAGTTCTGGCCCCTGCTCTCGCATGATTGGTCTAGGGCCTGTTAATCACCCCAATCTAAATAGCTGTGGGTGATTTATCTCCATCGTCTCAGAGGTGGCAGAGACTGCTGCTTCATAACTTGCGCTAAGTTGACTCTCATAACGTTGTTAGAAAACTTCTTGGGAAAAATTCCCCATTGTTGTATTGCATATAAAATCCTATGTGTTTGTGCTATATTATGCAGGTGTAACATTGATCATGTGTATTTACTTATATATTTAGGTACACTCACACATATATATTAATATTCAGAATTAATATGTAGCTATTAACTAGTATTGCTTGTCAATAAATAAATAATTGCTTGTTCTGAAGTTTTTGTACTTTTACAAAATAATTTATGTTCAGCTATTCAAGGTCCGCAACCTTACTGAATTAATGTAATCATTATATTATTGGTTTAAATATTTATAAATATGTCACCATGTCATTCATATATGGTTCCAACAAGTCTCTCGATCTATAAACATTAGTGGGTTTCGACTTTGGTTGATGTTCAGATAGAGACAATGGCTTGTTTTTAAGAACATATTTACAAAATACATATTTGTCTATTATAGCTCAGTGACAAGTGCCATCTTCCGAGGGAAAAATATTGACTGCTACATCTTAGCTAATCAACAAAACTGTTAATTAATCTGTAATTAGTGTTAGCCAATCAATTATGTAAACCTAACCTTATCAGTTGTGGTGGAGTTGAGTTGTCCATAAAATACACATTCACCCACAAGGAAACACAAGCAGGTGCAAAAGAGGGGCCACACAGACCATACACAATGACCACACCTTTCAGAGGAGATGGTAGACTAAATTGACCAAACAGACAAGGCAGGATAATGCTGAGAGAGTGACCAGTGAAGGATCTCGCAATATTGATAATTATGAAATAAACCCACATTAAACAGTTTTGTTAATAGGATTTTTGCTCTTTACAATTATATTCCAATTCTGGTTTACCTTTTATAGTCACAAACATTTTTATTATTTAATTTCCTGTGAACCTGGTCTTATCTGTCGACAATAACGCTGGGTCAATCTGGAATCTGGTAATAATATTATCATTTTCTTTTGGTTTGTCGGGATTATTAATTTACCTGATTCTTGCCAGCTATGTTGAGAATTAAAATAACTAACATCTGTTTCTCTATTAATCAGTATCACGCAAGCATCTGCAATTAAAATCACAATGACTGTTTTAATTAGTTATAACATGATAATCATTACATCATTGTTATGATGTATGCTAATTGATTTAGTTTATTTAAATATTGCCTAGTTTTTCAAATAATTATTTTAATAAACTATGTTTGTGTATTGATCTGGACCTCGGTTTAATTGATAGACACTTGCAACATCACTTCCCTACCTTCAACTCCCCTCCCTCTACCCCTCACACCAAACTTCACAGAAGCACTAAGTCACTAGATCTGCATCAGCTCGCTAGCTCTCTCAAACCTCTCCTCTCATCCATCACCTCTTTTTCCTGCCCTGACCAATCTATCTGCCAGTATAATTCCACCCTTACATCGGTCATTGACACTCTGGCCCCTCCAACCTTAGCTCAGAAACCACACGCTCATCCTCAGCCCTGGCATACTCCTCTGACACGATACCTACGCAGATGCTCCCGTATTGCTGAGCGACATTGGAGGAAATCTCGGAGTTCAGCTGACTTTCTTCACTACAAGTTCATCCTGAACTCCTACTATTCTGCCCTTAATCTTTATAAGCAACAATATTGTTCTAATCTCATCTCTACTCTTTCCTCTAACCCTAAACGTTTGTTCTCCACGCTCAACACTCTTCTCCGCCCACCCCCACCTGCTGACACAACCTCTCTCTCAGATCAAGATTTTGCCAGCCACTTCAACAACAAAATTGACTCCATCAGAAGTGAAATCAGCTCTCAACATACTTCCAATCTCCCACCCCCTAAAAAGCTCACGATCACCCAAAACCCAAATATCCAAAAATTTTGCCCCTGTTAATGAGGATGAAGTTTCTGCCCTTATTCTGTCCTCCCACCTCACTACCTTTCCCCTCGACCCCATCCCCTCACAGCTACTCCCCTCCCTCTCTTCTACCCTCACCCCCATACTCACACACATTTTCAACCTCTCCCTCAGCACTGGTATATTTCCCTCATCTCTAAAACATGCACTGGTCACACCTATCCTCAAAAAACCTTCCCTCGATCCAACCTCCCCTTCCAACTACCGCCCTATTTCCCTACTCCCTCTTGCATCAAAGCTCCTCGAAAAGCTAGTTTACGCACGTCTATCCCATTTCCTTACACTAAACTCTCTTCTTGACCCACTGCAATCTGGATTTCGTTCCCATCACTCTACAGAGACAGCAATTGTCAAGGTTACCAATGACCTACTTACAGCAAAATCCAAAGGCCACTTCTCTCTGCTTATCCTCCTTGACCTGTCTGCAGCCTTTGATACTGTTGACCACCCTCTTCTGCTCCAAACCCTCCAATGCTTCGGTATCTGTGAAACAGCTCTCTTGTGGTTCTCTTCCTATCTGACTAACCGTACATTTAGTGTAGCCTTCTCCAGAGCATCATCTGCCCCATTACCACTTTCTGTTGGGGTACCTCAAGGCTCTGTCCTTGGTCCCCTTCTCTTTTCAATCTACACATCGTCACTAGGTTCCTTAATAAAGCCCCATGGGTTTCAATACCATTTGTATGCTGATGACACCCAAATCTACCTCTCTGCACCAGACCTACCTCCTTCCTTACTAACCTGTGTCACTAACTGTCTTTCCCTCATATCATCTTGGATGTCCTCTCACTACCTTAAGCTAAATCTCTCCAAAACTGAACTCCTTATTTTTCCCCCTTCTTCCATTGTCTCCACCCCCAAAAATTTCTATAACTGTTGATAATTCCATCATTACCCCTACCCCGTACGCCCAATGTCTTGGGGTCACACTTGACTCAGATCTTTCCTTCACTCCTCACATTCAGTCCTTGGCTAAAGCCTGCCACTTCCACCTTAAAAACATCGCTAAAATTAGACATTTCCTTACACAAGATACAACCAAGATTTTAATACACTCTCTCATCCTTTCCCGCCTCGACTACTGCAACTCCGTCCACTCTGGTCTACCTAGCTGCCGCATAGCTCCTTTATAATCCATTATGAATGCCTCTGCCAGGCTCATCTTCCTTACTCGTCGCTCTTCAACTGCTGCACCTCTCTGCCAATCCCTTCACTGGCTTCCTCTTGCCTCTAGGATTAAACATAAAATCCTCACCCTGACATATAAAGCTCTCAACTGCACTGCTCCCCCCTACATCTCAGAACTTGTCTCTAGATACTCTCCCTCCCATCCCCTTCGATCAGCTCAGGATCTCCTCCTCTTCTCCTCTCTTGTTACTTCCTCACATTCCCGTTTACAGGACTTCTCCAGACTGGCCCCCATCTTGTGGAATTCCCTGCCTCGCTCCATAAGACTCTCCCCTAGTTTTAACAGCTTCAAACACTCCCTAAAAACTCTACTATTCAGGGATGCATACAACCAACACTAACCTTTCCTAACTCCATTGCTTTCCCCTTGAACCCCTTAGAATGTAAGCCTATGGGCCAATTGTTTACAGATCGCTTCATAAGAGCTGACTACAACAGTGAAACTCTCAGAAGGGCCCTCTACCCACTTGACCCCTACAAAAGCTATCCTGTACACCAACTATGTTTACAGCGCTGCAGAATCTGTTGGCGCTCTACAAATACCTGATAATAATAATAATGATAATAATAGACATAATAGAACTAAAAGTGTTATTAAATTGCAGGCATTACTCCTGCAAAGTTGGCAATATATATATATATATATATATATATATATATATATATATATATATATATATATATATATATATATATATATATATATATATATATATATATACTAGTCCTAAAGCCGTGTACATGGGCCAATATCCCCATCACACTTGGATCCCCTATCCCTCCATCCTTCCCCTTCCCTGCCGCTCTCAACTTTTTATTTTTTCTGTAGTTTAGTGGTCCCCCTGCACCCCTTATCTTGATGCTTAGTACATAGAGCCTAATATATGCTCTCTGAGCAAGAGCAGTGTTTGAATGCAGGTGCATGAAAAACACGCAGGAAGTGCTAAGTGAAATGACTTCATGTACAATATATGAAATAGCTAACAACTGTCTAAAGGTGTACTTAGCTGTGTTGTTACTTTTAAGTAATTAAAAAGACTGGTATTGTTGGTGAATGGGCTAGCTGGAACATAATATGAATCGATATAAAGCTGAGAACCATTCGACTTCTTTACTATATAGAATTTTGATTAGAAATAGATATACAGGTAAAGGTCTATATATATATATCTATATATATATATACAGTGTATATATATATATATATATAAATATATATATATATATATATATATATATATATATATATATATATATATATATATATATATATATATATACACGGAAGGGGACTGCACTCTCAGACTGGACTGGGTACACATCCCATGACCCTGCAACATGCTCAGCCCTGGGTGCTCCCTGGCACTCACAGGAACCTGTGCTGTCCCTAGTTTCACAGGCAGTTAGCCCCAGACAGGCGTAGGTGCAAGGCCTCATCAATGTCCCTTTCAAAACCTGGGTGACTAAAACAGCCACACAATCAAAGCTCTCAATCCAACAAACTGGGAACAAGTGAAGGGTTCTCAGGCTTATGTAATCACCCTAGACATATACAAAACACGGAAGGGGACTGCACTCTCAGACTGGACTGGGTACACATCCTATGAGCCTGCAACATGCTCAGCCCTGGGTGCTCACTGGCACTCATAGGAAGCTGTGCTGTCCCCAGAGTCACAGGCAGTTAGCCCCAGACAGACCTGGGTGCAAGTCCCATAGGGAAAATGACAAAAGAAATTAATATAACACACAGAGATTTGCTTTTAATCTTAGCTGAGAGCTTGTAAGTGAGTTCTGGACTTTCTCTGTGTGTTATATTAATTTGACTAGTAATCTAGTCCATAAGGTATACATTTTGAATGTTGGTACATTACTCAGAAGCTGTGGATTGGTGTCAACAAATATATGCCTCTTGTCATTGGCTTTCAGCTAGCTCCCACTAGTGCACGACTGCTTTATCAGCAAATGATACCAAGATTATGAAGCAAACAAGATAACAGAAGTAATTTATAGAAGAAAAAACTAAATTGTTCTATCTGAATCATGGGTTTACTATCCCTTTAATACACAACCAGCTGATGGAGTGTTCTGAACTAAATGTGTGAGTGACTAGATGAACTATAGTCATTAAATGGGCATGAAACCCATAATTTTCTTTCATGATTCAGATAGAACAATTTTGTTTTTTCATCCTCTTGCTATCGTTATTTGAAAAACAAGAATGTAAGCTTGGAAGCCAGCCCATTTTTGGTTCAGCACCTGGGATGTGCTTGGTGATTGGTGGCTAAATGTAACCACCAATCAGCAAGCACTATCCAGGGTGCTGAACCAAAAATGGTCTGACTCCTTAGCTTAGATTATGTTTTTTCAAATAAAGATAGCAAGAGAACGAAGAAAAAATTATAATAGGAGTAAATTAGAAAGTGGCTTAAAATTGCATGCTCTATCCAAATCATAAAACAAAAATTTGGGTTTACTATCCCTTAATACAAATTTAGATTCCGTAACTTTGAAACCACGTTACTAGAACTGTACATTATTTGTCTAACATTACTATTATTGTTCTGTTTTATGTGCTAACATATTACACAGCACTATACAAGGGGTGCACTGCAGAAAATAAAAACAAATTAGAGATATACCGACCTATTGGAGGGCTCTATTCCTTTAGAGAAGTACCAATGTTGGAATTAACAAGAAGTAATTATATGAAATGCGGAGAAACAAAATCAGTGAAAACAAGTTTTAATTTCAGTTCACACTACAGTATTTTCATTTTATATTTGTATTATTATTGTAAGATCTGAACACAGAATACAGACTAGCAACTGTGTAAACATGAGGAGGCTAAAATCGGGTTGAGCATGTGTTTCATTTCTCAACAACAGTTAATTTGTCTTGAATCACTAAACCACAAATTCACAGTATAGTATTACTTACTGACTTAACTTTAACCATGTTAAGGGCTTAAGTTTAAGTTTAGTTCTGACTTGAAAACAAAAATATCTAAATGCATAAACCTACCTTAAAAAGAATACTCCTATTTTATTTACATTCCTAAATGACCCTCTCTTGTATTTTAGCTAAATGAAGAATATTTAGGTTTATATTTAGTGGGAGTTGGACTTTAAAATGACAAAAAGAAAATGCTCTAATATGTTAGAACTTTATTATTGTACTACTGCTTGTATATAAATATGAAACATGCAAAGGTATTAAACACATAGTTAAAATCATCTCCAGAGCAGCAATGCACTACTGGGACCTAACTAAACACATATGGTGAGCCAACAAGAAGAGGCAAATGTGTGTACCCATTAATAACCAGCTAGCTCCCAGTGGTACATTGCTGCTGTTGCGCATATGTATATATGGTTTTCAACAAAGCATACCAAGACAAAAAAAAGTAAATTTGATAAAAGAAGTGAATTTAAAAGCTTCTTAAAATGACATGTTCTGAATCATGACAATATCTTTTGGGCTTTTCTGTCCCCTTAAATGGACAGTCTACACCAGGATTTTTATTGTTTTAAAAAGCTAGATAATCCCTTTGTCACAGATACCAGACAGCTAAGGCTACCCCCCACGCCCCTACTATATGGCTCACACCCTAATACATGGGATCTCCCAGATGAGTGCTCTGGCCCCAAGTTATCAAGGTCTGTCGGACCTGATCCGACAGTGCGGATCAGGTCCGACAGAACCCGCTGAATACGGCAAGCAATGTGCTCGCCGTATTCAGCATTGCACCAGCAGCTCACAAGAGCTGCTGGTGCAATACCGCCCCCCCTGCAGACTCGCGGCCAATGGGCCGCCAGCAGGGGGGTGTCAATCAACCCGATCGTACTTGTTCGGGTTGATTTCCGGCGATGTCTGTCCGCCTGCTCAGAGCAGGCGGACAGGTTATGGAGCAGCGGTCTTTGTGACCACTGCTTCATAACTGCTGTTTCTGGTGAGTCTGAAGACTCGCCAGAAATAGGGGCCATCAAGCTTCTTACGGAGCTTGATAACTAGAGGCCTATGTGTTGTTTTGCTGTGTACACTTGGTCATGGAAGAGCAGATCTATGACCGGGAAAAACCCTCCTAGGCTGGCCGGGCTCCTGGAACTCCCGGTCAGCTGCCTTACCACGGACACCCGCCTAACCCCTCTCAGGCTGGCCAGGCTCTTGGATCTCCTGGTCGGCCACAGAACAACAGGACACCTGCTAAATGTACCCCTGGTCGCTCCAGTGGCCCTTTGCCCCAGAGCTCCGCTCTTTTGGGGATTGGCAGCCCCTACTCAGGACTAGAGGTGGGGGGATTACCGAAGGGGAGCTCCTTTGGGAACTGGGGGTTTTGGACGCCCCTACCCCCATAACTTTCAAATGACACCCTGGAAGTGCCGCTGTTCCCCCGGGATCACCCCAAAACTGTCACACCTGGTGTCAGGGAACATCACTTATTTGTGTTGCACACTTTACCTATGTACTTATTTTACATTATCTATAATGTTATGCACTGATGTATTTTTTCTGTACTCCATTCGTAATATCATTTTTTCTGCACTCCATTCGTGATATCAGTTACATTTGCAAATTTCAGTTGCTGATCTGTCTGTGTCTCTCAACAGGAAACCAAGGTACTTTTTTTACAAAGCCAAACAAACTTAGGTGTTTTTTGTAAGCCAAAACCGCAGCTGTTACAGAGCAGCACCCACCTACATTATTTCCTGTTGCTGTAAAATATACATTTTTTTCTCTTCTTCATGTCTGTTCTTTTTTCATATATGTTATGCTGCATGCCAAATAAGGCCATTAGGAAATATATTACTGTATTATGCTTAGCCAATAAGATGATGTTACGCACCAGAAATGCCCACGTGTATCCATGTCTATATAATTTGCTGTAGCACCCATAATAAACGGAACATTTGCTAATGATAACCTGCCTGTGTGTGTTATTTTGGTAATTGTTTCCCCGGACGTCCGAGAAGGTCACTGCTTTCTTCCAAGACTCATCTTCCAATATTGCCCCGGGATAATTCCTAACAGTCTGGTGATCAGAAGTGGGATCGATCGAAAGCCTTCAACAGGGTGAGTAATTTTGTCTATATATTGTGACTTGATTTCTGTGCCCTGTAGAAGGCCCATTAAGATCGATATCCAGTTATTTGGGGAATTTTTTTTGTCTTTGGTAGAACCCGGGTGGGTAAAAAGTGTCTAGGGAGACCTCCGCGGAATTTAAGGTTTAGGTTTAAGGTTTAATTTGGCCCTCTGTAGTCTTGGTTGAGACCAGTACCTTATTGCTGCTATTTATGTTTTGTCTTGTTATTGCAACTCTATTATAAGTACATATACGCAGGTGTAAGACGCACCGTTTACCGTGTCGAAAGTCACCGCCTAATGATACACGGATAAACGATAGCACGGTGACACCTGTATAGAATGTGCACTTTTGCTTCATATTGTAATTGTTCTGTTATTTGAGTCATATGTATCATGAAATTATTTGTCTTATATGTTCTGTACTACTCATATTGTATACTGTGTGTATTTTAATATTGCGATTCTATTATGAGGACATAGACACAACTCGTGTCCTGTGTTTACTATCGCTCACCATTTCTTATTGTATTTTCATTGTATATTTCATTGCTGCTATTTTATTATAAGGACATAAGGTTCATCTTGTGTCTACTATTGCATGAGTTAGTGGAGACAACAACTGACTTTAAGTACTAAGATACTCCGTCCTGGCTAGCAGTTTTGAAGACTACATGTAACAGTGTATGAAACAGCTGTTGTTGGTGACGGACTAGTCGGAACTTGCCTCCATTAGACGCTAAATCCTTTTGATTGTGTGTGTGTGTGTGTAAAGCTATTACTGGTCAGGGGTCATGGGGACCGGTCAAAGTAAACAAAGCCAAACTGAGGGAGAAACTCTTAAACAATTTGTGGCTAGACAGGAGGATGTAGGGTGGGCAATGGTCATCCCATTTTTAGATGACGTCACTGGATGGACAGAGTATATAGACCCAAGAAATGCATTTCCTAGGGGTGGTTGTAATTGTAAATTTCATAAAGACATGTTAAGAGGTTTGTGTTTGGGAAATGAAAAAGCATTTGATTTGTATACAGGAGATCCCGATTGGGACATTCAATACATGAGACAAGCTGCTGAGTATTGGTTAAAATATTGTGACAGATATAAATCCAGTGGTAACAATAGACACAGTAAAATAGATAAATCTAAACTTTCTAGAATTATTTTACGTCCTCCTCCAATAGTCTATTCGAAAAATGTCCCAAATACAATAGCCACTGCCCCTATGGCTGCGCCACCGCCATATGCGGGAATATATCCAAGTGTTACTAATTATAATGACGATGATTTAATTGTGGCTTACAATACAACCAGAACACGTCCACCCCCTCCACTTCATGGAGATGTACAGGGGGCTGAGGCACCTGATGACGTAAGTGTCCAGGAGCCTCATAGAATTGAGCCTGCAAGAGAAGCACCAAATTTTGTAGTTACATCTAGTGGCCGTGTTAGTACTCGTCCAAGGAGATATAGTGACTCCGACTACCGCCCACGTCCGAATGTAACTTTGCCAGTCCATGGAATTCACACTCCCGAGTCTCCGGACGTCTCTGTCCGCAATGAGACCAAACAACAATTAATACCTTGGGCACCACAACCTATTCAAAAACATGAAGATGCAAATTGGGCAGACCCCCGCTGCATCTCTGGCACCAGTACCATAAGTACTATGCCATATTTAATTGCTGGGGACCAAATGATTATCAAACCCCTCATGGCAGGTGAATTAAGTGATATTACCAGGGACTGCCCCGACCCTTTAAGACAACCTGCTGCCTGTATCCTTCACCTTAAACGATATTTACAGGGAGCCATGTATACACAAACTGACATTAAAATGATAATTGATAAATTGTATAATTATCACGAAAATGATGAATGGGATTGGACTAAAGTTCCTACAATACACACAAATGACACAAGCACCTCAGTCACTTCATATGGTTTAGCAAACCCAGTGACTAGGGCAACCATGTGGACAGAATTAGAAACTGAAATAAAACGCTGTAGTAAGACACAGCAATCTATGAGTGCAGTTTTAGCATGCAAGCAGAAACCTGGCGAGGCAATTTTAGACTTTGCTAAAAGATTTTTTAAATGTTGGGCAGAGGAAGGAGGCTTATCCTCCGGGGATGGAATGGCTGTATTAAAGAATCAGACTATGTTAGGGTGTATGACACCAACAGACAGTCTTTTGTTAAAACAACTCATACCCGATTGGCCCAAAATGACCTCAAAGGAATTATTATCAGCTATTGAGTCCCGTCATGCTGCAGGATGTTTTGATAAAAGTGTTAAGGGTGCATATGCATACACTGCCGAGCACATACTAACCTTAACAATCCTATTGCTAGGGGTAATGCATTAGCTGACACAGTAGCCAAACAAGCAGCTAAGATCTCTCCATTGCAAGACAGTGTTTATCCCATGCTCGTGGCACCCTCTCTGGTCGACGATGTACTCACATCGTCACTACAGCAGTTTGCCACTGTCACTGACATCAAATACTGGGTCTCTCAGAAGCTCGAATTAAACCCTCAAGGGTTTTATTCGAAAGAGGGGAAAGGTGGGACAATCATTGGTATCCCTGAAACTAGTGCACCCATTTTTATTTCACAAGCCCACGGTGTCAGTCACCTGAGTATCCATAACACTCTACAGTTAATCAAACCTTACTTCTGCATACAAAATCTACAGTTACATGTACAATCTTACATTAACCATTGCATCACTTGTCTGCAAACCAAACACAACAATAAACCTGCAAAACATGATCACCTAACACCACCATCCGCACCTTTCACTCACCTGCAGATAGATTTCACACACATACCTAAAACAGGAACCAAACAGTTTTACCTGCTGGTCATAGTTGACCAATTTTCTCGCTGGCCTGAGGCCTTTCCTACCACCAGGGAAGACGCAAAAACAGTAGTGAAACACCTTTGCACTGATGTCATTCCCAGATTTGGTTGCCCCTTGCAGATTAATTCAGACAATGGCCCAGCTTTTGTTAGTAAGGTATTGCAGGAATTGGTAGCTCACTTACAGATAAAATGGAAGTTTCACATACCATATCACCCCCAGAGCTCAGGGGTGGTAGAAAGGATGAACCGGACCATTAAGGAAAAACTCCTTAAGGCCACGGGAGGGAATTGGGTCAAATGGCAGGATCATTTACCTGCAGTCTTAGCTGAGGTACGGATGTCCCCAAGCAAATCCACTCAGCTGTCTCCTTTTGAGATTTTAATGGGTAGACCGTTCCCCACCCCCTGGGTCAGGAACCCACACATAGTCACTGGTGATTTAGATTTAATCAGGGAACGATATGTACATGAATTAATCTCTGTTTTGAATGGCAACTATGGTGATGTGGCCTCTCGTTTTCCTCTTCCCTCACAGGAACCAACCCACAGCTTCAAGGTCGGAGACACAGTGTGCATCAGACAGCTGAATAAAGCAAAGAAGGGAGGCTTCCCATACGGTCCACCTACCGAAGTTGTGGCCATCACTCGTACTGCCATCCTCACAGCCCAGGAGCCCATCTGGATCCACGCATCTAGGGTAAAGCTCTGTCCAAAGAGGGGTGAAGCTGGCTGTCTAGTCCCTTCTGAAACATCTGTACCACCAGTCCAGGACGTCTCAGAAAACAGTTGTACCTAAAGAGGGGTGAAGTGTTCACAAAGTCCCTTCTGTAACACCTGTAGCATTCTCGACTGCCAGTCCAAAGAGGGGTGAAGTTGGTCGCACAGTCCCTTCTGTAACATCTATATCCACAGTGACATATATTGGATTTGCGGGGATATGAAAATCCGCATTAGGCTAGAGGGACAATGGTCTGGGGAATGTGCTCTAGCAAAAGTTATCATGCCTCTCCACATTTTAGGTGTAGATGACATACACATACACACTCACCGCACCTCCTCTCATCGTACACGGAGACAGACTAAGGCTATCCCAGGTAGTTTTGACCCCCATGTATACATAGACGCTATAGGGGTCCCAAGGGGGGTCCCAGATGAATTTAAGGCCCGTGACCAGGTTAAAGCTGGATTTGAATCCATCTTCCCCATCATAACTGCCAATAAAAATGTAGACTGGATAAACTATATATTTTATAATCAACAACGTTTTGTTAATTATACCAGAGATGCCCTTAAAGGCATTGCTGAGCAACTCGGCCCAACCTCTTACATGACATTCCAAAACCGCATGGCCTTAGACATGCTTTTAGCAGAGAAAGGAGGGGTGTGTAAAGTAATTGATGATCAAACTGGTGGGTTTTGCTGTACATTCATACCAGATAATACAGGTCCCACTGGAAAAGTAACGCTTGCTATTAAGAAATTGGAAGAATTATCCATTGAATTAAAGAAAAACTCAGGCATTGATAACCCCTGGGATAAATTCTTCACTGGCTTAGGCTTCCTTGAGTGGCTAAAAAATATTGGTACCTTTATTGTTTTCATTGCTTTGTTTATACTATTCTGTTATTGTTGTTTTAAGATAGTTGTTTTCTGCATTGCTAAACATACACGCCTGCAACCCCCAACCCCTATCTCCCAGTGTGCACAATACCTACAGGTTCTACCACACCAACCTAATCGAAATGGACAACATCGTCGATACCATCCTGCTAATACCACATACAAAAATGTCCCATTCCACTCCAGACGTTAGTCCAGTAGTAGTCATTGTTATGACTAAAGAGGGGAATTGTCAGGGAACATCACTTATTTGTGTTGCACACTTTACCTATGTACTTATTTTACATTATCTATAATGTTATGCACTGATGTATTTTTTCTGTACTCCATTCGTAATATCATTTTTTCTGCACTCCATTCGTAATATCAGTTACATTTGCAAATTTCAGTTGCTGATCTGTCTGTGTCTCTCAACAGGAAACCAAGGTACTTTTTTTACAAAGCCAAACAAACTTAGGTGTTTTTTGTAAGCCAAAACCGCAGCTGTTACAGAGCAGCACCCACCTACATTATTTCCTGTTGCTGTAAAATATACATTTTTTTCTCTTCTTCATGTCTGTTCTTTTTTCATATATGTTATGCTGCATGCCAAATAAGGCCATTAGGAAATATATTACTGTATTATGCTTAGCCAATAAGATGATGTTACGCACCAGAAATGCCCACGTGTATCCATGTCTATATAATTTGCTGTAGCACCCATAATAAACGGAACATTTGCTAATGATTACCTGCCTGTGTGTGTTATTTTGGTAATTGTTTCCCCGGACGTCCGAGAAGGTCACTGCTTTCCTCCAAGACTCATCTTCCAATATTGCCCCGGGATAATTCCTAACACCTGGTTCCTTGGATTCTGTGGGACTATGGCTGCTATGGAGGCGCCGGTCTGTCTGGAGGAGCGGGAATAGCAGGAAAATTGTTGGATTGTCAAGATGAGCTTTGTGTATAAAAGGAGTGTATGTTTTACAATAAAATCAGTTTCCTGTTTCACCTGAATGCTAGTATGTCTAGTTATTTGGGTGGGCTCCTGCTAAAATCACTTTCCTGGGCTACATAGCAGCCTGTTCCAGGCAGAGGAAGGACCCTTTGGCAGAGCTACCTAGTCTGGGTAGCCGGAGTCTGCCACAGGGTGGGGACCCTGAATACCGGTGCTGTCGGGCATCAGGGGTGGCTATAGGCTGTGGTCACTTGCCAGCTATATAGCTGCAGTTGGCAGGGAGGAAGCAGGACTCATTTGGCAGAGCTACCCAGTTGGGGTAGCCAGGGTACCCGTCACACCCTTTATTTCCCATTCCCCAGTTTTGCATAACCAACACAGTTATATTAATATACTTTTTACTTCTGTAATTACCTTGTATCTAAGAATCTTCTGACAGCCCTTTACCTCAGTGCTTTTGACAGACATGTCGTTTAGCCAATCAGTGCAGACTCCTAAATAACTCCACGGGAGTGAGCACAATGTTATCTATATGACACACATGAACTAGTACTGTCTAACTGTGAAAAACTTTCAAAATGCTCTGAGTTAAGAGGCGTTTTTTTTAACGGTTTACAAATCAGTTTGAGCCTACCTAGGTTTAGCTTTTCAAAAATACCACCAAGGGAACAAAGCAAATTTCATTATAAAAGTAAATTGGATAGTTGTTTAAAATTGCATGCCCTTTCTGAATTATGAAAGTTTAATTTTGACTAGACTGTCCCTTTAAGACGGTATTTGGATAAACTGTGGTGACTATGAATATATCTGCAAAGGCCAGGAAGTTTGTAGAATTTGGATCATGAAAAGAGGGATTCTGCTAGTTTCAGTTTACTATTAGCAACTGATAATGCACTCAGGGCCAGATTACGAGTGGAGCAGTAGTTTGCGTCTGAGGGTTTAAACCGCTAGAAGCAATTTTTTGTGTTCAGAGATTTGCGCTCGTATTACTAGGTTAAAGTAAAAAGTTTGCAATTTCGCGTTCATAACGTTGTGGTAACAAATAAAGAAGTTGCAAATGCAAGATCGCATTCCCCGTAGATTGTGGTTATTTAAAAGCAGAACATAAGAAGATAATATTGCATATTTTATAATCCAATGTTCCGCACATAGCAAAATATGTTCTTTTTATTCTTAAAGAGATATTTAAATATATATCTGATGTATTTTTTGCACATATATATATATTTGTGCAAAAATACATACTTGAAAACGAGAGAAATCTTTATGTATCCTTCCTGGTAAAATATTTTATAAATAATAATAATAATCATATACACACATACAGATACATATTTAGGAATATCTATTTAAAATATATAGAACATATTCTGCTATATGACGAACATTGGAATGTATAATATTTACAATAAATAGAAAGCATAGCACTTTATTAAATATAAATATTGCATAAATTTGATTTTTCATGTTTTCATCTACTTGACTGCAACGGGCTCCAATACACACACACACACACACATATATATATATATATATATATATATATATATATATATATATATATATATATATATATACATACAGTATATATCTATATATGTATTAAACAGGCAGGGGTTGGCACTCAATAGCAGGCAATGCAGAATATGCAAACAACTTCCGGGGTGCTCTATGCAGGCACTCACCGTTTGGAATCAAATCAGTCAGTTTAATGTGACGTTTCGGGGTGGCATCCCTTCCTCACACAGATATACATGAACAAAGAACAAAACTTATTTCTTAAATACCCCACCACCAATTAACACAAGTGTGGCAAGCTGTGCACCGGCGTCCTCCCTGCGCTACTGAGCATGTGCGGAACTGACTATGGTGAGCCAGAAATGCCAAAAATAAAAGCAAAGCATAATATGGCTGGACATAACAAGATGCGTTGCTTAGCAACCACAATGGAAACAATACTGAACAGAAGATGCCTAACTATGCGCCAATATTAAGTAGTAAATGCTACAGATTGTGATATATGTGAGCAAGCAACCTTTCAGGAACTGCAAACTATGGCAGTTAAATCCTGAAATGTAGTAACAAACGTACATAAATGTGCCTATTAGCCCAAAAAGGTACATCACTATGTGTAGCGCATGCAAACCGCTATCCACATAGAACTCAGCGCATGTTGAAAATGTAGAAAATAATATAGCCAACAATGACTATAAATACTTAGATACATAAAGGGTACAAATGTGGGAATAAACTTGTGCAAAGATATTTACAAAAATATACAGTATTATACAAAAATATGCAGAAACATGTAAAATGCAAATAAGCAAATATATATAGTTAGCCCAAAGGGACTGTCAATAAAGACCAGGTGTTGGACACAATGTGATCACTATTCTTGTTAGTACTGGAATATAATACACCCATTTTTCTCATACTAAAACATTATTAAAGGTGTTAATAACAATCAGCTCACACAATGTCAAATTTACAAAAAACATTGCAAATCAAAATGGGTGTTTAGACCCTTAGGTACTAAAGTGTCCAACGTATGGATCCACCTAGTTTAACGCTGCAATATAATTCTATATATGTTTATATATGTATTTATGTGTTGAAATGTGTATATATGTCTTTAAATACATATATACACATAAAAATATATATGTACACACATATTAACATATACTCATATAATCATTTTAGTGTAAATCGTGATTGCACTAAAAAATGGGAGTGCACATAAAAACCCACATAAAACTAATTACAGGTAGAAAACCCTTTATCCAAAGTGCTTGGGACGGAAAAGGTTTGGATTTCAGAATATTTTGTATTTTGGAATATTGTTATAGAGAGGGGATAGAACCAAGAGTAAACAACATCTTATGTTATTTAGGCAATATTTACATGTCATAATACAGCTTATACATGTTACCTAAGGGTAGTTTTATATCATTGTTAATACTTTTGTATACATAACACCATTACAAAGATAGGACAAGATTACAAGTTGTGTGGTATGGCTATACCACTTAAAAAATGGCCTTTGGGTGTGGAAAGGTCACCTACTTGATATTACAAGTCGTGCGGTATGGCTGTACCACGATCGTTATGGCCTATACCGCAAAGATCCATTCCGCAATCAAAGACCTGTAGGTATGGATTTGCGAAACAAAAATGTTTCACAAAACTCATAAAAATATGCTGCAAAGTACTCTAACACCCATAAACTACCTATTAACCCCTAAACCACTACCCCCTTATCGTAAATACTAAAATAAACTTATCAACCCCTAATCTGCCACACACCCACATCGCGACTACCTAAATTAAAGTAGTAAACCCTAATCCGCCATCCCCTGCATCGCTAACATCTAGTCAAACTATTAACCCGTAAAGCCCTGTCCCCCCACATCATGACAAACTAAATTAAACTATTAACCCCTAAACCTAACTCCTAAATTAAAGTTACAATATGACTACCTTAAAATAAGTCAAACTTACCTGTGAAATAAAAAAAACTAAGCTTAAAGTATATCAAAACCTAACATTACTATTTTAAAAAAATAAAAGATACCAAAAATAAAAAACCTAAATTACAAAAATTTTAAAATCCTAACCCTGGGGGGGGGGGGGGGGGGGTGTTTGGAGCTGATAGCTTAAACGGCTGGACGTGTGGTTTCTGAGCTCCTGACTCCAAACCTTAATAACAGGGTTTTTACAGTATATATACAAATCATTTTTATTTGGAAATACCCCCATCCTGAATTATATTGTTAACCATTGCTGGAGTTCAGATCGCTGCTTTTGGATCAGGCACCACGCCTATGTTTTTCAGGCAGCAACATGAAGAGTGACCACGCAGTGCTAGAGATCGCATAATTTGAATATAGACCTGACTGGAAAAGCAGTTACGGTCTAAAGAGGACCTGCACAACTCATATAAGATCCATTCCTACGGAACACATACCCTGCAGGACTTCCATGAGTAGTTTACAACCTATGATGCTTTGGCTGCCGCATAATACCCCCCCCCCCCCCGGGCAACCGGATTACTGAGCAGACAAGTAACGCTGCTACGAGTTCCCATATCTATGAGCTGTTCAACACTCCATCCTAAACGCTATCTAAGATAGAGCTTGTAAAGTTGACTTTATTGGAGAACTGTGCCTTTTACACCTCTATCAGCACACCTTGAAAACCATTTGGCATATCATCTTTGTTTGTCTGCCGAAAATAATCTTCCCACTATAGAGCGGCTTATTTAAAATGGCGGAGGCTGAACTTTTTCTACAAGAGGTTGGAGCGCTGCTGGATGTTCACTTCTCCAGCCTTCAGGCATTGATAATGCTGGAATGGGACTCTCTGAAAGAAGATTGCAGATCCTTCACCCAAAGGCCACAGTCATTGACCGAGCCTTCAATTGCCCCCTGTCCACACAATACGCAAGGCCCTGCAGCAAAAACTCTCTTTGACTTGCAAGCCACTGAAATTCCTATGGATCTAGTGGGAGATACTAACCCTGGACGGTTGATTTCCACCACGATGCTGAGAGCCAATCTCGTCTGCACCCCTATTGAGCAGCAACCTATGACAAGTTATGCAGATACTCTCTTGGTGAAAAGAGGACGCAAAAACAAGGTTTTCCTCATCCCAGCTGCCATGAAGGAAACCCTACAGCCTGGAAACAGTGACTTAGAAGGGGGAAAGTTTGCAGTGTTGCCTGATTCCACCATAGACGTTGTTAACATCTACAGAGCTCCAAAGCTGACGGTAGAGGATTTCACTAGGCAAGTTTGCTATGATCGACCCCTACCCCCCCCAGAGAATACAAATTAAGAAAACACCAGCTATAATCTCTTTGATTCCTACTTTCAACCCCCAGGAGGGCAGCTCTTTTAGGTCTCTATGTACTTATTTGCAAGAACTGAGAAGGGGAATAGGATAAATTTCCTTAAACCCTAGTGTTACAATAAATGCATTGTCTTCTATAACTATGCACTATTATCCCCAGTCATCTTACAAATGGACCTTTTAATTTAAGAGGACTCTTTGTTCATGAATAAGGTGCCCTCTTATTTATTTTATGTTGGCTTAACCTTAAACTTGATCGTTACAATAGGTACATTGCCTTCCTAATATTTATACACCACTAATTTTAGTTTGTTTTATAAGAGATGTTTTAATTAATGCGGACACTTTACCTGTTTCCTGAATAAGGTGCCTTGTTATTTTAATTTTATTCACTACTGGCGCCCTGGTGTGGGATAGACCTATAAAATCCACCCAGCATATATTTTTATACTACTTATGCTTACTGTTAAGTTTTGACCATGTCTAGTTTAACCTGTAACACTATCTAAATGTATTACAACTATTTTATATGTTGAATCTAGAAGCCCAAACTTTTAGTTGGATATTTAAGAGTCAATTGAGTTTTTGTTTTGTTTTGTTTTTTTACCTGTGAAAAGCAACACAGGTAAACACAGGTGTGTAATCAATTAGTGTTGATTAATGAGTGGTTGCTTTAAAAAGGTGTGTGCACAGGAGCACAGGTAAGCAGTGATCAAGTGCGCTACAGCACGAAACGCATCTGCGGTGTTCTCCTGTTCACTCACCTGTCATGGATTTTAATGGATGTACTGACCTTACATGTCTTTAACTATTCTTCAATAAACTGGCGGCTAGATTTAGAGTTCGGCGGTAGATGGGCTGTTAACGCCACGCGTGTTTTATGTCTAACGCACGTCATTGTTTGACTCCGGTATTTAGAGTTAATATAAGACCATCTAACGATGCTCCTAACGCGTGTATGTCACACGCGTAATCCTGCCCGCGTTAGACAGTCTCCCATAGAGATCAATGGGAAAGTAAAAAAATAGCTTTTTTTACCTAACACTCGATCTCGCGAGAATACGCACAGCTCGGTCATATGACGCATACCACATCATGCACAACAATAACACGCCGCAAATGTCACAACATCAATCAATCAACAAAGCACACAAGCATTACACATTCACAAGCGGGGGAAGTTTTAATACTATTTATACGGGGAATACGCATATACTTTAAGATGCGGAAAATCGCACAATAACAACAAGGATTAAAAAAGAGATACATACACTAAAAAAAAAATCGCATTCAATATCATTATATATTATGAAAAACATACATATACAACACTTCACGAAGAACACACCATCGCAAATTCACATTTAAAAAGAATACTATTGGACAATGTTAGAGAAAACGACCACTATGACATCATCGCATTCTACACATTCCACAAATACCAACTCAAAATGAGCATGCGCAAATTAACACACCTAATACACATTGCAATAATATTAATTGCTAATAAAGCACACCTGAACACTAATTACAATGGAAATTGGGACATCATTAAACATTTACACAGGGTATATAAGCACCACACAAGCAGGGCTTCTTTGACTGTGTTGCTGGTGGGTCTTTGGAGATTTAAGAATAGAGATTTTGCGAATTTTTGAGAGTGAGTTAGTGTTAGTGTGAGAGAGTCAGTTGGTAGTGTTAGCGTGAGAGAGTCAGTTGGTAGTGTTAGCGTGAGATAGTCAGTTGGTAGTGTTAGCGTGAGATAGTCAGTTGGTAGTGTTAGCGTGAGAGAGTGAGTGAGTTAGTGGGAGTTAGCGGGAGTGGGAGAGAGTCTGTTAGTGGGAGCGTGAGTGAGTTAGTGGGAGTTATTAGTGATAGTTGTTAGTGTGAGCGTCAGTTAGTGGTAGTTAGTGAGCGTTAGTGGGAGTGTTTGTTATTGAGAATTAGAAGTAGTGTTAGTTAGCGAGCGAGTGATTTATCTGTACACTTAACACATTTACACGCAAACACATTCAATACATACATACACTTATCAATAACACTACATACACTCCATACCCCCTACCCCCTCATACTACACTCCATACCCCATTCCTTGTAGTCCCATTCCCTTTCATCCCATTTACTCTTATCCCATACCCCATACCCATCCCATACCCATCCCCTAGTTACATTTAGTTTACATATCCTCCTTTTAGTCTTCTTCTTTTCGTTTATTTAAATACTCCTTACCCTCTTTTTTTTTTTACATCCCTCACACTTTAAGCACCTTTTTTGTCTTTTTAGTTCTTTATTTTGACCCCCTTTCATTTCATCACACTCACTTTTTTTTGATTATTTGGGGTTTAGTTTAGGGAGGAGATGGAGGCCAGGCAGGGGACAGGTAGAGGGGGGAGTAGAGGGAGGGGGAGAGGAACAGGGCAGGAAGGGGGGCAGGAAGGGGGGCAGGAAGCGGGGGTGGAAGCGGTGGGTGGACCCAGCCACTTGGTTCAAGATGACCAAGTGGCTGGGCCCAGTGGCGGTCAGAGTAGGGCTTCACAGTCCGGGAAACAGAGGGCATCGTCACAGGGGAAGGCCAAGGCGACTAGGGAGGCGAGGTTTACGATGGAGGAGAAGGAGGCCCTCGTAGAGGCCTATATGGCCAGGTATAGGATGCTGCAGCACCAGAAGACTACCCCGACTGACAGGAGGAGGCTCTGGAACGAGATTCGGAATGCAGTCAATGCAGTGGGTGGCCGGAACCGGGATATGGATTCCATCAAACATCGGTACCGGGACTGTAAACTTGAACTTAAAAAAAAGTTAAGCCTGGAGGCCCGACATGCCGCAGGGACCGGTGGCGGCCCTGCCCTTGAAATGGAGTACTGCAGATGGGAGGAAATGTTGCGGCCCAGCATCTCCGAGGTGGAAGTAGTCGGTATCGGAGGAATCGATACCGGGAACCTGCCACTCTCATCTGACGGTAAGCTCATTGAACAATAATTTCACATACGAATGTATTTCAATGGACACTATACGCAAACATTTACTTTCATGATTGAGGTAGCGAATACAATTTGACAAAACATTCAAATGTACTTATATTACATAATTTGATTCATTCTTGAGATATATTTTAATGAAGAAATAGCCATGCACACGGTGAAACAATCACAGGAGGCAGCTATATTCAGCTAACAATCAGAATCTTATAAACATATTTAGATATGCTTTTCAGCAAAGAATATCCAGAGAATGAAGCTAATTAGATAACAAAAGTACATTCGAAAGTTGATACTAAATGTAT
The DNA here is from genome assembly GCF_027579735.1 of Bombina bombina. Taxonomy (NCBI): domain Eukaryota; kingdom Metazoa; phylum Chordata; class Amphibia; order Anura; family Bombinatoridae; genus Bombina; species Bombina bombina. The sequence goes on from NC_069500.1 coordinate 443,043,739, forward strand.
GCTTATAAATCATGAAAGATAAAACATTGGGTTTCATGTGTTAAGGATCAGATTAATGCTATTACGCTGTTTACACGCATTCTATTACTTAGCGGTTACATCAGTATCTAGGCTATAGGTTAGGTGTGCATTTAAACAGACTGAAAACAAACGCAAAAACATTCACATTGACCAGATATCACAAACACTGTTTAGAAAAAGCGGAAATAGAATTGATTGTTTGTTAGATTTCAAAGTGGATTAATGATTCTGCATTTGTAATTGTATCGTAAGCTAAGTCATTTAAACCTTTATTTGCAAATATGCTAATATATACATTTCTTTTTTCTTTTTTTTTTAATATACAGAGTCTGGCGACGAGGCAGCACAGCCTCCTGCATCTCCCCGGGATGAGAGTGGTGGTGAGGAATTCCCACTTCGGAGGGAAGAGGCCCCCCGTGACGAACAGCGCACGGGAGATGATCAAGAGGCCCCGGAAGCACAGGAGGATCCCGCTGAACCCGCGGAACCCGAGGTCCCTCAAAGACCCGCACTCCGCCGTGCACGGGCACCCCGCCGTGCACGGGTTCAACAGGCACAACAAGAAGAAATAGCGGATGTGCGGGTTCTACTGGAGTACATAGACCAGATGCGTACCTCCCGGATAGAAAACATAGAAGGACGACGCAGAATACTTGATGGGCAGAATCAAATAATTCAAGGCCAAAATGAAATAATCAGTATACTGAATACAATACAAGAAGGACAAACAAGAATGTTCAATCTTCATCAGGAAATGTTCACATTTTTCCGGGAGGCGCATGCTGGTCTACCTCCTGTTGCTGGGCCTCTTGTTGCTGGGCCTCTTGCTGCTGGGCCATCTCCTCCTGCCGGCCCATCTCATCCTCCTCCTCAGCCATCTACTCCTCCTCCTCCTCAGCCATCTACTCCTCCTCCTCCTCAGCCATCTTCTCCTCCTCATCCATCTTCTCCTCCTCCTCAGCCATCTACTCCTCACCTTGGTCGTCCCAGTACTCTTCCTTCCACTCCTCCCACAACAGCTCCAAGGAGGACTCTTCGGAGTCGGCAGTTGCCTCTCCCAGAGCCTCAGCCCCGTGGGAAGAGGGGAAGGAAGAGGAAGTAAGTATTCTTTTCCATCTTAAATTTTATTTTTTGGGTAATGGATAGGTATGTGATGATGTGGTTTTCATACACTTGTGGACCACACTCTGTATATAATCGACTTCTATGGGACCGGGTCCATGGAGGAAGATTCTTTGCAGAGTGTGGGTTATAAGTGTGTGAAAACCACATCATCACATACCTATCCTTGTTCATGATATTGATTGGTTTCTGTGATGTGATGTCCAAACTGTTTCCCGAATCGCTAACTAAATTACCATAACAATTATCCATGATGGCATATTACTGTTTGAATGCCAATAACACAGCTTAAAGGGACAGTCAGAAAATTATTGATTACAAAGAAAACACTGTATTACGCATTATAAAGTTTGAAACAACAAAACATGGAGAAATACATGTGTGACTTATGTGCTTACCCTTGTATCTATGACTATGAAAAATGACCACTTATTTGTTGTTCTGACATAACAACATTTTAGATATCAATGATCAATACATGGTCAATAATATGCTGTATGAGCACAAGGTTTTACATATACAAATGCTATCCAAATGCCCTCTAGTGCTCAAATTGTATAATGATTACAAGCACTCTTCAAGATTTAAGAAATGAGCACACCAACCTCATAGGTTTAGATAGCAAATTTAAATAAACCCAGACAAATGTTCAATTGTTGAGCAACATTTGATATCCTTGTTATTACAGAATTGACTTTTCGAATAATGTTAAAAAATTTTTTTTCGAAACTGTCCCTTTAACAACATTACATATGCTAACACATTTTAAGCTTGTTGCTATATCTACATGTACTTTGTCAAAAAAAAAAATTGAAAATCACATTTATATTGACGTGTTAAATAAAGTCTATTTTCTTTAAGAGACATTATTGTGTTAATATTTTATTTTAACTATTTTTATTTTAACAATGAATATGGTTTAAAGTCCTTTTAGGAGTGGGGGGGTGAAATATGCTAACAAAAATATATTTGAAGATTAAACTATGTGGATCTCATACATGATACAAAAAAACAACATTTGCATTCAAGGGACAGTATCCTATATTTTTTACATAACTGTATGTAATAGACACTACTACAAACAACAAGATTAACATATACTGATAGCAATATTAAAAAGCTTCAAACACTTGCAAATAAAATAGGGTTAGCTATATTTTAAATATAGATGAACCACCATTACAACCGTAAAACACAATACCCCATCATTAACATATGAAAAGAACCTTTACACAAACTGGACAAAGCTGGAGATGGTACTCACATGAAACTCATTGGCTTTGCGAGGAGTAAGAAAATTACTTACATTTTCTTACAACACAAGACAAAATAAACCTATTGGTTAAACAATGGACTATCTAACTAGAGACAAAATCAAATATTTTTATTTATAATGTGAGTGTCTAATGAACCTTTCATAAAATATACAACGAAATTACATTTAGAAGAAGTCGGCATCATATATTTAGCATATGATAAATGCATATTGATTACTTTATTCAAACACAATAGCGCATATTTATTAATTAGATATGTTCAACATTAAACACAACATTAATTTTTAAGAAAAAGGAACATTGTTGACAAACATATTAAACATGGACTGTAGAGATTTGCACTTGCCTAGAAATATCCTATGCATGAAAACATTTTGCTTTCGTTCGTTGATTCAACCAGACATCCAGCAAAAGAGAATGTGTTGGTCTTTATCAGCTACGGGTCAACAATGTAACATGATGCAAATAATACATATTCGCAAGCTTTTTAAAATTGCATGCAGTCACAAACGTTTTTAACGTGCACAAATATTGCGGGACTACGCAATCCAATCACACGTTTTTTTAACTTTACATGTGCCGTCTTAACATGGCGCTTCCTTGATCACGTAAGAACGCCATCCAATGAAAGGCACATTATTGATCACGTAAGAACGCCCAAAAAAAAAAGGCGCATCCTTGATCGCGTCAAAACGCAATCCAATAAAAGGCATATTCCTGATCACGTAAGAACGTCAGTCAATACAAGGAATCATTGGACAGCCTGGCAGGTGACGTATTAAGCAACATGGCGCATCCGAGATCGCTGAAAAACCGCAGACAATACAAGGACTCAGTGACATCTTGGCATATCATTAAGAAACGTATTTATATTTTAGGAACTAGTATGTGTGTAGATTGCTATCTAGGAATGTCACCAAATCATGAATCATCTTTTCGGACTTGACTGTCCCTTGAACTATAGCTATGGTGTATATCTTTAACATTTAAAAGATACACATGAGAAATACATATGCCATTGATGTTTTAAGATATGTTTGGATTGTTGTTGAATAACAATAGTTATACATGTATTGATTAAACGTGTCATTTATTCAAGTTTAATTATGGTCAGCCTACCTATAGCCATATATGGGAGGAGATGTATTTTGTTAACATATTAGTTAACTAATATTCATCATCTACATTATTTGTATTACACACAGAGATTGATTTGGTTACACTTTGACAATAATATAGATTTGAAAATGAAATACAGGTGCTGTCAACATTACAATAAGATTGTTTATTAATAAAATTATATGTCCTTGTTCTTGTAAAAAGGACAAAAACGCTTTACAAATGGAAATACATTCATTTACAATAGTGATCAACATCACTTAAAGGGACATTATTTTGTTTTTAAAAAGAGCATACACATAGTCAATACTATTTAAATAAAATGAACACTTTACAGGGATTATATCATTGTATCAATACTCAGATCATTTGGTAAAGGTGCATCAATTCATGCAGAGTTTATAAATACACACATGGATATGAACATTTAAATATACATATATACACAAATACAAAAATATATATACATATATAAAGAAATTACTCTGCTAATCATAATCAGGCAATGATAGAGCTAAGAGAAAATAATATAAACACAAATAATAAGATTACATTGGAGATGTTAATCTTAAAGTCATTTACTATTGTCTTACATATATGATTTCATTATAACAAATAGATTTGTTAGGTCCCTTTAAGGATAAACAACATAAACTAGAGCTTGCAAAAAATAACAGGAAGAATGAGGACAAAGATTTGTGAAATAAAATGTATTTTATTAGTATGTAAGAAAACATACACAACGTTTATAAATAATCTTGTAAAAATAAGGAATATATGAGCCATATGACAAGGTAACACAGTGCATCACAGTCCATGAAGAGAGTTGCCAAGGGCCAGCATAGCCTCATTGGAGACACATGACAAGGTAACACAGTGCATCACAGTCCATGAAGAGAGTTGCCAAGGGCCAGCATAGCCCCATTGGAGACACATGGCAAGGTAACACAGTGCATCACAGTCCATGAAGAGAGTTGCCAAGGGCCAGCATAGCCCCATTGGAGACACATGACAAGGTAACACAGTGCATCACAGTCCATGAAGAGAGTTGCCAAGGGCCAGCATAGCCTCATTGGAGACACATGGCAAGGTAACACAGTGCATCACAGTCCATGAAGAGAGTTGCCAAGGGCCAGCATAGCCTCATTGGAGACACATGACAAGGTAACACAGTGCATCACAGTCCATGAAGAGAGTTGCCAAGGGCCAGCATAGCCCCATTGGAGACACATGACAAGGTAACACAGTGCATCACAGTCCATGAAGAGAGTTGCCAAGGGCCAGCATAGCCTCATTGGAGACACATGGCAAGGTAACACAGTGCATCACAGTCCATGAAGAGAGTTGCCAAGGGCCAGCATAGCCCCATTGGAGACACATGACAAGGTAACACAGTGCATCACAGTCCATGAAGAGAGTTGCCAAGGGCCAGCATAGCCTCATTGGAGACACATGACAAGGTAACACAGTGCATCACAGTCCATGAAGAGAGTTGCCAAGGGCCAGCATAGCCTCATTGGAGACACATGACAAGGTAAAAGAGTGCAACAGGCACAACCAAAAACTGATAAAAAGGCCAAATGGCAACAATATAAATACAAATTCAACATGTGGACGGAGGATTATTATCTGCCACCATGGAGCATATCCAGATCCTCCACTTACTGGTCATCCTCTTCATTGTCCTGTGCATGTCCAGCTCCAGATTCAGGCCTTGAACGTAATTGCATAATTTCACGCAGAGTCAAGTCCTGAACCCGGAGCTGGGCCTGCATGGTGTCGTTCATCCCTCTCAGGACAGCTGCGTTCCTCAACACGGCCTGCTCTACTCTTGCTATCCCTTCTAGCATGAGCCATGCTGAGTCACAGCCTAAAATAAAATAAAAATTAATATTAAGGATAATTACACAACAGAATAAAAGATTTTAATACATACACTGTCATCATAAAGACAAATAATTATTTACATCAATTATTTTTCATATATTCTTTACACATGAATTAGGTTATTCAGACAGACAGAAATCATTAAAGGCTCATGTTACTCAAACATGTTGAACCCTTTAATTGGTTTTAGATGATCCACTTATACAGCTTGAGTGTATCAAATCTTGTTAAAGGATTTACATTGTACTTACATCAGCAATTTAAAAATTCAATTTAGACTGTGGTAGGCACACCTATCCTTAAACATTTTGGCATTGAGGACAAGCTGTGTAAACATAGCAACCAGAAGAAATTACATTCCCACTGGGTTAGACAAGAGATAATGTATCCACATTTGGACATAAAATTTTGGATCCAAGTAGTGGTGTTTGGTATATGTAGTGATATCCAATTAAAGGGACACTGAACCTAAATATTTAATGGACTGATTCAGATAGAGCATGACATGACAAATCTTTAGAAATTACACATATTCATTATATGTTTTAATTGTCAAGCTATATTTTGAATGCAAGAATGTTGGTTTTTATGGAAGCCAATATTTGTTGATGAACCTTGTTTGTGCATGCTGGTTGATGGATACATTCATCCAACAATAAAGAAATGATGGCCACATTTATTTTATTGTTTAAACTAATTATAGGAATAAGTTGTTTTCAATAAATATATCAAGAGAATGACGAATAATTCATAAGAGTAATCTATTATACATTGGCTTAACATTGCATGCTGGATTTGAATCACAATTTAACCAATTTAACTTCACTGTACCTTTAAGTATCTTATAAAGTGTATTTAGAATGATACTTACAGCTGTGCCTGGGAAGGACAATCTGACACCCAGGACAACGAAGGTTTAAACAGGGGGGAGGGATGGGATTGGCTCGGGGAGGGATGGGAATGGCTTGGGGAGTGGTGAGCTGCTGCTCCAGGGTAGGCCGTACAGCTGGGGAGTGGGGAGTTTGGGTCTGGGCAGCTGTACGGGCCAGAATACGGGGAGAGCGGCGAAGGGGGGTGTATGGGCGTTTTTTGGGAGGGACAGGATATGAAATATGGGAAGGGCTGGCAGTGGTCGGGGCATGGTCATGGGTTTGGTGATGGGAAGGGCTCTGGGTGTGTGCAGAGGTGTGGCCATGGTCAGGGGTGTGTGCACGGGGAGGGGTCTGTGACTGGGCAGGGGCGGAATCCAGATGACCAGAAGTGGTGGATCCATCTGAAAATGTAAAAGAAATATATTAACATCTCATACATCCTGACATCAAATCAACGCATTTAAAATTGATTATGTTTTCAATATACCTCGAAGTGTGTTTGAATCTGTAAACTATTCTGAAATGAGGATATGGTATCTATATAGGCACTCAGATGAATCTCAATGACTGTCTGTACAATGTGAAACTTATTATTGTGTTTTGGCATGGAATATGCATGTGACATAATGATGGCATGAATTATATATTCTTAAAAAAATATATACAAGCAGATTTTCATGCTGCCTGATATAGAAAGGGGGCAGTAGTGTATTTGAACAGACAAATAATATTCCTTTTTAAAGGGAAAAAGCTGTAGACTTTGAATGTCTTCAATAAAATGATTTCAAAAAAAGAAACATGTTGTAAACATGATAGATATATTTCACATACCATCAGACTCCAAGGCAGCCTCTTCCTCCTCCATCCCACATGTGACATCAATCTCTGTAAAACATAACATGTTGTGTACACCTTAAGATCAGATATTATAACATATGTTACTGTTGCTCAAATACGCACATCAATGTTGCATTAAAGATATACACACACAAAGTTATGATTTACATCATTTTGATGGAGCATACAAATGACAATAGATTTGTTATTGTCAATAAATCAGAATATTAATGTATTGTTTGTCTTAATGTTAAATTCATAAAAGCATAGTACATAGAACATTTAAGATTTCTCATGTGTGTATCACTTGATGACTGTTGTTAAAAAAAAATAAAAAATGAAAAAAACATATGTTAGACATCTTATGAATAACAAATGTGTAGAATAATAAAGTAGAAATTATTAATCGCTCAATATAAAAAATAAATATATAATCAGAAGATAAATTCTATGATTTTTTATAATGTTATGCTTCATCGGAATCATGATCATAATATTGATTAGCAATACACCTTCAATTACATATAAATGAGTCAATGGACTTACCAGGAGACCGCAAAGGCGGCTCTATGTCACTGCTGGATTCCTGTGGGCTCCCCACACCAACTCTCTCTATGAATGATATAGATATATATTATTAAACACATTTTGGATATCACTAAATCACATCTGTCTAGAATTTTAACATTAATCAACTTTAAAATGTGAAGAATAGAGCAGTCATTACACCAGAAAATGCTTGATTGAATCAAGGGGATTCTGTAAACATATCTGTATTCAACATATGTTTAATGTCAGACTACATTAGACATCAAATTCATCTCAGATGCTGCTATTGCATATCTAAATATACCCAATGATCAATGTTCTTAACCCTTTAAGGACACAGCTTTCACTTAGCTCAATTGTTTTATGACGGAATAATTCCGTCATATGTCCTTAAGAAGTTACAAGAATACACACAAACCACATATTGAGGAGCATCTGTTGACAAATCTAAACAAACATGTGTCACATCGACCCATTTTTTCAATGTACAGTAATCTTGTTTAGGACACAACACATATTTATCACAATACATAACAAACTTTATTATTACAAATATGTAATCATGGTGCTGTTAGAGTATGCAGATATATATAAAGTAACTCCAACAGATAATTAGATTTATATATCAATAGTTTGTAATAAAAATAATGTAATGATGAATGAATCTATTTTGTCTTAAAGGGACACTGACATGATTAATTTAAATAATTGATTTATATGTTCAAACTGTAAAAAATGATTTAACATTGACTCCTATTATAATTCGAATGTTGTTCGATATTAATCTTAAAGGCAGATAAGGAATATTGGATTCAATAAATATTGTTTGTTGAAGGTATCCACCAATCATCAATATAAACCCAGGTTGGTCAACAAATATTTAGATGCACATAAACGTACTTTCTTTATTTTAAAATACATTTAGCAATAGAATATGTCACATATGATGATAGTATTATATTTTATGTTTATTAATATTGCATACTGTATGTGAAAGACAATATTAATAATTGTAGTTCAGTATCCCTTTAATCTAAAATTAAATAGATTCCACAATGTTGTTGTTTGTTAATGAATTATCTACTCCATATGTTGATGTAATGAATGGTATTGAGCATGCAATTAAAATCAAATATGTTATTTAAGTATATCCGAATAATTATATAATTTTCATCTATTAAATAGACATTACATATAAATATTGAACAATGTGTATTTAGTATGTAATGTTCATTCCATGTTTCTAAGACAAATGTCAATTAAAATGAGACATACCATACTGTGACAAGCCCTGGCTTGAGGATCCAGCAGCCACATCCATATCTGTAATATATTAAATGAGGATTGCATATCATTAATACTAATCATGCCATGTTTAAAATATTTACATTAATAACAAATCAATAGAAAAATATTAATCCTTTGGTAGTCCCATGAGTTAATAGTTTCCGCAATTAAATGAATGATAAATATATCCTGGACTCTTATTTTCAATCAGTTGTGTTGTTTACTGTATCTTTAAGAATATATGCTTGTTATTACATAATCATCAATTGATGGCCATATGTTATAATTTATTAGTATTATTCGTTTTTTATTAGATATAATATTTAAAATAAGAATACTGTATTCTTCACTAATCTAAGATTTTCCATTTAATTTTTAACAACATGTATAAAGCAATGCCACTTTCCGCAAACCCATGTTAACGTGGATGAGAAATGCCATTTTCGCGATCATTGCGCAATGATTCCAAGCGGAATTACGCATCCGTCATTTTAACAACATGTATAAAGCAATGCCACTTTCCGCAAACCCATGTTAACGTGGATGCGAAATTACATTTCCGCTCTGTGACGCATATTCTGTAGAGCGCAAGAAACATCATTCCAATTTCATGTATCACTAATGTAAAATCAGATATCTAAACATCATATGTAGTGTATGTTGTGAGATCTGTATAGGTTTAGTATCTGACTAAATACACATTTTGGATTTTTAACATTATAAATATTATATGAAGTTGTATAATTACCTGGTTCAGATTCTCTATCGGGTCCTCCCAGGCCACCGGACGGAGAAGCATCTGCCCTGTCCCCCGCGTCAGGACTTTCAGATCCCGCAGCTGGGAGGGAAGAAGAGGAGGCCGAGGATGGCGAGGATCTAAATCTTTTGGGGACCCGGAGATTGAGGAGCTCGCATAAAGTCACCTCATAAGGGAGTAGGTACAGTTTCCGCGGGGCCTTTCTTTGGCCCCCTCTTTTACGGGCTTGTACCCAGTCCCTTATGAGGTTGACTTTTTTCGATAAACGCAACCTCATATCTCCGAATCTCCTCATGATCTGATCCTGGGTCCTCTGGACGTCACACACCAATCTAACCGCATTGGTGATAGACTCCCAGAGGGCCTTCTTAACAGGCGCATCTGTCGAGCTCCTCTTGTTCCCAAACAGCTGGGGATAAAAGTCCTTGACGGCGTGGACCAGTGCAGCGCTCTCCTCCTTGGTGAACCTGGGAACTGACATGCCTGCTGGGTTGTCTTCTCAAATATATATATATATATAAAAATATATCTAGTACGCCTGCAGGCATTAGAGAACTGACAAAGATGGCAACGTGTAATGGACTTTTATATGGTGAAGTAAACATGAGATGCACCATGGGACAATTTATCTGTACATCTGATTGGATAAAAGTTTGAAATATTGTTATAATGTCTGTGAGACCATCCTGACTCAAGTTGTGTTTGTGTGATGAACTCTGATTGGCCGTTCCTTAATGTTTCATATCTTAGTAACTTCCTTACACATACCTCATGGTGGTGCTGTAACTTCATTTTTCATGTAGACTTATTTGTAACTCATGGGCCTGTCATGCGGATATGTGTGACGCATATTTAATATCCGTGATCCGTGAAATATTAATGATTAAATACTCTTTAAAATCTAATCCTGTCACATTATTAATGTTGTAGACATTTCTCGGTTTAATAACGGTCTGTTTCTTTAATACAAATACACATTTAATATTGTATGTCTTTATTGTTCTTTAAATAAATTTATTGTGAAGTATTGACATTGCTCTATTAAATGTATTTATAATGCACATTGATTGTGTGCTATTGCGTGACATTACACTAATGTTTAAATATGCTAATCTGGTGTTTGAAGATGCGTTTCCCACGCAATATTTATTAATGTTAAAATTCCGGGAAGAATGTCAGTAACTTTGATAATCTGTTTATAAATGTTAAACTACAGCTTTGTTATTCGCAAATAAACCTCGAGCTTGTATTTCTCTGAAGTGCTCATATATGTTATTGTGCAATGGCGTCTTTAGTTTTAAAGAGACATTACAAACAAACAATTGTATCAAATGATCTGTAGAGATAGAAGATTGTTTAGACTTTAAAATGTAAATCATTTTCTCTTAGTATTTATATATCCTCAACATAAGAAATTTAAATGCACATGGTTGAGCCAATCACATAAGGCATCTCTGTGCATCCACCAATCTTCATCTACTGAGCCTATCTCGATATGCTTTTCAAGCAAAGTATGTCAAGATAGGAAGAGAAGTAAATACACTATTTCAAGCTCTTAAAGGGACACTGTCCAAACAAATTTACCATTGGTGATTGAGCATGAAATGTTAATCAACTTTATTATTTAATACGATTATCAAATGTTAAGTTATCTTGTTATGTTTCTTTGAAAATCAATAATGATATTTTATATTACGGACAATTGTTTAATAAAAACCTGGGTTGTCCTTGACGATTGTTGCATCAATTATTCCAAACAATCAAGTTCTGTCCAGAGTACTGAAGCAAATAAATTAGCTATTTACTGCCTTATTTCTAAAGTAATGATAGCAACATCACAATGAGCATTCATAATATGAGACAAGTTTTAAAGTTGATTAAAATAGAATACTCATTCAGAATGTATAAATCATTGTTTTTTTAAATGGCTACCTTTAAGTATATTTTGAGTTCATGTCCCTTTAAATAAACATTTCACAATAATGCTTAATATATCATAAACCTAGGCACCTTCCTTTTGCTAAATGAGTCTAACATATGAGTAAAGCAAATTTAGATTAACTTCTAGATTCTTTTACACACTGACTGAAATATATTTATTAAATGAGGTCTTTTTTAGCCTTCAGCGTAGAGGGACATTAAGCTATATGTTATGTATGCATTTTGTATCATAATCTTATATTTGACCAACTTAATATGTTTTGTTATTCAATCATTATATTGTAATTATATATATTCGTGGATTAAATACATCTCTACATAGGCTATTTTGATGCTGATTGTTGTTTGCATATAGATGCCTTATATCATTGACTAAGATATGTGCATTTATTTTTATTTTAACAAGTATATTTAAAGACTGAATGTAATTCTATAGTACATTCTAAATATGTTTAAATTCTTGTATGATATTTGTAACAATGTATACAAAATATACATTTTGAATGACCCCTTTAAGGACCCAAACATATTGTATTTTGATTTAACATTGACAAAATAAACTAAAGGGGAAATTACATTCTATATAGATATTTGATGTCTAACCCAAGAGGTAAGATTGTAATAAATACATAATATTACTAAGTATAGTTAAATGACTCCACTAGAAAATTACATAGATTAACCTGGCATCCAATAACTAATTATTAAAAATTATAAAGTTAAATGACCTACCATTTATAAATGTAATAATTGTAAAATATTTTCTAATAATGTTTTGAGATACCTAAGGAAGATACATGATCTTATACAATTCTTTTTACATTCAACAACACTGTCACTTTCATGTAATTGAACCACTTCACCTTATTAAATGTTAAAACAATCATAATATTAATACATATCCTAAATATTTTTAATATATACTTTTTCAATATAAAAGCATTGAAGAATATGACTCCCCAATTAATGTTAAAATATATCTTTTAATATTCTCTGAAGAATTTTATTTTCTACTATTAATGCATTATTTTCTCTTATGCATGTGCTTGTCAAATAGCCAACTACCAGTCATGGGAGTCCAAGTTTTATTTATTTACAGATTATATTGATATATATTAGAATCTGCTTAAAAAAATTAAATTTATTTAATAGAAAATAATTAAATATTCCATGAAGTCATCAGATGCCAATCTGAAATGACAAATAATAAAAATGGAACAAAGTTAATACACACGTTGTAAAATATTCATAAAATACATTTAAAATCATATGGTGTCTATGCTCTAACTTTGATCAACATTTTTTAAAGATAATCATTACATTCATTTTAAATTAATGAAATACATACACCATTATATTGTTGATTAAAAATAATATTTACATTTCAAAAATTAAATTTATACATAATAATGTATATCACATGTAAACAATATATGTATGCTGAACATAAATGTAATATTTCATGTCCATTCAAATACCTCTATATCAACTATAATATGTATTCCTTTTTCTGATTGTGATCCCTAAATATCTAATTAAGAACTAAATATGACTAATGTATGTAAGCTACTAATATTCTACAGTCTTCACTAGCATGCATTGGTACACCAACCTGGACAATGCATGGTCTTTGAAAGTCAATTCAGGGGTAAACAGTTGATCTTCAATAGGTGTCTTATTCATCAGTTCATTAAATAGAGGACTGGGAAATACCATCTAAAAAAGTAAAATCATCTAAGTGTCTGATTGTGATCCCTAAATATCTAATTAAGAACTAAATATGACTAATGTATGTAAGCTACTAATATTCTACAGTCTTCACTAGCATGCATTGGTACACCAACCTGGACAATGCATGGTCTTTGAATGTCAATTCAGGGGTAAACAGTTGATCTTCAATAGGTGTCTTATTCATCATTTCATTAAATAGAGGACTGGGAAATACCATCTAAAAAAGTAAAATCATCTAAGTGTCTGATTGTGATCCCTAAATATCTAATTAAGAACTAAATATGACTAATGTATGTAAGCTACTAATATTCTACAGTCTTCACTAGCATGCATTGGTACACCAACCTGGACAATGCATGGTCTTTGAATGTCAATTCAGGGGTAAACAGTTGATCTTCAATAGGTGTCTTATTCATCATTTCATTAAATAGAGGACTGGGAAATACCATCTAAAAAAGTAAAATCATCTAAGTGTCTGATTGTGATCCCTAAATATCTAATTAAGAACTAAATATGACTAATGTATGTAAGCTACTAATATTCTACAGTCTTCACTAGCATGCATTGGTACACCAACCTGGACAATGCATGGTCTTTGAATGTCAATTCAGGGGTAAACAGTTGATCTTCAATAGGTGTCTTATTCATCAGTTCATTAAATAGAGGACTGGGAAATACCATCTACAAAATAGAAAATCATCTAAGTGTCTCCAATAGGATGTCTCCACAGCCTTATTCTATCAAATAGTTTGCACTTACCATGTGAACATGTCTTTGTATAGTTTTCAAGGTCAGCAGAATTTAAATATGCCAGACATGATCCCATTGGTATACTTCAATTTCAATCTTGGCTTTTTCCCCACTGTCAGTCTTGGAAATCTTCACTGTCAGGCTTCAAATTGTTCCCTTTCAGTCTTTATATTAAGTCATCTCCCTAATGTAAGAAATTATATATAAAGATTTCATACAAGTGTGTGAATCAGTTCTGTACCCCTCTCCCACCCCCCATTTCATAATAAATATCTATCACTAGCTTACTAAGCCTGTGTATGAACCTGTGTTATTTTCTATCAAGTGTGAAGATGAGTCATATTGAGCAGAACAAACCTCTGTGTGACATTGAACCATAGTCATTCTAGAGTATCCCTTTCTGATTATGTACATAAGTAATGTGTAAACAAAGTTATATTTTTAAAAATGTATGCCATATTATGTATTTGTGTACAAATCATGCCAGCAACAGTCCATACATTTCTACTTACCATCTGATGTCCTCTATAAAAACCAGGTGGCAAAGACTCGCTATAGGACCCAATGCCCAGAGCATCACCTATATTATGAGAAATAAATATTATTATAACATTTGATCAATACTAACATGTTTGCACAATTCTCTACTTGTCATTTCCCTAGAGTTCACATCTATTGAAAATACTCCAGTGTAACTTCTATTATTTACCGTCTAAAGTGGCGGTTGATGACGTCTGCTCTGACATCAAGTCCCTCGTCCTGGAATTCCCCCTCTAGAACAGGATCATCCTCCTCATCTCTGAGGAGGTCTCTGTCCACCGGGACGGCCTGCAGCATCCCAGCCCGCTGTGCAATATTATGCAGGACGCTACAGGCTACAACGATCTTAGCCACCTTCTTTGGGTTGTACTGGAGTGCTCCTCCAGAACGGTCCAGGCACCTGAATCTCATCTTCAGGAGCCCGAACATCCTTTCAACCACCGCCCTGGTTCTCTTATGAGCCCTATTGTAGCGCTCCTCAGACACATCAGTTGGGCTACGCAAGGGGGTAATGAGCCAAGGCCGGCTCATGTACCCAGAATCACCTATAAATTTAGAACAGAACATAATTCAAACAGAATACTTAAACTAGTATATTGTTGTATAAATATATTTTTTAAAAACCATAATCCATATTAAAAGTTACAGAAACATAAAAAAAAAAAAAAAATTATATATAAATCTGTATCTAGCCATTTCATCTAAGACATGCTACATATGCGTATTTCTCCTAAACCAAACCTTGTGTAAAATGCTAACTACATGTTTACATTGCATTCTCTATCTGAACACTTAAGGTAAGACATGCTACATATCTGCATTTCAATAAAACTAGACATTAGCAGAAATAGACAATGACAGGGTTAAATTGCATGAGATAATATCTTGCTATTTCATCTAAGACATGCTACATATGCGTATTTCTCCTAAACCAAACCTTGTGTAAAATGCTAACTACATGTTTACATTGCATTCTCTATCTGAACACTTAAGGTAAGACATGCTACATATCTGCATTTAAATAAAACTAGACATTAGCAGAAAAAGACAATGACAGGGTTAAATTGCATGAGATAATATCTTGCCATTTCATCTAAGACATGCTACATATGCGTATTTCTCATAAACAAAACCTTGTGTAAAATGCTAACTACATGTTTACATTGCATTCTCTATATGAACACTTAAGTTAAGACATGCTACATATCTGCATTTCAATAAAAATAGACATTAGCAGAAAAAGACAATGACAGGGTTAAATTGCATGAGATAATATCTTGCCATTTCATCTAAGACATGCTACATATGCGTATTTCTCATAAACCAAACCTTGTGTAAAATGCTAACTACATGTTTACATTGCATTCTCTATATGAACACTTAAGGTAAGACATGCTACATATCTGCATTTCAATAAAAATAGACATTAGCAGAAAAAGACAATGACAGGGTTAAATTGCATGAGATAATATCTTGCCATTTCATCTAAGACATGCTACATATGCGTATTTCTCCTAAAACAAACCTTGTGTAAAATGCTAACTACATGTTTACATTGCATTCTCTATCTGAACACTTAAGGTAAGACATGCTACATATCTGCATTTCAATAAAAATAGACATTAGCGTCGGTAAATAACAAATGGTTAAATTTAATCCTATAGCTGAACATGACGCTAACAGTTAAAAAATACAGGGGCAATTGTCAAAATAATTAACCATGTTGTGCACAAATACTCACCAACGAGATAACCAGGGGGCATTTGTCTTTCCTCAAACTGTCTCCACAGGGACGACAGAGAGAGGATGCGGGCATCATGACAAGCACCTCCAAAATTCGCATACACATGCATAATCCTCATCCGTGCGTCACAAACATACTGCACGTTGAGGCTATGAAAATGTTTGCGATTTCTGAAGGGCAAGTCATCAATTGGAGCACGCAGCGCAATGTGGGTACAATCAATGGCTCCCAAGACATTGGGCAATTGAGCAATATCAAAGAATTCCCGCTTCAGGCGCCTCCAATCACCATCATTCTGTGGGAATCCTATGTATTGCTTACTGATACGTACCATGGCGTTCAGAAAGTTATCAAACACCCCAGAGAATGTACCTTGAGCCAGGCCATGCATGTACAGTTCTCCTGATTGAAAACTCCCGGAGGCCAGGACGTATAGACAGCTTAGCATCTTACTCATGGGGGGAACAGCAGTCCTTATTTGTATACGTGGCTCCAAATGAGGTTTAAGAAGATCGTAAAGGCCAATGAGCTGTTCGCGATCGAGCCGATACTTATCAAAAACCTCAAAGTCACTCATGTTTTCCAAGGTGGGTCTCACCCTGTAGACACGAGGACCTCGAACCAGACGACCCCTTCGTCTCGGTCTGAGCCGCCGAGGCTGCCTGATTCGACCAACAGCTAGTTCGCCAATAGCACCACCAGCAGCGTCTACCATGTCATCGTCATCCATCTTTCAAAACAGCGTAACAAGGTAAGCACTTGATCTGATGTGGATCACAAGTGATGCATTGGCCATGTTGTTTGGGGGATTTATAGTACAATTAGTCCAATGGTAGTGAGTTTGTAATGATTGCTGATTGTATTCACCTGTTTGTATGTGAGCGGCGCGAATGCTTTCACAGTGGGCGTTTATTTGTTGTTTGCTGAAATGTTAGTTTCAAACAATGATTCTCAATGTGAAAGTGTCAAATATCACACATACAGTGCATGTTTGTAATGTTTGATCATATGCGTAATCAATATTTCCTAAACGCGATCTTATAGTAACAAGCACACGTCCAGGCTAACATGAATGAAAGTGCATAGTTGTGTATAATGTGCATCGAATGTGATCGATCAATGTT
Organism: Bombina bombina; assembly: GCF_027579735.1. NCBI lineage: Eukaryota > Metazoa > Chordata > Amphibia > Anura > Bombinatoridae > Bombina > Bombina bombina. The sequence continues at coordinate 443,061,297 of NC_069500.1, forward strand.
GCTGCAACATTGTTTGTAAACGATAAAGTAACATCTGTAGTATTGTATATATAAGTGATTTCAGAGCTGTCAATATTGTATGCGTCCCTTTAAAATCGCAATAATAATTCCGAACTTCCCGTCTGCCATCTGTAGTATTGTATATATAAGTGATTGCCGAGATGTCAATATTGTATGCGTCCCATTAAAATCGCAATAATAATTCCGAACTTCCCGTCTGCCATCTGTAGTATTGTATATATAAGTGATTGCCGAGCTGTCAATATTGTATGCGTCCCTTTAAAATCGCAATAATAATTCCGAACTTCCCGTCTGCCATCTGTAGTATTGTATATATAAGTGATTGCCGAGCTGTCAATATTGTACGCGTCCCTTTCAAATCGCAATAATAATTCCGAACTTCCCGTCTGCCATCTGTAGTATTGTATATATATGAGTGATTGCCGAGCTGTCAATATTGTATGCGTCCCTTTAAAATCACAATAATAATTCAGAACTTCCCGTCTGCCATCTGTAGTATTGTATATATAAGTGATTGCCGAGCTGTCAATATTGTATGCGTCCCTTTCAAATCGCACTAATACTGAATAACTTCCGGCTGTCATCTGTAGTATTGTATATATAAGTGATTGCCGAGATGTGAATATTGTACGCGTCCCTTTCAAATCGCACTAATACTGAATAACTTCCGGCTGTCATCTGTAGTATTGTATATATAAGTGATTTTCGATCTGACGATATTGTATGCGTCCCATAAAAATTGCACGAATACTGAATAACTTCCGGCTGTCATCTGTAGTATTATATATATAATTGATGTGCGATCTGACAATATTTCTTAATTGTCCCATTGAAATCTCCATAATAATGCTGTTCAAAAGTGTGTTTTACGTATATGTTGTATTGTAGTATTGAGTGTTAAAGTTCCTAAAGGGGCGGTACAGTGGTGAATCTGTGATGTGTATGGTTGAATCTTCTAATGACGTCATGATATTATTAACCTGCCTATGTAGTTGTGAAATCCTCATTGTGTTGTTGTATTGTGCTACATTGTTATTGTGTGCTGAATAAAATCTAAATGTGTGCTTTGTGGTTGCGTGATGGGTGATGCGTGTTATGTACATGTACGTATATATTGTGATTGTGTCCCACATATGCTGACTTCTATATAGCGGTCTGGCATTGTTGTTCCTTCCCATAAAGTGACATCTGTAATCTGGTGTAATGATGTTCTTGTTGTACGTAATTCCTAATGGTTTCTGGTGATGGAATCATGATGTTAAAAGTACAGTAAAATCCATATGTTGTGTTTTGTGATTCCTCGAGAGAATGTAATGTGTTTTTCCCCCATCATTTGAATGCACATGTATGATTGAATGTTAAAAGTAATGTATGTGCATCCATGAGTGATCATGTGTTAAGCCTATGTAGATATGCAGTTGCTGCAAGCATATGAGTTGAATAACAGAAATGCAATAATAAAGGTAAATGAGAGATGTTTCCCATTGTGTAGTGTTTGTGAATCCAGAAATGTGTATTGAATTTTATTTTAATTGTAAATGTAATTTTATTGAAATAATAATGTGTTACTAGTGATGGGGATTTGTAGTTGATGTAATCTAAAAGTGTTAAAAATATTTATGGTGTGGTGAATATTTAATATTAAAAAACATAAGTCCACCATAGGGAAATAGTCATTTCTTGATCTATTTATCATAGCTGGGTCTAACGCATGAAATCATGTATTTTCTAGCGCTGGTATTTGGAGTTTTTCAGTCTACGCTATTTGCGTGCGTTAGGGAAATGAGGGTTTCGCGTGCACGAACACGTCTTCCCAATAGAAGTCAATGGAGGCTCCAAAGATTTATATATTTTTTTTTCTAAGACTGGTTTTCCTCGTAAAGTGAGTGACGTCATGAGCTTGTGTGAAAAAGTAACTAAATCGTGTTCTTTTTGTAATAAATAAATATTTTGTGTATGTAATGTGGTGTATATTGTTTGTATGCATCGATGAGTGTATGTTTGTGATAATGTTATTCGTTAGATGTAGGTATATGAGGGTCTTTTCCCGTATGTCCATGTAAGTCAATGGGAAAATGGATTTGTGTGGATTTTTTTCAAACACCCGAGATCTCGCAACTTTAATCCTTTGTATTTTAAAGAAAAAATAAAAAATACGAAAAATAAAGATAGTGTTGTGTTTGTATGAGTGTAAGTGTACTTTGTGTAATATTTGTTTTGTGATTCGTGGATGTTTTTTTGTGCGGTATATGTTTACTACTGGGTCTGAGGTGGCGGTAGAAATTTGAGCGTTAGGTGTATTTTGAGTCGCGGTAAATAAACTCTAAATACCGGAGTGCGTAAAAAACCCGCGTTAGGAGCCTCTAACGCTGGTTTTGACGGCTACCGCCGAACTCTAAATCTAGGCCTGGATGTTTTATTTTATCCTTTGCCGTTTGTGCACTACTTTCTTTTGGACTCACATTTTGTGTATTATACGTACCTTGCAGACACGTTTTGTAGCAGCACAGGTATTGGACCTATAGGGACGTTTTTCCCGTCCACTCTCAATTGTGCTACATGCCGAACGCCGAGGGACACCAAGACGAGACTGCTGACAGCGCTCCGTAAAGGCAAGGAAGAATCTTTGTATATATAAAAGCAACACATTGCCTATTATTGAGCCTACACAGAGTATTATACACACAAAGCATAATTTCTACTTAACTCATACTGGGGTCTCCCATCCTAACTTCAGCTGTTCTCATCCTATATAATAACAATCTTACAATAGCAGAAGAGTGACAGAGAAGAACCACTTGCTCTTAAACGCTCCCTTTAGTCATAGTCCGATAAGTATCCATAAAAGCTATATTAAACTATTTCTCAATTGTCTGCGGCCAAAGCAGTGGGGCAAGCTAAATTTGATAATTTCCAAGGATTAGGGAATATACGAGTATCAACAGATTAGGGGGCCTATTTATCAAGCTCCATATGTAGCTTGATGCCCCGTGTTTCTGGCAAGCCTTCAGGCTCACCAGAAACACAAGTTATGTAGCAGCGGTCTAAAGACTGCTGCTCCATAACCTGTCTACCTGCTCTGAGGCGGTGGACAGACTTCGCCGAAAATCAACCTGATCCAATATGATCGGGTTAGTTGACACCCCCTGCTAGCGACCAATTGGCGGCGAATCTGCAGGGGGCGGTATTGCACCAGCAGTTCACAAGAACTGTTGGTGCAATGATAAATGCCGAGAGTGTATGCTGTCGGCATTTATCGATGTGCAGCGGAAATGATCCGCAATATTGGATCATGTCCGCTCGCATCATGATAAATAGGCCACTAAGTCTCAGGTGGGTAAAGGACAGATCCTCAGATAGATCTAACAGGAAAACTAGTTCTACATCTTTTTTTTTTTTAATCCTGTTTATTAGAAGAGATCAAGAACAGATACAGAGTTTCATGCAGTTACAAATTCAAGATATCAGTATTGCAGTTACAATTTCACCTGCTATGGTGGTTAGAGTTTGTATATAAAGCTCCAAATAAATTGATGTCATCACCAGTACGGGCATGCTCAATTCTTCATTGATTAACCATGTTAATACCTTTTAGTAGCATGTTTGGTGTTCATCAAGCTGTTATTAGTATCCTGTCGTTCCTTTCTCTCTTTTCCCTTTTATTATTTTTACACAACTAACTACGACAATGCATCTAATATTCTAACCATATATGGCCTATATGTATTTAAAAGGATGGCAGACTTCCCTGGGGTCTGGAAAAAAAACAAAAAAACAAAAAAAACCACACACCATACTTCTCTCTCCTCTCCCTCCCGTCCCCCTCGATCAACTCATATGTGTTCAATTCAGCCCTCCTACAGAATTTGCGAGATTAGGATCTCGCCCTCCCCTCTATCCACCATAGGTGCCTCAGTGTCATATAATGCTGTCCATTCTCCCCTTAGGGAAGCAGAAAGAAGTACTTCCGCCTGAGAAAATGGTCCGAGAATCTGTCTTTGTATCATAAGGCTTTGGGCTTTCAAGAAGGGCTCCCATTTAGTCAGAAAGGGTCGTAGCCTACGTGTAGCGTCAAGTTTAAAGTCAAACTGCTTGATGAACAACTGTTTGTAAAGCTTGTGTTTAAACTGTCGTATGGTTGGAGGTTTCCTATTTGTCCACATGCACAATATACAATTTCTGGCTATCAGCACAATCAATGTCAGTAGAGTATGACAGCTATGGAGAGGCTCATTCCAGCGAAAAAGGTAGACCTGGTCTAGATGCAATATAATGGAGATACCTATTATGCTCTTAAGCCAATGTTGAATTCGGGCCCAGAATTGTCTTACTAGAGGGAAATAGTAAAAATAGTGCAGGACACTCGAATCCATAATTCCACATTTTCTGCATCTATTTGGTTGATGCGGATTCCCCTTCGAGAGTCTGTTGGGAGTAATATAGTCAAAGTGTATCATTCTCACTTGTGCCTCGCGCACAGGAATACTCAGTGTCACTTTTTTGGTTAGATCTAAACTTTTTTGTATGTCGGTATAGGAAATGTCCCCCTCTCCTCTCGCCGTCCACTTGTCTAGGTTCAGCGTCTGATTGTCAGTCGTTGTCTTGCGTATCAGAGTTCCGTATATACCAGACATAGAGAAGTTCCCTAGTGTAAAGGTTGCCTGCGATATGGCAAACACAGAGGCATCCCAGAAATTTGTGTCCTTTTGTTTGAGACCGTCAATGTAATGGCGTACTTAAAGATAAGAATAGAATTGGTTATTGGGAATGGCATATCTCGTACTTATTTCATGGAACGTCTTAACTGTGCACGATAGAGGATCTGTCTAATAAGCCTCCCACTACCATAATCCCCTTATCTCTCCATTGTCAAAATGGCAAAGTATCAGTGCCTGCCGGGAAATCTAAATTACCCACTATGGATAGTAGTTTATGGGAGGGGCGTCGAAACCCCAAGAATTTATGAACCATGCGCCAGGCTGCCAGAGGACTTTTATAAAGAATGGAGGATTTGATGTGCAGGGGGGGTGGTCTCACTTATCTTCATGTATGGCAGATATGATAGGTCTATGGGTTTCAATACTGCATTTTCTAGGTCAGCGTCGCAAAAATGTGAGATACCCAATTGCCAATCTAAAACAAGTCTAATCAAGGCCACCCAATTGTACATTTTAAGGTTTGGGAGGCCTAAACCCACATCGTGATAACGTTGCTGTAACAATTTCCCTGCTATACGAGGTTTACCTCCACACCACATGAATTTCCTGACAGCCATATTCAAGGATCTCAGATCCCTCTTGCTAACCAGAAATGGCAACATAAGCATTGGGTATAGTAGTCTTGGTAGAGTCACCATTTTAATAAGATTGATTCGCCCTATAAGGGATAGTGGCAAGGACCTCCATTGCTGAAGCTGGTTGCAAAGATTAGTGCAGTGGTTCTAAACATTAGAGTCATACATGCTTTGGGGGTTTCTATGTATATGGATACCTAAATACGTGAGTTTGTTCCCCACTTGGGTAAAGGGGTAGCTCCCCTGACTATTGGAGTGCTTATTTAGCCACAGGATCTCTGACTTCCCTGTGTTGACCTTGTAGCCTGAAAAGGCTCCATAGTCCTGAATGGTTTTAAGAATGTTGGGAACATGCCTAGCGGGGTCCTCCACAAATAGCAGCATATCGTCAGCATATAGAGCCAACTTATGAGGCCTATCATGCACCAAGATTCCTGGGAAAATTTGTCGGAGCTTGGTGGCCAACGTCTCTAACGCTAGGTCAAAGAGCAGCGGGGACAGGGGACAACCCTGTCTCATGCCCCTCTGCAGAATGATATCTGAGGAAAACATGCCATTGGCAAGAACCCAAGCCACCGGCTGCAAGTATATGTTTTGGATGGTTTGTGCGAACGCTCCAGGGATATGGAAATGGGCCATAGTATCGCTCAAGTGATCCCACGCCACATGGTCAAAAGCCTTCTCTGCATCCAAGGATAGCAGGAAGGCCTCCAATTAGTCGTTTCTGTGTTGCCCCAGCCCCTCCTCCAACAGAAATCAATAACCTGCAGTACCCGTCTCAAGTTGACCGCTAATGAATGTTTGAATATAAAACCTGTCTGGTCTTGGTGGAGGACAGCCGGGAGAAGAACCTTCAGATGTCCCACTAACACCACCATAAAGATCTTATAATCGACGTTCAATAGATGGGTCTGTACGGTTCCAGTAAAGAGTGATCTTTCCCCACCTTGGGAATGTGTTATATGGGCTGCTGAAAAAGCTATAGATGGAGAAACTTCCTCTTGGAAATAGCCATTGTACAAGGCCAATAGAGTTTTAGAGACGTTGGGCTCTAATAGACGGTAAAATTCAGCGGGTAGACCATCCGGGCCCAGCGTCTTACCCAGAGCCATATCCGATATAACCCTATCTACTTCATCTGCGGTGATAGGAAAGTTTAATTGGTCTACTTGGTCTTGACTAAGCTGGGGTAGGTTCAGTGAGGACCAGAATGATTCCCTGAAATCCGGAGGGCAGGCTGGCTGTTTAGTATATAATTTGGAATAATATTCCGCAAATCCTCAGACAACAGCTTCAGGGGTAGTATGTGTCTTCCCTCCAAATCTCAAAGAGACTACATCTCTTTTTTCCGTTCGAGATTTAACTATGGAGGCCAGCATTTTCCCCGACCTGTTCCCAAATCTATAGAATTTGGAGGCCGTTTTAATTAACCCTGATGCTGCTTGTTGGGCCAAAAAAGCATCTAGATTTTTCTTAGCTACAATATAAGCGTCTTATAGCTCTTTAGTCCTAGAGGAGCAATACTCTCGGTAGGCCGCAACTAGGCTTTTCTCCAAGGACACATATCTAAGCTGAGTTTTACAATGAAGATTGGCTGGGTAAGAAATTATATTGTCTGTTAGGACCACTTTAGCGGTCTCCCACAGCAGTTGGGGATTGTCCACGTGGGTCAGGTTGTCAGTGTAAAAATCATTCCAGGAGTGAACTAGGAATTGTTTAAAAGGCACTGAGGTGCTTAAGTAGGTTGGGAATCTCAAAGTGTTTCTGTTAGTGGGGTGTCTGTGAGGGGGAAGCATAAGCTCCACCGGCGCATGATAAGACAAGAGGATGTCATGAATCCTGACCTGCTGGACCAGTGAGATGGCCAGCTCTCATATCATGAAAAGGCCTATCCAAGACAACAAAGCTTTGGCCTTTGAAAGAAAGGAATAATCCCTACCCTCAGGATGACGCAGCCACCATATATCACACACCCCGAGTTCTGTTTCTAGATTGGTAAAGATCTTTTTCTCGAATCGTCCCTTGTACTTAGGTCATTTGGCCTCTGGAGGGGCCCCTGGAGCCCTCAGTCTATCACACACTGGGTCGGGGGCCAGATTGAAGTCTCCCCCCAATATGATCTTGGTGTCAAGGTACTGCATTAGAGCTCGGGTGAATTAGGTCCAAAAGGTTTAGCTTTTCTGATTGGGGGCATATATATTGCAAAGGGTGTAGAGTTGGGAGCCTAGTTTGACCTGAACTATGAGGTATCGACCCTCTGGATCTTTATGAGTTCGAATGATGTCTATAGTCATTTTTTTACCAAAAAGGATAATTAGGCCTCTGCTGGAGCTAGTATGTGAGACGTATTTTTTGAGACATTTGTCATGCTCAGCATCAGTCAGATGTGTCTCCTGTAGGAAAGCAATGTCAGTATGCAGTTTACGTAAGTGTGTCAGTGATCAGTGAGTGAATCCCCCCAACATTCCAAGTAACAAATTTAGCAATCATTTACATTACCATCCAGGTCTAAGGGGCGAAGGCGGGGAGGTCCCAAAGTGGAACATGCGGAAAGAGAAAGAGAGGGAAAAAAAAATATTCAGCCCAGCATTAGTCCTTCCAGTGGAGAGGGCCCCCTGCATGCGTCTAACCATTGGAGAATCATCTCTATTCATATCTTGCAAAAATGGAAAAAAAAAATAGAAGATTCTGATGCTGTGCATCAATTACCCAATAGTCTGCAGCAGGGGCAGGATGCCTTGCATATTCCCACTGGTTCCAAGGAAGATATTCCCTGTGGATAGTTTTCCTCCCAGAGCATGATACAGCTATAAAAATAAGAAAAAAAAATAAGTGCAGTCCCCAGCAACAGCAGTCTGCCAATCCCCACAGTGAAAAGTAGAATTACTAACAATACCATATGAGACAAACAAAAGGTCCCTAATACCGGTGCATAAAAATTAGTTCTTATATGAAAGAGGTTTCCATATCGCCACATCTTCCACCCAGGATAAACACCCAAAGACACTTGCGTGTGAATGAGTAGATCAGCAAGGAGGCACCTTGTGCCGTGGATTGTGCGGCCACCTGCAGTATAGCAAAGGTAACAATAACATCTCACAGTTATTTTCAACAGTAAGTGTGAAAATATAATCTTATCTAACAATAACAGTAAAGTCGCTGCGTGTACAACCAGTAAACTTTTCAACATTGAGTTGCAGTAAGAGCGCAATAATTTCCAGAGTCTTGTTTTAATTGCTTTCTTTTTATGCAATATCAGTAATAATTCAAACATAACAATGAACCAGAACACTACAAGAGTGAAAACCTCCAAGTTCACTTTCCCTTGAAGTTTTTTAACTGCAGGATATTGCAGTGATTGCAACACCAGGTTTCTATTAATAAAGGAGGCATTCTCGCAATTTGCGGCCTCAGTTCACACCCGGTTATCTCTCAGTGCAATAAACCAGCCTATATTTATGAGAGAAAAGGCCATAACAACAAAGCCAATCATTATATTTAAAATGTAGGTTAAACCCTTATGTAGGCATTATCTCTCTCTTTTCTTTTTGTTTTTCTTACCCCTTACCGTCATCTCTCAGTCTGGGTCAACATGCATTGCCTCTCTGTGGCAGTTACCAGGCCACCTTTGGGTCCGCCTCAGGAAGTCTTGGGCTTCCGAGGCTGAGTCAAAGAATTTGGGGCCATTGTCTGTTAATAGTTTCAACCTAGCTGGGTAGAGCAAATATACCTTGTGGCCTTCCCTGTTCACGGAAGAGCATATTGCAGAGAATTCCCTCCTTTTCCTCATCAACTTCGCAGAATAATCCTAGAAAAGTAGGAGTTTGGCATTTTCAAACATCAAGGAGGGAAGCCTGCGGTAGGCCTAGAGCACTTGTACCTTTACATGGAAATGCAAATATTTAATCATTACTTGTCTGGGGGGCTGGCCCTCTCAGGGGTTCTGTCTTTCTGGGCCCACTCTGTGTGCCCTCTCAACACTGCCCTTCAAAGTACGCACTGCTATGCCTAATAAAGATTGCAAAGTGTGTTCAATGAAGTGTATTATTTCTGAGGGTTTGACAGATTCAGGTAGGCCCACCAGGCAAATCCTGTACCTTTTTCATGTGTGCAACATTAAAGTCCTCTAACTCTGAGACTCTTTCTTCCACTTCGTTAAAGCGAGTTGTTATTTGCTTAACCTCACCCGCTAAAGTATCTAAACCTCTTTGGATGTTATCCATTTTGGGCATAAAAAGAGAAGTGAGTTGCTGCACTATGGTATGAGATTCTTTGGGTTCAGGTATGGTGTCACTGTTTTTAGGTGCGGGGGTAGATGAGTTCTCTGGATTGTTTTTTTGTCTCCTTTCACCTGTCTTGCCCTTACCAGACATTTTATAAGTCTCTAGAAATGTATCCATATAAAAAGAAGATGTAGTTATAATACATGTGTCTTTTGACAAGATGTTAAATACAAAAAGGGACAATGCTACCAGAGTGATATCCTCTCAGCCTGTGGCAGAGCTGCAAGGATTAAATGATCTGAGGCAAGATCTTAAAGTGGCTTAACAGTAAGGTAGCGTGTCAGCACATAACATACATAACTGGGCGTTCTTGTTAATCATAAGGGTATCCCAAACCCTCAAGTATTAATATGCCTCTTATATTCTAGGAATATGTATGATGTACAACCTTAAGTAAATGGAGCAGCATGACACCTCTAGTACCTACAAACAATCTGCTAGATATACAGAACACTGCAATCATCAGCACACAGGTAGATACAAACAGAACGCATACATATAAACCCAGTTCACAATGATGTTGTATAGGTAATTTACTTAGAGAGCCTCTATAATGTGTTAGGAAACTATCCTGTTAGGGGCAGCTGTGACACCTGTCTTGGGATCTGTTAAGTGGGTTGCTTGTCAGGCTCTGTGCAGGTGTTGTAAAAAATACGGCCAGGTGAAGCTGTTTAAAGTACGCAAAGTGGATCCCTTTTGTTGCAAGACTCTGTCTCTGCTTAGCCCTCTCAGGTAAGCGCACAAGCCTTTCCCTGTCGACCGTTGCAGCTTTCAGTCAAGTGCCCTTATTAAGGCAGAGGGGATCAGACATAAGGCTTTTCTTAAACTTAAAAAGTCCAGTAACTGGTGCTGCAGAGTATATGTGGGATTCCCCGTTACCCACAGGAGTATGTGCTCAAGAGTCAATCTGTGTGTTTTTGAGCCCAGGTATCCTCCAAGGGGCCTAAGCTATCAGAGTGTGAAGAGGAGCTGGAGGTGATCAATCAGTACCTTACCGGCTCTGTTGTCTCGCAGGGGTATCCTGGATGAAGGCTTTACAACTGTGTCCCAGTTACTTTGTGAGCCGTGTGTCCTGTTTGAGGCGTGTGATAGCGCTGTGCAGAGCCGACAGCCACGTCAGCCACCAGCCAAGATGGCACCGGTGGATTTGCGCCCTTTCTCTGTGCCGGTTGTTTAGTGCACCCAAGAGAGCCCACTGATGTTGCCAGGAGTCTGGAGAGTGGATGCCACTGCAGCCAAGTCATCTCTGTGTCTTCGGTGATCCAGTCTGACCTTTACATGTGCTGCCCTCACTATCTGTAGGGGAGCTGATCCTTGCGCCATTGTGGTGTGTCCTGGAGCACGATCTCCATTTCGTCCTGAGCGCAGGACAAGGTGAAGTCGGGTTGCCATGTGGGGATAGGGCAGCTGATATCTGCCATCTTGCGGTCTCCTCTCCTCACAGTCACCAATCTCACTGGCAGTAAGCTATGAGCAGTTATCCTCTGTGCATGCCAATATGGCCATGAGCTAAAGGAGTGGGGTTTCACTGTTAAAGTCTTTCAGTGGGGGAGAGATGTAGTTCTCCAGCTGGGTAGGTGTCCAGACACGATCCTGTCAAGGACTCAGATGCTTGGGCTAGCTATCCACCCCTACATCTTTATACTATCTAGTAGCCTCATAATTGTGAATTAGCTCACTGATACTAGCTAAATTATAGTGGATGTAGCCCATAATACTACTAACTAGTTGTTACTTTTTGCCTACATTACCGTAGCACAGTTCTTTTATATACCATAATAGTTTATCTATCATCCAGCCTGATCTATCATACAGCACAAGAGTCCAAGAGAGACCCTATATTACAGTTCAGAAGTTCTAATAAAATTGTAATATTGTTTTTCTAAAATAAGTAAACTTCGAAAAAAAACAATTAACATTACAAAAAATAACAAACTCTAAAATTACACAAAATAACAAAATCTAACATTACAGAAAATAACAAACGAAATTATCCAAAATAAAAAAAGATATTCCTAATTTAATACTCTGTTTAAAAATAAATAAATAAATAAATAACAAAACCCCCTAATCTGTAAAAAAAAACTACCAATAGCCCTTAAAAGGGCATTTTATAAGGCATTGCCCTAAATATACCAGCTCTTTTACACCCAAAAAACTACAAAGTCTCCCCTAACATTAAAACCCCCTAACCCCTTTAAAAAAAAAAATCCTAACTAAAAAAAAACCTAATCTACTCTACTGAAAAGGGCATTTGTATGGGCATAAAGGGCAATCAGCTCTTTTACAGCCCATTAAAATAAAAAACCCTAATCTATAAAAAAGCCACCCACAAAATTTAAAAAATGCATATCACTAACCCCAAAATTGGTACTCACTATTCCTGAGGAGCGGCGTTCCATCTTCATCCAGTGCGGAACCATCTTCAATCTTCATCCTGGCGGAGGGAAGACAGATTGTCATCCATCTGACACGGAGGTCCTCTTCGTGTGATCATGCACCACACACTTAAGCTTGAATGCAAGGTACCCCTTTTATATAGGGCTATCCTTACATTCCTATTAGCTGAAAAAAAATTTTTTAATAACTTTATTTATAATATGAAGATCCATTTCACTTACAACACAGTTATTTCAAGTAATGCAGATACTTTGTGATTAGTTACAGCAGCAAGAAGGGTGGCAATGAATATCCGGGAATACAGTAGCTTACAGTATTTAAACACAAAAAGCAAATTTATCAGCAGTAATACTTCCCAAGCTGTATTATAATAAGATACCATGACCCTGAGTTCTGCCAGCTTTTAGTTGAAATGTCCTTTATGAAGCGGCCTGGATCTCTTTTTTTCAACATTTATAGAAGAAAGGAAGAAAGAAAGATAGGCAAGAAAGAACACAGAGAAAAAGGACAACAAAATAAACCAGTAAAACTATTCAATTTAACTTAACTTACCCAGAGTGCGTCCAGATCGCCCCCCACAGGCCAGCATCAGAAACATCTTAGGATAGATAAGAGTTCAGTCAGCAGAGCATTCACACACAGGTATTGCTAGTCTAGGTTTCGCTGTTTGGGAAGCACCAATTACCCTTTAGATTTTCATTTAGGATATATAAGCTATTCCGAAATGGGAAAATAACCCTTTCTGTAACTGCATCTGGCAAATACCGTAGATATGTTTCCCATTTATGGAGAAAACATTTAATTCTTTTCTCAGGGTCTCCCTTTGTATCTGCTTGCTCAACTAACATCTGAGTATGTATGTTCCTGATTAGTTTTTGGAATGGAGGGGACTTATTGCTGGCCCAACCTGCCAAGATGTGCTGTTTTGCCAGTGTGATAACTGTGGAGATAAAGGTGTCTGAATTAAGTCTCTCATTAGTGGATACTAAAAATATTATATGTTGTGCAGAAAGTTCGACCCGCATTTTGGTGACCTTGGCCAGCCAGTAAGATATTTTCTGCCAGTAACTTTTCAATTTAGGGCAGTTCCACAGTAGATGTATCCAATCTGGTGCCCCAAGGCTGCACTTGGTGCACATATTCCTTGCCACTGGTACCCATTTAGAACGAAGACCGGGTGTTATGTAAGCCTGCTGTAATATTTTTAAATGGGATTCTCTTAGGGTGGAGGAAATAGTTATGGCCTGTATTTTATCTAAGCTATCTTTGATCAGAGGCTTGTCTACCGTTAGGAGATCATATCCTGACCATTTAGATAATATCTTTTGCATAGCAGTGTCTTCTAGATGGAGGAGCAAGAGGTTGTATATATGCATGAGTTTATAAGACCCTTGTCTTGCCAATATGCAAAGCTTATCTATATTGGATGCATCCCTTGTAAGTAAGCCATCTGATTTCAATTTATTTATATAGTGTCTACACTGAAAATATGCAAATTTGTGAGTACCGGGGAGGGCGTACGTGTTTTGTAATTCCTGAAAGGATAGGATTTCCAAAGTTACAGGGTTATACAACTGCCTAAGTGTAGTGAGGTGTTTCTCCTGCCACAACCGAAAGATTTCTGTAGTATAACCAGGAAGGAACCGTAGATTCCCTTGGATTGGCAAATATTTACTCACCGACTTATCCACCCCCCAAAATCTACAAAGTTTGGCCCATGCTCTCAAAGGATCCCTGTAGAGAATATGGTTTTGTATATGTGGTGGCAGCGAGGACATGTCCGCATGGGGGAGAAATGCAAGATGTATCGGGGCAGTAAGACGTTGTTCCAGGACAGGGACAGTGAAATGATTATCACCAACTAGCCAGTCGAGAATTAGTTTTGCTAAGGTAGCCCAATTGTACCATACAATATTAGGGAGACGAAGACCACCCCTATTCGTTGGCATCATCAGGTAATACTTCCTTATACTATGTTTTTTCCCTCTCCAGATAAACTGTCCCAGAGCAGTTTGTAGTGTGTTGGCATCCTGTTTTGTGAGAAGCAGTGGCAACATCTGTAGGGGGTATAAAAGTTTGGGCAATGCAACCATCTTAAAGAGGTGTATCCTGCCTGAGAGAGATATTGGTAGCCTTGCCCAACCCAAAAGTAAGATTTTGATGTTTTGAACCGTTTCTTTGAGGTTGAGGTGATATAGTTTATTAGGATTGACATGTAGTTGTATGCCTAGGTATTTAAGTGAGCCCTCTGTAATTTTGAGTCCTGTGTGCTGTAATGGGATATTCTGTTTGTTTTGCAGCCATACAACCTCCGATTTGTCTATGTTTATTTTGTATCCAGTGAATGTGCCGAATCTCTCGATTATGTTTAAAACTGGTTGTAGGTTGGCATTAGGATTTCCTATAAATAGTAGTAGGTCATCAGCATATAATGACAGATGTTGTGTATGGTCCAGTAACTTTAATCCTTCACAATTTTGCCTGATGTAGCATGCTAAGGGCTCTATGGCCAGGTCGAATAATAAGGGGGAGAGGGGGCACCCCTGTCTCGTGCCTCTTTGCAGTTCAAATGAGGGGGAAATCTCACCATTAATGATCAGGGGGGCCCTAGGAGCATTGTATATTCTATGAAGGAGGCCTGGGAAGTTACCGGTAATGTCAAATTGTGTTAAAGAAGTGTGTAGATGGTCCCATTCAACCCTATCAAATGCCTTCTCAGCGTCTAGCGCTAAGAGGCATGCATCCGGCAGTGTGGGAGGTTTAGGAGAATGGGTGTTATACCAGTAATGGGATATGATTGCTAATGTTTTCCTAATATTTGTTACTGAGGAGCGACCCTTAACAAATCCAGTCTGATCTGGATGGACAATTGAGGGTAAAGCCATCGTTAGCCTATCTGCTAAAATTTTTGTTAATATTTTATAATCCCCATTCAGAAGTGAGATTGGTCGGTACGATGATGTAAGGGTAGGCTCTCTATCTGGTTTGAGTAGGAGGCAAATATTTGCATCAGTGAATCTACTATCTATTCCTGTGGTACCCTCCAGGTACGCTGAGTATAGGGATGATAAAGTAGGCGCTATTTCTTCGCTTAGGATTTTGTAAAACTCTGATGGTAGCCCATCAGGGCCAGCTGCCTTCCCAAGTTTGGGATTACGTATGGCTTTAATCACCTCGCGTGTTTGTATTTTGGCGTTAAGTAGGGATTTTTGCTCAGTCGTTATCTTGGGGATTTTTACGGAACCCCAGAAATGCCCTTTTGCCTCCAAGTTAACCGGTTGACTAGCGTATAGATTAGTGTAATAGTTTACAAATTCTGTCATAATGTCCATGGGTGTCGAAGTTATGCGAGAGTGAGATTTAATAGCTGTGATGTAGGATTTCGGTCTATATAGCCTGACCAAGTCTTCCAGAAGTTTACCTGATCTATTGCCATGTCTGAAGTACCTGCCCTGTCTATGTATGTGAAAGGTGTTGTTCTGTTGGGCCAAGAAGGTATCTCGGGATTGCTTAAGATCATAATAATTTTGCTGAGATATTGGTGTGGGGTTATTCAAGTATGTATTATATGCCTCGGTTAGTTTGGAGAGGAATTCATTATCTATCCTTTTAAGAGTTTTGTTATGATGGGCTGTGAAGGAGGTGATGTGTCCTCGTATCACCGCCTTTGAGGCATGCCAGAATAAGTTTGGGTCGACACTATGCTGGGCATTATCTGAAGCATAATGGATCCAAGATGATTTAAGGTGCTGACGGAAGTCAATATTGTTATATAAATAAGTTGGAAATCTCCATGTCTTCTTGGGGGGTTTGTTAGGTAGTGTCTGGAATACTAGACTAATTGGGGCATGATCCGAAATTGTGATTGGACCTATATTAGCATGGTGGATTTGAGGTGATAGGGTGGATGAAGTTAAGAAGTAATCAATTCGTGAGAGAGTGTTATGTGTTCTAGATAAACAAGTGTAATCTCTGCTAATTGGATTTTGCATCCTCCATATGTCTACCAGGTCTAGTGTGTCTTTAAAGGATTTAATCAAATTCACTTCTCTTTTATATCTGGACGTACCCATTTTGGAAGTGGATGCTGTGGCGGGATCTTTGAACCTGTCTAGGGGCAAAGCCTGAACCAAATTAAAATCCCCCCCCAGAATTATGGGAGCATTATTAGTAATTATTTTAGCTGATAGTGTCGTCCAAAAAACAGGACTATACTCATTGGGACCGTAAACGTTACAGATGGTGTAGTTGGTCGAGTTAATTTGTAATAAAGCTATTATAAATCTGCCCTTCTGATCTATCTCTATCTTTGAGAATGAAACTGGAAGGCCCTTCCTGACCAGAATGGCCACTCCTCTTTTCCTGCCCTCTGTAGGGGAGAAGAGAATCTGCCCCACCCAGCGGATTTTTAATTTTTCATGTTCCTCTGTGGATAGTTTGGTCTCCTGAAGTAAAGCTATATCTGCATGTAGTGTTTGTAGGTGTTGAATAATCATGCTTCTTTTTGCGGGTGAAGTGATTCCCCCCACATTCCATGAGATCACCTTAAGCTGTGTAGTCATGGAGCGCTAAGTGTGAAAAGTGTGGCTAAGTTATTGTGAGGGAGTGTACGAGGTCTGGCAAATAGGAGGGTAAACATGTGATTCCCCTGAGTGAGAAAGGAGAGGACGGGCACCACACAGCAACACAGCCTGGAAAGAAAGGTCAAAGTTATAGAAAAACTCACAGTTGGGCGGTATCGTTGAGAAGACAGCCGATGTATGCAGTCCGTGGGGGGCGAGAGGATTGACACCCAGGTTACATTCTGATCAGCAGCTGCAGAAAGCGGAAAGGCTAATAAGAGAAGAAGAAAAAAAAACAACAACACATCTTTAGACATGATACAGATATCCCATCGTTCCCCATCCCTGAGCAAGGAGATATAGACTTGTATTATGCTAAGTGTCTCAAGTTTCGGGGGGTGTACCTCACTTGTACTTCTATTATAATGGACCATTGCTGTTTTGTCAGTATGATTGTACGGCAGATAAACTATATACAATGTGCTAACTTTTCTTGGGTGGCAAGACCTTGTAGGGGTCTGAGCATGTCTGAGTAACATGAAGGCTATTTGTACACAGGGTGGGAGCACCTCCACAGGGAATAGAGGCTCGTGCAGTCTCACTGAAAAGGAGCAGGGTGTATAAGAGAGCTCGGGTACCCTAGGGGCGCCCCCGCCAGGGCAAGACACTTTCGGGGCGGTAGTGAGCAAATCTGACATAACGGTAACAGCAGCAACAATAGAAACCTTGACAATATAGTGTGTGCGGCCTATGTGGACCATGAGGTAGGACTGGCCTGTTCACGTCTGGTGTAAAACTGACACTTAAAAAAACCATAAATGCATGACACAACAAAAAACACAACAGAATATACAACAGATTTCCCAAACTCAATATAGGGAATAATGTCCAAGGGGCCTGCGCTGGCATCAATGTATTTAAATTTGCATACATTTGTTTTATGTTATATTGCTATAGAGACTAAAGATAAGAGAGAAGAAGAAAAGAAATAAAAAGTACATAATAGAAACAATACAAATCCTTGGTGAAACAACATCAACCCGCGTCTTGTCTTCTCTCTGTGGCCAGGTAGGCCTGTGCTGCGGCGGGGGAGTGAAAAATCTTGGGTCCTGAGTTTGTTTGGAGTTTCAACTTGGCCGGGTATAGGAGGGTTACCTGACGGCCCTGTTCGTGTAGCTGTGAGCAAAGTGGAGCAAAGTATTTTCGCCGTCTAGTTACTTCAACTGAAAAGTCCTGAAACAATAGGAGACGGCGGTCTTCATATTTAAGCTCTTTAGTGGTTCTGTAGGCTCTCAACATGGCTAGCTTGTCCTGATAATTCAGGCATTTGAAGATGACTTGGCGAGGCTTATCTTTGGAGTTACCCAGATGCCTGTCCGGGCCTATACGATGTGACCGCTCAATGTCTATTGGTAAATAGTCAGATGACATTCCTAGCAATCTGGGGAGAGTAGATGCAGCAAAGTCCAGTAAATCCTTATCTTTAACAGTTTCTGGTACACCCACTACACGCAGATTATTTCTGCGGCTGCGGTTCTCCAAATCCTCTAATTTGTCTAACAAGTATTGATTCTGTTTTAAGAGGTTCTTTATTGATCCTGCCAATTCTTGTTGGCGATCTTCAACTTCTGAGATTCTATGCTCTGCAGACGTGAGACGTGTGGAGAATGCTCTTACCTCGCTTGTCAGAGTGTCTACGCCAGCTTGTAGCGAATCCATCTTCGGTAAGAAAAAAGCTTTAAGCTCTTGTAGTAAGGAGCTGTGATCACCAACAGATGTGTTTTCATTATCTGAGGTTGGGGAGCTAGATGCAGGTGTTTCCGTAGAATTTTTGAGTTTTTTGTCATGTGTCCTGGATCTGTGACTCATGTTGTCTGTTAGAGGCGGAGACAGCCTTTTAAAGTAGTCGTTAACTTTCATAGAGTAGAAAAAAAAGAGGAATGCAAAAAAATAGGTGTATGGCTTTTTCCTTCTTTGAATGCAATAACGTTCTTAAACTTCGCTGCAGCCAAGATATTGTTGACCCCAGAATGCATCCGGTCTAGTATAGGCCACAGCTCAATTCAATGGTATACAACAGTCTCTAGTCCCAAGCATTCCAACCCACACTGGGTCCAAACCGGGTGAATAGGTATAGCATAAGCTTACTTCTAGACAATAAAGGTCTCTAACAGGGTCACCAGCATACCTCTCCTCCAGCACATATAGCAGCCTGCGATATAAAGCTTGAAAAAGGAGGAAGAAAAATGGTGTTTTATAGTGATCTGTTTTGCCTCTGTGCTTGTTTCAGTCAAGGAGCGACAGAGTGGTTTGGGCTCAAAGTTGGTAGCAGGAGGGCCTTGAGATGTAGCTGCGTCACAGAAAATTATTATGGCAGCCTACCTGAGGTCTGCCCAGTCACATAGAGTTTTCTGTGGGCAGTGTGATGTTGTGTGGGGGAGGCTGTCACTTTTTCTTACCCCAGGGGCCGATGCTGCCCTGCAGGGGTTCGTAGGAGCGATCCGGAGAGCTGTCCAAAATGGCGACTGTTCGCGCCTCTACTTGCGCCTCTGCCTTCCGTGGGCCAGGACTGATATCAGAGTCCTGCGCTGGTGCCGTTTTCGGCCAAGAAAGGTCCGCGCTGTACTCGGCTGCCTGTCTGGCAAGAAGATATTGCGGGGGCGACCGGGAGAGCACAGTTAGAACAAATGCTGAGCTCAAAGGCACGGAGCTCCGTTATCGTGCTGCTCTCCAGTCGCCCCACCCACCAGAAGTCTCTATTAGCTGAAAATTTTAAATCAGCCAATAGTATGTAAGCAGCTCTTATCCTATTGGCTGAAAAATTCAAATCAGCCAATAGGAATGCAAGGATACCCCTATATAATAGGGGTACCTTGCATTCAAGCTTCAGTGTGCGGCGTACGATCGCATGAAGAGAACCTCCATGTCCGATGGTTGACCGCTCTGCCTCCGCTCCGCCAGGATGAAGATTGAAGATGGTTGCGCGCTGGATGAAGATGGAGTGCCACTCTTCAGAAATGGTGAGTACCAATTTTTGGGTTAGTGATAGGTATTTTTTTAATTTTTGGGGTGGCTTTTTTCAATAGACTAGGATTTTTTATTTTAATGGGTTGTAAAAGAGCCGATTGCCCTTTTAAGGGAAATGCCCATACAAATGCCCTTTTTAGGGCAATGGGTAGTTTTTTTTTTTTTTTAAAAGTTAGGATTTTTATGTTTTGGGGGGTTGTAATGTTAGGGGGTACTTTGTGTTTTTTGGGGGTAAAAGACCTGGTATCTTTAGGGCAATGCCCTACAAAAGGCCATTTTAAGGGCTATTGCTAGTTTATTTATAGATTAGGGGATTTGTTATTTTGGGGTGGCTTTTTTTAAACAGAGTATTAGATTGGGAATATCTTTTTATTTTAGATGATTTCTTTTGTTATTTTCTGTAATGTTAGATTTTGTTATTATGTGTAATTTTATGGTTGTTTTTTTTGTAATGTTATTTTATTTTATTTTTTTGTAGTGTTAGGATTTTAAAATTTTTGTAATTTAGTTTTTTTATTTTTGGTATCTTTCATTTTTTTAAATAGTAATGATAGGTTTTGTTATAGTTTAAGCTTAGTTTTTTTTATTTCACAGGTAAGTTTTTATTTATTTTAAGGTAGTTATATTGTAACTTTAATTTAAAGTTAGGCAGTGTTCGGTTTAGGGGTTAATAGTTTAATTTAGTTTGTTGCATTGTGGGGTGACGGCGGTTTAGGGGTTAATAGGTTTATTTAGTGTTGGTGATGTTGGGGGACGGCAGTTTAGGGGTTAATAGCTTTATTTAGAGTTGGTGATGTGGCGGACGGCGGATTAGGGGTTAATAGCTTTATTTAGGGAGTCACATTATAGGGAGCCGACGGTTTAGGGGTTAATAAGTTTATTTAGTGTTGATGATATGGGGGGGCAGCGGTTTAGGGGTTATTAGACTAGGGGCTTATGTTAGGGTGTTAGGTTTTTACAAAACTTTGTTTACTCAATAGACTTCAATGGGGAAAGCGTTAATGCGATCACCATTTCGCAATCACAGGCCTTCGTTTTTTTTCCAAAAGAACGTTTTAGGGTGACTTGTATTGTTGGCGGTATAGAAATAGCTGTACAGCTCCATTTCACACTGTGTGTATGCTACGGCTATACCGCACAACTTGTAATCTCGGTCATAGTGCAGTAATATAATCAGAAAGGTAATATTTGTTGTTTTACATAAATATAAACTTTTAACTGCATTTTAGAACACCAAAAACACAGGCAGAGAAGATTGTAACTTCCAGGAGGGGAAAAATAGTAATTTTTAATCATTTTATTTAAATAAAATGTTAATTAAATAGTTTTGAATTTAGAATTATTTTGGATTTTGGAGTTCTGGATTTGGGGATTTGCACCTCTTAAAATATACATTTTATTAAATAATATTAAAATGTAAAAAAAAAAAAAAAAACTATTTTGATCTAAACACAAAACAAAATAATTTACATTACATGCTATATTATATATAGAAGGCATTTACATACTTGGTATGACCTTTAAAGGAAGAGAAGAAATGGAGGCGCTTCATAGGGTGAGTATGTTTGGACAGGTGAAATGAGACAAATGGCAACTCACGTGTTTGCAGGCACCCCCAGTGGTGCATGAGAGGCAAGCTGAGGCACCCCGGTCCCCCCAGCGAGACTTTCCCTGGTTAAATCAGGAGGCTAGATTCCAACTTAGATATTGGCAAATTCCAAAGAATTTTCCACAGCGTCAATGCGGTTCTGTTCACAGGATTCCTGCAGGGTGTCAGCTCAAATAGCTGAATGTGCAAACTGTTAACCAGACAGGCTGAGAGGCCGTGCAGGATAGCACACGGATTGCCAATTAGGCAGTGTAAGAAAAAATGGTAACTTTAATTGTATATACAAAATATACAATAAAACCATGAAAAGATAGTTCCAGTTTAAAAAGTTTTTACTAAAAGCAACGCGTTTCTTAGTGGGTTTACCACTTTTTTATCAGGCTAATAATGTATCTGAGACACAGGTAAATAACTGCTATAAAATCATGGTCTAACCCGCCCACCAATCAAATACAGGTGGGTGGAAGTGGAAGGTTACGAACAGGTGTCGGGTTAAGACCTTGTCACAGTGACTATGTCTAACATTAAAAACATATTTAAATGTAAGCATAATAAAACAAAAGGAACTATCATGATATATATAACAATATTTGAACAAAATGCAACTAAATACATTCTATCGGTATATGTATATGCTATATGCAGAATTGTTAATGCAAAAAACATACTATGCTAAAACAAGAGGACATGACATGCATAGTACGTTTTTAAAGACATATTAGCAGAAAAAATTGTATACATATGTAGCCATATTTGAGCAATATACAACTAAATATATTCTGTCAATAAGTATATATCGTTTGCACAATTAATAATACAATATATAGAAAGGTGCGATAATGTACTAAAACAAGAGGTCATGATATAGATGCGTGCGCTTCACTGATTAAAGCATGTGGACTTTGTTAGTAACATATACGGATTTGGTAATACAATGGAGAAAATAAACGGAAATAATATTTTATAACAAGAGATCACGATTATTGAGCATATATTTCTATATCTTAAATTCAAACGAACAAAGATGTATCAGAATAAGGAATGTATTATGTAAGTGATCGAGTGTAAAGATGAGCTAGCCAGCCTAACCAACAATATTCCACGAAAACCAATATAACGTGTATTGGAATATTAATAAATGCAGCCCAAAAATGTATACCCTAGTGGGCCATACTGCTTGTGTACTCAAACATTTGATGGGCAATAGGTGATGTGAAAAGAGTGACTTGTGATTATAGCATTGTATAGAAAAAGTGAGTAGTAAATCCGGACCAGTTTCTCAAACCTCTGTGCCAAGCCAACTCTAAAAAGTATACTACGATCTCTCTAACGTAGTTAGTAAGGTAGTGTGTTCAAAAAAAGGGATAGGAAGAGTGGCGCTCTGGAATGAGCTAGAGAAGTATGTTATCAAATAACCACTGTGTGGATGGAATATAGGCAGTATCTATTTGATATGGATAATAGTCTAACAAGGAGGATATTCTATAATACCAAACAAAGACAATCTAATAGCTCAAGTAGAAACAGATATAAATATTTATTATATTTTGGTCTTTAAAATGCAAAAAATAGTAAATCAGTTTGATATAATTACCTAAAACTTATCTAAAGCTACTACAATAAAAATTCAAGATGTGGCCACATCACTTAAAATCACTCTCTAGAGTCATATCTTAAATATCTAATTTAACTAAGACCCTACTTAATACATATAATAATAACTGTATATATAAAAAGTATATCTATAAGCAAATAATAGAACAAAAAGTTCAGTTGGTATTGAACCGCTAACTGATCCAACACTTACAATATTGCAATATTTATCAGGAAGCACAAGTGTATCAATTTCATGCTGGGTGAATTGTTTAGTTTGGAAGGTAGAAATAAATCCTTATGAGTCCATTAGTAAATTATATGAAAAAAGCTTATAAAGAGTATTCTCAGTTGTGGTTGAATATCAGTTCATCAGAATAAGGGCAGTGTATGTTCAAATATTTAATAGAGAATATCTGTCCTTAAGTTACACAGTCTTAGTACTGACCGGTCAGGGTGTATGTAAGAAACGTTTTTAGTGCAGCTGTTTTCTTACCGGAACACTGACGACTGCCTCTGTGACAGACTCAGGTGTTAAAGCCTTACTGCACATAGTCCTTAGTAACTCCTTTACGTGGATTCAGCATTTATGCTGTCAGCAATGTTTAGCGATCGTCTGATCTGATCCTACGGTCAAGGTGAAATGTAGAAAGATTGAAAAAAGCTGTTTCCTTACTGGAGCTCTGATGGCTGTTTCTGTGACAGACTTTGGAGCTGAAAAAACTTATCAAGATAAAGGCACCACTGCCGAAACACATAGCAGAGGACTTGTTTGTTTCTCAGGACTAAAGAGATTATACAAATCTGGATGTCAAAGAAGTACGACTTCTACTACACTTTTGTCTTTTAAATCTGGAGCGTCATACTGGTTCTCTGATTGGTGGATTAGGTCAGATGACCGCTCAACATCGCTGACAGTGAAGACGCTGAACACACGCAGAGGAGTCACTGAGGACTCAGCGTGGTAAGATTTTTCAGCTCCAAAGTCTGTCACAGAAACAGCTGTCAGAGTTCCGGTAAGGAAACAGATTTTTTCAATCTTTCTACATTTCACCTTGACTGTAGGATCAGATCAGACGATCGCTAAACATTGCTGACAGCATAAATGCTGAATCCACGTAAAGGAGTTACTAAGGACTAAGTGCGGTACGTCTTTAAGACCTGAGTCTGTCACGGAGGCAGTCGTCAGAGTTCCGGTAAGAAAACAGCTGCACTAAAAACGTGATTATAGCATTGAGTGGTTGAAAATTTAGAGTATGATGTGTTACTAATGATCCATAGCTAAATAGTAATAGAATTAAAGTTTACATAGTAGGTCACTTGAAAATGGATACTAATAGTAAAGTTATTAAGGTCTAAGTGTCCTATGAATTATGTGTGAATAAAAAATTGTACAATAAGAGATATATATATGTTAGAAGTTTTATATAGTGGTAGGTGAGATAAAAAAATGAAAAAATGCTAGTGCATCTAAACTGCCTCATATATGTATATATCACAGTGTAAGGTTAAAAGCAATGTTAGTCATAGAGTGATGTGAAATTGCCAGTGTAAATAGAGTATATAGAGGCTCGTAACACAATTGTGAGAAATTGGTAAATAAGAACATCAATATGCAGATGTATAAATGAATATTAGATGTACAAATACCAATTCAAAAATTTAAACATAATGTGAATATCTAACTAACTATAATTATCTAGTTTATATATAGATATATAGGACAACGAAAATGGTGCTATTGATAAGCATGCTAACTAAGACTATAGCACCAAAACTAATATAAAGTTTAATAATAAAATTTAAAATTGTTATATTAATCGAAAGCAGCCAAATCCATATAAAGGTTAAGACCCATTGGACTTAAAGTTTGAAGTTTATAAATCCAAAAGGTTTCTCTTTGTCTTAATCTATTATAACGGTTATAGCAAGGGGATGGTAGAATTTGTTCAATAGGGGTTATAGAAAAAATACTAGTATGGCCCTTATGATGTCCACGACAGCTGGAGGCCACACTATGGGGTTTATGTTGTTGTTTTTTCATATTATATAAATGTTCGTTCCATCTAGTTCTGATGGTCCGGCAAGTGTGCCCTACATATTGGACCCCACAAATACACGTTAATAAATACAGTATATTATATATTCTGATGAACAGTCCATACGTGTTTTAATAGGAAAAATGATTTTTGTTTGGTTGAACTGAAAATCAACTTTTTTATTATTAACGTAACTACACATATTACATTTTTTTTTATTGCATTTGTAGCTACCTTTAGTAGAAAAAATTGGAAGCTTATTGTAAAGAGAATATTCTTTGGCTCTTAGATTTGTGGGTATATTTTTTCTTCATCTTTTTTTATTATTTTTACTAACTACAATTCTACTCTGTGCTAATTTGTTTTTTAGGGTTTGAGCCCTCTTAAAGAAACGTTCAGGTTTTTCTCCTATCAAACCCTTTAAAATAGGGTCTTTTAAAAGTAAGTGCCAATGTTTTTGAACAATATTCTGTATTTTTCTATGATTAGCTGTATATCTTGTGATGAACATAGCTGAAGACATATCTTGTTGATTCTTTTAATTTTTACTTTCTAATCCCTGGTCTTTATTGTTTGGATCATTAGAAGATGTTGGTCTTATAATGTTGTCCCTATCTAATGATCTTGCTCTCAAATAGCCATTGTGGATGATATCAGTAGGATATCCTTTATCTAGGAATCTTTTAGTAATAATTTCGCTTTGTAAGTCATAATCTGCTAAGGTACTATAGTTTCTACGAATTCTTCGGTATTGTCTATAAGGCACATTAGTTTTCCACGGTAGGTGGTGGTTACTGCTGAAATGTAAATAACTATTACTGTTCACTTGTTTAAAATGGATTTTAGAACCTATAGTTCCATCTTTAGTAGCAAATAAACATAAGTCCAAAAATACTATCGATATAGGATCCATATGATGGTGAAAGATAGACCCATATGGTTATCATTGAGATTGGAAAGAAAAGACAATGCCTGAGCATTGTCACCCTCAAAAATAAATATCAAGTCATCAATGTAACGGCCATAGAAAACCAGACTTGCCCCATATGAGGATTCATAGAAGTAGGTTTGTTCGAATAATCCCATATATAAATTTGCGAAACTTGGGGCAAATCTAGTTCCCATGGCCGTTCCCTTGATCTAAAGGTAAATTTGATCATAATACATAAAATAATTATGAGTTAAAATGAATGAAATCAAGTCTAATAAAAATTGAGTTTTATTAGCTGGCATATAGTGGTCCTGCTCCAAGAATGATCTAACTGCCTCAACTCCTAGCGTGTGTGGTATATTGGAATATAGGGAGTTGACATCACAAGTTAACCATATATGTTTATCTGAAAAAGATATGTGAGATCATTTTGACAGAAGGTCTGTGGAGACCTTTAAAGGGATAGGAAGTTCAAAATGGAAATAAATAAGTATTTTTACAATATACTTCAATTATCAAAAATGCTTCTAGTAAAGGTCACTGTGTCAGTGGCATACACACATATGCAACATGTGACTAGAGCATAAGGATTCAAACAACATACCTGCTGTCTGTTGTATGTATTGCATTAGTCATGGGCGTAGGAACCCAAAAATACACATTACAGCTATTATATATATATATATATATTTTTTACCATATACAATGTGTACACGAGAGGAGACCCAGCCAAGAGCAGTGCTAACACCTGCAGCCTGCGAACAATCACCCCCAGGCTGTGGTTGACAAAGCTGACAAGAAGCAGTTAGATGCCATGCACTAGGCGAGATTAAACAAAATGTAGCTTTGGAAACTGCACACATGGTAAGTAGGCTAGCTAAGCCAATCAACACATGAAATAAGTGGAATCCCTAGCTGCTTAACATTTAGAAGAAGACCTTTATTTTCACATCAATGCAAGGTCCAACAAATATAAGCAACATTTTGGGCTTTAATTTGCAGGACCCTGCATTGATGTGATAATAAAGCTCTTTTTTAAAGTTTAAGCAGCTGGAAATTTCACGTATTTCATGCACTAGGGGAGAGCAGCGGCTCTGGAGACTCCATAGCCATTGGCAGCCAGTCAACGAGCTCTTAACAAGAAAAAGGTGCTTCATAGGGTGTTCCACAACAGAGTCTGCAGGAAGGCCTCCCCAATAAGGAAAGCTGCTTGCAAGTGTAGAATGCTTAAGAGAAGGGACAACCCTGGGGCAAAGGCAGGGCAGTGCCGGTAGACAAAGAGAATTGGATGCTTGTGAAGACAGAAGGGTGCTGTTCCTGGGATCTGGGGGTAGCAGCCTGGGTCTGCAAATGATTCACTGCAGCCTTGTAGCGCAATGTGAGCCTGTAATCAGTTCTGCAGCCACTGAACCCCTCAAATGAGGGAATCTGAGGGCTTAAAACCATGGTGTGATGGCTTAATTCTTTTTTTTTTTCTTTTTTTTTTATTTCAAATATCTTTTATTGAAATAACATAAATTTAACAACATTTTGAGAAATGGAATAATAGTCTCTAATGGTTTAACAGCAATGTACTAGGGTTCAAAAAAACATGAAAGGTAGGTTAATGATCAGTTCGTCGTTCCATGTTAGAAAGTATGGCTATTGTACCAAAACATCTAACAGTTATTATAAGGCTTTTAGTATAAACCAATTTTAGATATTAAGTCAGAGCTTGATTGATATATGAATGTGTACTGTGATTTTGATAAGAAGTATAAACTCTATGTGGCACATCCAGGCGGAGAAAGGCGAGGTGGATGGGGGGGGAAGGGAGGAGGGGGAGGAAGAAAAGGAAATCAGATCTGGATAGGGGGGGGGGGATAGTGTATGGCAGGCAGTTAGACATGTGGGTATTATCAGATATCTAGGACTACTAATCAACTTGTAGAGTGTAAAATTAGGAGTGGCAGGGCTGATTCATTTTGGGGGTCTCATAGTAGTGAAACCAGGGTTCCCATATAGCCCAGTACAGATCCTCTTTATTCAGATTAGAGTAAAAACTTCTTTCCATTGTGGCAAAAACCTGTATGGTTGTTATGACATTCGAAATGTCAGGGGGAAATGATTGTTTCCATGCTCGTGCAATGGTAAGTTTCATAGCAGCGAAAATTAAGATGACCAGTTTAGATTGTGTAACGGGAAATTTGGTTGGGAAGAGGTGGAACTGGGCTATCTCTGGTCTACGTGGCAAAGTCATTCCCATCTCCTCACATATATAGAAAACCTCTTCCCAGAAGGGTCCCAATTTAGGGCAACTCCACCAAACATGGAAATCGGACCCTCTTTCACCACAGTTGCGCCAGCGTAGGGGAGACATTATCTGGAACATCTGAGCTAGTCAAACAGGTGTGTAGTACCACCGAAGGAGTATTTTTTTTTTGTTTGTTTTTTTTGTTTTTGTTTTTCAAAATTTTATTTTTTATTAAGGTTAGAATGGTTTATACACAACAGTCTCATCAACCAAGATATAGTTCACATCATAAGTTATACTGACATGACATAACATTCCGAGCACCTCATTTTTCTGTACATTTGATAGTTTTGCAATGTCCCCAGACAGGTCCAATCAAGAGACCAGAAACTGAATAAAGCCTTAGAGGGCATGCTAATGGAGAAAATAGTAGAAAATAGGACTTCAGTGTTTATGTATTAGAAACGGACTGGGGACTAGACATACGTTATCAACATGAGGGCAACATCAGATATGGTCAGTTGATAAAAGTGAGGTCTCAGAACGGTCCTCAGTAATTATAAGCTTACTTATATATTAAAACCGAACAATTATAAAATTACAAACAATAATAAACTATTATCTTGGATAATCTTCAGGGAACTAGGAAATCATAACCACAGTTAAGTTTCCTATATTATAACCCCTGGAGCCTTTATATATGAATACAGGGGAAATCTTAGTCATGGCTCTACGGGTTGGGTTGGTTAACTCTGCCAAAAAAGAAGTGCAGGGGAGAGAAATTCCTCCCTAACCGCACAGAATTGGTGGGGGGGCGGAGGATAAGCCAGGAATAGTGTATTTTGTCCTTGCTAACTTACATACCTATCAATTAAGTCCACCCTATGCTTGATAGGAGATTAATAAGGAAAGTCTATATATATGGCCATTTCTCAAAGGCTCACAAGAGAAATTACATTCTATAGGCATTAGTTATTGTTAACTACAAGAGAAGTGTATAACCTGAACATAACTTAACAAAACAAAATAGCTAAATGCCAGTACTGTTATCATCTGGAGCAGGGCATTATGATGGGGGTCGTGTTTTCTAATTGTACTACCAGGACACGGGACTTAGACTTTGTCAGTGCATGGCAGAGATATAACAGTAGTCAGAAAGAGCATCATACTAGTAATATATAGCAGTACTGGACAGATTTGCTAATCTATGTGTAGTTGGGGCCATAATACACAGTAACATTGAAGTGGTGTGCTTGGTGACCCCCCCCCCTCCATCATACCATACCAGAGATCTGGTCCAAGGACTGCATCATAGGGAAAACAAGATCTCACCCCTCCTGTAGCATGCTATAGTTATTTCTGATACCCATAGATCTAGAGCAATAATACAGATGAATACACTGTTACATAAAGGTGTCTACCAGGCATATGGCCTAAGATACTCAGCTAACTAATAGAGTTACAAATATAGGGTCTGGTTAATTACAGAGCTTGTGTTATTGTGAGATCAGTGCACAAAAATAAGAGGAAATATATCTATCTAATTACTAATCAACGCAGTATAGCATAGTAGGTGCACAAAAGCTGCACTGACTTTCAGTCAGACCTTCCTGTTTACATGCATGTCCAATCTTTTTGCAGAGCAGACGTATACACCAGGCGGTAAAAATATATTCATATACAGGAATTAACAGTAGAGTACAAGATATTATGGAGCCCTATATAGGCATCAACATTTTTAGGTGGTTGGAGTACATATAATATAATCCACAAGGGGATTTAATTGCCAAGTCCACACATTTTCAGACAAAAATCTTCATGAGTGCAGATGTCTCAGTTCCAAATACTATAGAGTAATTGAGTAACTCCAAACTTCCAGCTCAGCCAGGAGCGTATAAGGATCTTGCTGCATACTAACGCAACTGGATTTCGCTGTCCCAGCAAAACTGTCACCCAACTCCAACTTTCATACAGACACGGCCAGATTCTCCAGGGCCCAGAAAAGCCCCCACAGGTGTGACCATGTTAGAGTAGCTGCACTGCAAGCCCAGGCTGTGTAAGAGGAGTGTCCACCTGGCAGAATAATGAGCCTCGGAATTTGCAAGATCCTGATTGGACCGGGCCATGACTTTTTCCCCTATCATTGCAGGGACCTCATCTGCATCGTTCCCCACCTCCACTTCCTCCCATAGGTTCACGGAGCTCTCAACTAGCTCCCGGTCATCAACCGCAGTTCCCGGAACAGAGGAACATGATGAGTGACTGTTGCTTACGTTAGCTGGAGCGGGCTCTGGAGGGTATGCTGGCTCCGGTATAGAGTACTTGATGGTGTTCCCCTGATCCACAATCATGTGCTTAGTTGGAACCACAACCGCTTCTCTATGTGGCTCAGCGCTTTCTTCCTCTACATCTCAGCGTATAGTCAGTGAGATGAGCCGGTCCAGCCTACTATGAATGTAGCGCTCATACTCCTCAAGAGGGCTAAGATAGCCGCGCGGGAACCCTCCATGTTGTGCTGCTCCGTAGCTAGGCCCCAGTAAGTCTCCCTGATCGTGTACTGCGAGTAAAGCTCCCGGGTCTTCTTCAAATCCTCACCTCAGGCTCTTAGAAAGGGATTCAGAGTCAATCTGTCACTTGATATGGGCTAGCTGGTCCAAAATAACTGTTAAAAACCCCACTTAAGCCAGGAGCCACAGCTATGTGCGTCCAGAGACTTTGGCGGCTTGCTCCGTCCCCCCCGAAGGAGTATTTTCAAATACGATTCAATGTTGTTTGCACAATGAAGAGTTTTTTTCATCAGTGTGACTGCTCTATGTAAGTCTTAGTCAGCAATAGGCCTTGCTAGGTCAAATTCCTAGGCCTTAAAGGGACATAAGACCCACATTTTTTCTTTCGTGATTTAGAAAGAGAATGCAATTTTAAACATCTTTCTAATTTACTTCTATTATCTAATTTGTTTTATTCTCTTGGTATTCTTTGCTGAAAAGCATATCTAGATATGCTCAGTAGCTGATGATTGGTTGCTGCACATAGAAGCCTCGTGTGATTGGCTCACCATGTGCATTGCTTTTTCTTCAACTAAGGATATCTAAAAAATTATGCAAAATAAATAATAGAAGTATATTGTAATGTTGTTTAAATTTTTATTCTCTATCTGAATCATGAAAGAAAGATTTTGGGTTTAGTGGCCCTTTAAGTTGCCATATCCTGTCATTGTTAGTGGATATTTGGATCATGGTATAGTGATGGGATATTGTTTTGGGGATCTTAGTCTGAAGGTTCCACATTTTTTTCCCAGGTGGTCAGAGGTCGAAGGTCAGCTTTAGGGAAGCCCCAGGATATAAGAAAGTTGTGTAGTCTAGAATATTCAAATGGAAGCCACAGAGGTGGATTCTGTGTTATTGAATCTACTCCGCGTGGAGGTAGTAATATGTCTGCAGAATAAAGTTGTGAAACTTGTTGGAGGCCCCACTTTTTCCAATGTACACTGTGCATGTCTTGGAGTGTAATTAATAGCCTAGGGATAGAGTGCAATGGAGATGGGTGCGGTGATATTTCCGAAAGATGTCAAAGGGAAGGCCAAACTTTCAGGTTCGCCCGGACAATTCCGTTGTGTATCTTTAATTGATCTAAGCAGTATACTGCAATCCAGGGAAGATCTGCCAGACATATGCCTGCAGGCAGGTCAGACGCTTCCGCATCTTTCCACCTCTGCGGTTCGCCCTTGTCTGCCCATGCAAAAATGTGTGAGATTCGGGAGGCTTCATAATAGCCTTGAATACTGGGCATAGCAACTCCGCCTTGTCCAAACCTTTTTTGCAATATTTTTGATGCTATACGTGGTCTGGAAGAACCCCAGATATAGTTCTGGAAGAGAGAGTAGACCTTGCATAGTAGTTGTTTAGGGACGTTTAGAGGTAGGCATCTGAAATAATATAATATCTTTGGAAGAACGGTCATTTTTAATTATGTAATACGTCCCAACCACGAGACTTCTTTAAAACTCCAGGACTTTAGGAGCGTTGTTATCTCTTGGATAACCGTATTGTAGTTTTGGTCAATCACCTGTTTTAGGTTGGGTCCTAGTTGTACTCCTAGATGTCTATTAGTGTCTTGCGCCCACTGAAAAGAGTAGGAGGTCTGAAGAATATATAGCTCAAACGCTGGTATAAGAATAGGCAGTGCTTCGGTTTTTAAGTAATTAAGTTTATAATAGCTATAGCTGCCAAAATCTCTAATGATGTCAAATAATGCAGGCAGGGAACCAATCGGGTTGGTCAGGAAGAGAGTGACATCGTCAGCGAAAAGAGCTATCTTCTCACTGATTCCACCGAGTGTTACTCCCTGGATTTGCTGGGAGTTGCAAATAGCTTGGGCAAGAGGCTCAATGGCCAAGACAAACATTAGGGGTGATAGGGGGTAAACTTGTCTGGTGCCATTTGTAATCAGAAACTCTGGGGAAGAAAACCCAAGTCCTCTAACTACCACCAATGGGCCGTATAGAGTGCTTGTATGGCCCCAATTACTTCACAAGGGAAGCCAAACTGTGTCAAAGACTGCCACAAGTAGTCCCATCTGACCCTGTCGAATGCTTTTTCTGCATCTAGGGACAGGGCCAGCATGGGACATCTCTGCCTATGAGCTTCCGAAAAGACGTTAAGGACCCTCCGGGTGTTATCAGGACCCTCTCTGCTGAACGTGAAGCCCACTTGTCCAGATTTTACAAGGTTTGGAAGTAGGAGCCTAAAACGATTGGCCCATAGTTTGGCATATAATTTAACATCTGCATTTATTAGCGAAATTGGCCGATAACTACTACATTGGGAAGGGTCATTGAGAGGCTTTGGTATAGGTAGGATAATCGCTTGTAAGAACTCTTTTCTCAGGGAGCCAGTGTCCCGGGCCTCGGCAAAAACTTTTAGGAGGATATTACTTATGTCTGAGCGTAAAGTTTTGTAGAAAGCTGCCGGGAACCCATCAGGACCCAGTGCTTTATTGCTCTGAGTGAGTTTGATGGCAGATGTAAGTTCAATTGGTGTAAACGGGGCACTAAGTTCTTCTCTGGCTGATAGGGAGAGTGATGGGAGATTGAGTGTCTTCAAAAAGGAGGTAATAGATTGGACTGTGGCTTCAGTTTTTTGTCATAGAGGGTTTAAGGTTATAAAGGTTAGAATAGTATTCAGCAAATGCTTCTCCTATGTCTTTGGGTGAGGTAACCATTCAATCTCCTCGCTTTATGGACAAGATTCTGGCTGCAGCTGTTCTGCCCCGAAACTTATGGGCTAATCGGGATGAAGCTTTATTTCCTTGATAATACATTATTTGCTTAAAACGGGAGTATGCCTCTTGTACCCTTTCAATCTCTTTATCTGATAGTTGGGCACACAATCCCTTGATTTCTTCAGCTAGTTGAGAAAAAGGTGAGATTTTGTTTGCCTGCTCTTTAGCTCTCAAGGTAGCAGTCAATAGTCCTAGTGGGACTCCTATCAGGGTTCGAGTAATTGCTTGTGTTCTAATGCATACTCCCCGGATGTAAGCCTTAAGAGATGCCCAGATCGTTTGATACGGCATCTGCAGAGTTTCATTTATCTTAATAAATTTTACTAGAGAGGCCTGCAGTGAAGATCTGAACTCCTGATTGTGTAATAGCTGTCTTGGGAGTTTCCAGCTCGGTCTGGATGTTTTGGTCAGGTCTGTGGAAAGGGTGAAAAGTAGGACATTGTGATTAGACCAAGGGCATGTCTTTATGTGAGACGAGGTTATTCTGTTAAGAGCCCAGGAGTCAGTGAACAGATAGTCCAGTCGAGAATATGAGTTGTGTGGTTTGGAGAAGTGTAATCTCTATGGGTTTGGTGTAGGGCTCTCCATATATCATATAAATTATATTGAGTTATAAGCTGCCAAAATTTGGCCGCAGTGTTTATAGTATAGGTGTCAATTTATTTGCCTGTTTGGACTTTTTTATCTTCTGCTGGGTCCCATACCATATTGCAGTCACCTCCAAAAATCATGGTACCTGTTTTGATTGGTTCTACTCTAGATAAGATATCTTTTACAAAGCTAGGTTGGCCCTGGTTAGGAACATATAAGTTTACTAGTGTGTAGAGTGAGCCATTACGTTTACAAATGAGTACTAAGTACCCTGGTCATCTATCTCCTTGTAAATGAGTTCTAGGTTAACAGATTTATGAACAATAATTGCCACCCCTCTTGACTTCTCAGTGAAGGAGGAACAAAATATGGTAGGGTAGTCAGAGGATCTATAGCCAATGTATTTCCTGCAAAAACTCAATCTGAGCCTTTAAGGACTTCATGGAATTGGTTAACAGACTTTTCTTGTAGACGAGTTAAGGCCCTTGGTATTTAAGGTAGCAAATGTAATAAGTTCAGTCTCAGCCATGTTAGGATTCTGGGTTGGGTGGGGGAATAGGTATGGGGGGGGGGTGGTGGTGAGAGAACAGGGAGAAGGACCGGATAGGGTCAGAGGTATAGGGGAATATATGGTACTTACCCCGTCCGGATGTGCCCTACACACAGTAGACTATATTTAAAGCTCTTTATATAGAAGGAGCCTCATAAACAAAAGTCAATATTTGAAGGTCTTAACAGAGGATGAACTGAGAATAAAAATAATTATTAGGTAAGCACTCATAACAGTATAGTAGAAATACCAATAACGTAGAACACTGAAGACCTGGAGTGCTATTTAGAGACTGTAAAGAACACAGACAAAAATTCTCAACTATCAACATATAATTATATTATCTATGTAGCAAAGGGGGCGGCTGGTGTTGCCGCTAGTAGAAGAGGGTTACCTATCAATAGGAATTAATCTCTTCGGTCCCAGTAACAGGGGACAATACAGATAGTATTAATATGGGGGGGGGGGGGGATATTAGTATAATGTAACCGTGCAAGAGTATAGACACTTAAAAAAAAAAAAAAATATATAAAAATTGTATTCTTGGATCCTAATGCCTAGATTTAGAGTTCTGCGTTAGCCGTCAAAACCAGCGTTAAGGGGTCCTAACGCTGGTTTTGGCCGCCCGCTGGTATTTAGAGTCAGTCAGGAAAGGGTCTAACACTCACTTTCCAGCCGCGACTTTTCCATACCGCAGATCCCCGTCAATTGCGTATCCTATTTTTTTTAATGGGATCTGCCTAACGTTGGTATTTAGAGTCTTGGCTAAAGTGAGCGTTAGAACTCTAACGACAAAACTCCAGCCGCAAAAAAAAAAAAAGGCAGGAGTTAAGAGCTTTATGGGCTAACGCTGGTTCATAAAGCTCTTAACTACTGTGCTCTAAAGTACACTAACACCCATAAACTAAGTATGTACCCCTAAACCGAGGTCCCCCCACATCGCCGCCACTCTAATAAAAAATTTTAACCCCTAATCTGCCGACCGCACACCGCCGCAACCTATATTATCCCTATGTATCCCTAATCTGCTGCCCCTAACATCGCCGACACCTACATAATATTTATTAACCCCTAATCTGCCCCCCCCAACGTTGCCGCTTCCTTACCTACACTTATTAACCCCTAATCTGCCGACCGGACCTCGCCGCTACTCTAATAAATGTATTAACCCCTAAAGCTAAGTCTAACCCTAACACTAACACCCCCTAAATTAAATATAATTTAAATCTAATGAAATAAATTAACTCTTATTAAATAAATTAATTATATTTAAAGCTAAATACTTACCTGTAAAATAAACCCTAATATAGCTACAATATAACGAATAATTATATTGTAGCTATTTTAGGATTTATTTTTATTTTACAGGCAACTTTGTATTTATTTTAACTTGGTACACAATAGCTATTAAATAGTTAATAACTATTTAATAGCTACCTAGTTAAAATAAGTACAAAATTACCTGGAAAATAAATCCTAACCTAATTTACAATTAAACCTAACACTACACTATCAATAAATTAATTAACTAAACTACCTACAATTATCTACAATTAAATCAACTAAACTAAATTACAAACCCCCCCCCCACTAAATTACATAAAAATAAAAAAAGATTACAAGAATTTTAAACTAATTACACCTACTCTAAGCCCCCTAAAAAAATAACAAAGCCCCCCAAAATAAAAAAATGCCCTACCCTATACTAAAATAAAAAGTTAACAGCTCTTTTACCTTACCAGCCCTTAAAAGGGCCTTTTGCGGGGCATGCCCCAAAGAAAACAGCTCTTTTGCATTTAAAAAAAACATACAATACCCCCCCCCAACATTACAACCCACCACCCACATACCCCTAATCTAACCCAAACACCCCTTAAAAAACCTAACACTAAGCCCCTGAAGATCTCCCTACCTTATCTTCACCACACCGGGTATCACCGATCCGTCCAGAAGAGGGCCCGAAGTCTTCATCCTATCCGGCAAGAAGAGGTCCAGAAGAGGGTCCAAAGTCTTCATCCTCCCGGCAAGAAGAGGACATCCGGACCGGTAGACATGTTCATCCAGGCGGCGATTTCTTTCTTCATCCATCCGGCGCGGAGCAGGACCATCTTGAAGCAGCCGACGCGGAGCCATCCTCTTCTTCCGGCAACTCCCGACGAATGAAGGTTCCTTTAAGTGACGTCATCCAAGATGGCGTCCCTCGAATTCCGATTGGCTGATAGGATTCTATCAGCCAATCGGAATTAAGGTAGGAAAAATCTGATTGGCTGATTGAATCAGCCAATCAGATTCAAGTTCAATCCGATTGACTGATTGGATCAGTCAATCAGATTGAGCTCGCATTCTATTGGCTTATCGGAATAGTGCAGTGTTAGGTTTAATGGTAACTTAGGTTAGGATTTATTTTCCATGTAATTTTGTACTTATCTTAACTAGGTAGCTATTAAATAGTTATTAACTATTTAATAGCTATTGTACCTAGTTAAAATAAATACAAAGTTGTCTGTAAAATAAATATAAATGCTAAAATAGCTACAATTTAATTATTATTTATATTTTAGCTTTATTAGGATTTATTTTACAGGTAAGTATTTAGCTTTAAATAGGATTAATTTATTTAATAAGATTTATTTTATTTCGTTAGATTTAAATTAAATTTAATTTAGGGGGGTGTTAGCTTTGGCGGTTAATAGTATCGGCGATGTCCGGTCGGCAGATTAGGGGTTAATACTTGAAGTTAGGTGTCGGCGATGTTGGGGAGGGCAGATTAGGGGTTAATACTATTTATTATAGGGTTTTTGAGTCGGGAGTGAGGCGGTTTAGGGGTTAATACATTTATTATAGTGGCGGCGAGGTCTGGTCGGCAGATTAGGGGTTAATAAGTGTAGTTAGGCAGCGGCGACGTTGGGGGGGGGCAGATTAGGGGTTAATAAATATAATATAGGGTTCGGTGATGTTAGGGGCAGCAGATTAGGGGTACATAGCTATAATGTAGGTTGCGGCGGTGTACGGAGCGGCAGATTAGGGGTTAATAATAATATGCAGGGTTCAGCGATAGCGGGGGTGGCAGATTAGGGGTTAATAAGTGTAAGGTTAGGGGTGTTTAGACTCAGGGTTCATGTTAGGGTGTTAGGTGCAGACTTAGGAAGTGTTTCCCCATAGGAAACAATGGAGCTGCGTTAGGAGCTGAACGCTGCTTTTTTGCAGGTGTTAGGTTTTTTTTCAGCTCAAACTGCCCCATTGTTTCCTATTGGTATATCGTGCACAAGCACGTTTTTTAAGCTGGCCGCGTCCGTAAGCAATGCTGGTATTTAGAGTTGCAGTGGCGGTAAATTATGCTCTACGCTCCCTTTTTGGAGCCTAACGCAGCCCTTCAGAGAGCTCTAAATACCAGCATTGTTTAAAAGGTGCGGGGGAAAAAAAAACACGCGTAGCTAACGCACCCCTTCTAACGCAAAACTCTAAAACTAGGTGTGTGTGTGTAGGTATATGGAGAGATGAATCCTGGTATCTGATAGCCATCTCAGTATGAAGTGGGGCAGGGGTTAAAAGTTAAGCATAAAGTGACTCAAAAATCTTATCAAATGTTTCTGTTGGTTATATACATCTGGAGGTGAATCTGGGGAGTATAACAATAGTGCAAAAGTAGCTAGTAAGGAATATAATAACAAAATGCTCTCTTACATGTTAGTGAGTAGAAAATAAACCAGATCACCCGGAGTCAGGTAAAAACATTTGAATTTTAGTACTAAATTACTTTTTTTTTTTTGAGTCTTAATAGAAATTAGGCCCCATGTGACCTCGTGACCAGGCCAGACCAGGAGGAGTGACCAAACAAATGGGTCTCAGAATGTAAATTTAACTCATCCCCATCGGGCCAGAGCCAGAGCCACATGTGTCTACAAAGCTAGACAGTCATATCATTCGAATAAACACATT
Organism: Bombina bombina; assembly: GCF_027579735.1. Lineage (NCBI taxonomy): Eukaryota > Metazoa > Chordata > Amphibia > Anura > Bombinatoridae > Bombina > Bombina bombina. Next base: position 443,099,648 of record NC_069500.1, read on the forward strand.
TAAATATCAATGTTGATGCATATAAGTTACAGAACAGTGAAGTGGGTGTAGTCCAGGTATGAGGTAGAAGTCCTCTGTGGCAGGGGACACCAATCAGGAGCTGAAGGATGAAGTTTGGATGTTGGTATTGGTCTGACAGGCTGTAGCGGGACCTGTGGCTTTTGGTTAGGAGGCTTAGGCTCATAGCTGCAAGCTTCTGAGGCAGTAGTCTCGCTCTGGAAATGGTCAGTCTCTGTTAATATCTTCCGCCTCAGTTTTGAGGTAAAAACCACCCCTCTTAGGGATACACCTGGATTCTTGGTGGAGTATGGTAAAATAAGGGGTTATCAAACTCCAATTATAAACAAAATTGAGAGTTTTTAGGCAGTTAGGTGAAGAGCTCTCCCAATATACGTCTTGCTTGCTTGATGGTTAACTCCGCCCCCCGCGATGGCTTAATTCTAATATACCAGTGGCTCCCTGGTTTGATGTGCTCTGCTTTAAAGGGAACGGTACCTGTGATTGTGGTTTGAATAGCCATGCCTTAGAGAGAACAGTGACCCTGCCCTTTTTAATGGGGTTTTATCTTTTGCATTATCTGCCCTCTCCACATGATTTCCTGGGGGGCATGTGTCCCCCTACCCCCCCGTTGCTACACCCATGGCATCAGTGAAACGTAATTTGCATCATACAAGTAAAAATTGTGGTGTTTGAATACTGGTGCACAGGGCACTCACTGCATATGTATGTATTCTTCAGAAAAAATCTGAGCCATATTCACTAATGGAAGTATATTGCAAAAATGCTTCTATTTAAAATGGATGAGTTACTGCCAGCTGTTGCAGCATTATCCTGGAATACTGCTAATGCTATGTGAAAATAAATCAAGACTTGGGGCCCTATGTACCAAAAAGTGGATAAATAAAGTTCCTGACTTGGGAACTGGTCTGCTCCCCCTTGAGCAAACAGGCAGCAGCCAGACAGTTTAGGTCTGCTGCCCCCTTCTCTCACTTGACCAGTCATACACGAGCAGGGTCTGTCAATCACCCTGAACAAACATGTTTTAGGTGTTTTATGTCTGACACCTCAGAGGCATTAGCCTGGCCCACAAGGCTTAAAAAGCAGCATTTGTTGCTTTGTACATTGAGCCCTTAATTGTTTTATTATCTGTTGGTAGCCTCCGTGCTTTGACTTTGTCCATTGTGTTGCTGGCCTCTGTATCATGCCCTGATGGTCATCCTGCAAAGTGTCTCAAAGCTATCACTATAGCATCATGTCAGCTATCATATGCATACCATATCAGCTATAACCCACACTTACAGTGTGTGATATATTAACTACATGCAGTATCCCATCAGCCATTACCTGCTGTTCTAATGACTATTCCCTGCTACTTTGACTTTCTAGCAAATACTTGATAATGTACCTTATGGCCACTTCCTTTATTTTGTGTCCTGCTGACTATTATCTGCTAGACATTATTTTCTAATGTGCCCTGCTGATCATTTCCTGCTGCTGTTTAATTATTTTTTATGGGAATCATCTCTCAATTCACCAAAACTAACAGGTTGTGGTCCTTTATTTAAATGTATCTTTGTAAACATGATGTTGGATATGATTGTCACTATTTAGTGTATTAACAATATATTTTTGCAACCTACTTTGGTATCTGCAACTACTGTTCATTGGTTGTTCTATAGAATTGAGTAATGACTGCCCCAGGAAATCTGTAAGTTGATAACTTTCAGACCCTGCATACATAGGGAATCTACATCATCAGACTGGCATGAATTGCTTTGCAGCTTGCTTGATATAAAGTATTATTACTTACACTAAATTCTGATACCAAAACCAGAGGGGACTCTTGGGGACAATTGTTACTCAGGGTACAATGCTGTCTTGAACTTGCTCTCTACCTTTATATTGTAAAATGCAATATCTTCACTTGATATTCCAACTAAATCAAATATAACTATTGTGGTAATCTGTGGCATAACATGAAGTAGTTTCTATGTTCACAAATATGTATCAAAATGTGAATCTTTTAAAGAAATTAAATTGGTGTGCATACATTTGAGAAAATGTATCCTTATGTTGTTTTATTTTTTCTTTGTCTTGCTTGCATATTGATTTTGCTTTTATTAATTAAAAACACATGCTAAATAATTGTAAGTCTTTAAAGTGTGCACAATACAGGGTTCATATTAGAGAGCCAAATCAGATTCCAGCAGAGAAAGATGGCTAAAAATCTTTGTTACTTGGCGTGCTGGCAAGGCTTTATTTTTAGCTGAATAAAGTGTACCAACTTTTAAAGCTTTTCTTGTTTAGTCTGCCTTCTTGTGGAAATCGCAGCACTATGTCATCACTTTGTCAACATCTGGAACTAATTATAAGCCACATGATCGGCATTTTCTTTCCTTCACTGCCATGCTTTCCCCCATGAGAGTGCAAATATTCTGCATATGATACATTAGCTTTGTGACCCGCACAGAGAGCTTTGACTGTTGCGCCATGAATGGTCTCCTTGTTCTCAGCTTAAAGCAGCAGTATTTGACTTTAATATCTGTGCTAGCTTGATTTTACCTCCCACCTTTGCAGCCCAAATGGGTGTTCAATGCTTCCATAGGTTGTTGTAAAGTGTTAAAAAAAAAAACGTTCAACCAGTTGCAGAATGTACATCTATTTGTATGTGGGTAATTCTAGAACCATAATCATATTACAATTGCCAAGGTCGTATCATTGAATACAGAAATACAGATAGGAATAAACTATTATGAATATTGTATTTATTGTGGCTGGTAAACTTTTATGTCATGTTTATTGGCATAGAATTTGAGCATAAATAAGAATCATGATGATTATAAAGTTTTTCTATTTTCCTACATTTTCTACAAAGAAGAAAAGTGAAAAAGTGCTGTATCATTTGATCTTGCAAAACAACTATTTTATTGTTCTTCTTCCATAGATAAAAGCTTTGACTTGCCTTAAGTAACAAAAATAAAACATATTCTGTTATTAAAAAGTAGTACCTTTTATCATTTTAATAAAAATGCTGTAGAAAAGAAATCCTTTAAAGACCAAACAAGATACTGTGTTAAACTTATACACACCATAACCTTTGCTGTGAAAGTCTAAATGGACATTGACCACACATTATACATTTACTCTGTTACCACAATAACACACTGAGACACGGATGGGGTGTTAAGGCCGCAGCCCACATTTATTCAACGTTTTTAACATTTAAAGGGACAGTCTACTCCAGAATTTATATTGTTTAAAAAGATAGATAATCTCTTTATTACCCATTACCGAGTTTTGCATAACCAATACTGTTATATTAATTTACTTTTTACCTCTAACGTTGTATCTAAATCTCTGCAGACTGCCCCTTGTTTCAGTTCTTCTGACAGACTTTAGCCAATCAGTGACTTCTCATAAGTAACTCTATGGGCATGAGCACAGTTATCTATATGGTACACATGAACTAGCGCTGTCTAGTGGAGAAAAAATGTCAAATGCATTGCGATAAGAGGCGGGTTTCAAGGGCTTAGCAACTAGCATACAACTAAGAATACCAAAGGAACAAAGCAAATTTGATGATAAAAGTGAATTGGAAAGTTGTTTAAAACTGGATGCCCTATGTGAATCATGAAAGTTTAATTTTGACTAGACTGTACCTTTAAAACATAACCACAGTTATAACCAATACCCTTCAAGTGTGCTAGCCACCCCAAAACATCAAGCGCCTACCACAAGGCAGGCATGGCCACCAAGAATAAATCTCCTATAAATATAAATAAGGACATTAGGGAGGGAAGTTTCATTGTCCCGCTAAACAACTCTAAGGGACCTATTTATGAAAGGCCTGTCGGACATGATCCGACATTGCGGATCATGTCTGACAGACCTCGCTGAATGCGGAGAGCAATACACTCTCCGCATTCAGCATTGCACCAGCAGCTCTTGTGAACTGCTGGTGCAACGCCGCCCCCTGCAGATTCGCGGCCAATCGGCCACTAGCAGGGGGGTATCAATCAACCCGATTGTATTCGATCGGGTTGAATTGCGGCAATGCCTATCCGCCTCCTCAGAGCAGGCAGACAGGTTATGGTGCAGCGGTCTTTAGACCGCTGCTTCATAACTAGTGTTTCTCGCCAGAAACACGGGGCTTCAAGCTCCCTACGGAGATTGATAGATATGCCCCTAAGAGCTTCCGCTGTCTCAGCCCTCCTGTATAAAGCTTCCCAATCCTCACATCTCACCCTTTTTTCCTTCTTCCATTACGTAGCTTCAGTGGTGTAAAATAAAATAAAAATAACTCCACACATTTTTTTTTTCTTCCAGGGCTTCATTTACATTCAAAATGTATAAAAGAGCAGCAATTACCATTTGAGAAAACATTTCTCTTGTCTGAGAAAGTTATATTAAGGCTTTTTTTTAACTGTTGAAACCAAGAGGAGCTTCATATTTGTACAAGAACAGTAAACGTATTACATACCATTTTAATGAGTTGTCAAAATATAAATAAATTGATAATATATAAAGGCATAAAACAGTCACACACACCAGTTTAATAATATTGTACCATTACACAAGTCTCATATTCAGAAATTCCAAATTTAAGTCATTAGCACAGAATAAAAAAGCCACATATAATATGGGGAAAGGATAGATGCATCTCTCATATCATCATAAAGGTAATTTAATACATTCTTTGAAAACTGTAATAAAGTTTGCAGGAATTCTGGGTTAAGGAGGGAAACGTTTTCACTGTCTGGTCACCATATTTTCCAGTTACTGATCTATAAAGTCTAATATAATATTATGAATTTTCCTCAGTCTGTGAAACTTGAGCTATATAATTGTATAGAAGTTACTGAATAGAGTGCACAGCCAGTTTTAGTGAGTTTGTATAAATCAGACATGTCAAAACATAGAAGTGTTTCTATTGTTATTTTAATTAATTCCTTTTAATGTGCAGTTAATCAAAAACTTCCCTCAGACCACACAATGTGAAACAAACATTTAAAAAATAAAAAAAATCTGACTGGTTCTCATGATCCCTAAGTATAGATATATAAAAATGAAATAAAGCAGTAAACTCTTAGGAAAAAGTATTTATTTAAAATCAACAGCCTTCACCATTTGTTTGACTGTCTCAAATGATTTTTTTTTTTGTCTTTTTTTTTTTTTTTTAAATGCATAATTTTTGTTCATGCACAATTTCCATTATTATTTCATGTTCAATAGAAAGCAAAACGTATTATTCAGATCATTTTATACTATGGACATAGTCATCAACAATTCTCAGATAGGCCCTGGCCTTTAAACAATGCTCAATTGGTACTAAGGGGCCCAAAGTGTGCCAAGAAAATATACCCCACACCATTACACCACCAACAGCCTGAACCGTTGATACATGGCAGGATGGATCCATGCTTTCATGTTGTTAAGACAAATTCTGACCCTACCATCTGAATGTCGCAGCTGAAATTGAGACTCATAAGACCAGGCAACATTTTTCGAATCTTCTATTGTCCAATTATAGTGAGCCTGTACGAATTGTAGCCTCAGTTTCCTGTTCTTAGCTGACATGAGTGGCATCCGATGTGGTATTCTGCTACTGTAGCCCATCTGTTTCAAGGTTCAACGTGTTGTGCATTTAGAGATGTATTCTGCATACCTTGGTTGAAACGAGTGGTTATTTGAGTTACTGTTGCCTTTCTATCATCTCGAACCAGTCTGCCCATTCTCCTCTGACCTCTGACATCCACAGGGCATTTTCATCCACACAACTGCCGATCACTGAATGTTTTCTCTTTTTTCGGACCATTCTCTCTCTCTCTCTCTCTCTCTCTCTCTAACTATATATATATATATATATATATATATATATATATATATATATATATATATATATATATATATATATATATATATATATATATATATAGTGGGGTGACCAAATGGCAGACCTGAAGATATGTTGTCACAGATAAGCTTTCATTAGATTTTTAGCATGAACAAAATATGTTTTAAAACCACGCATTTTCAATTTGCTCTTTCATAATATTTTATAATCAAAGAAGATTTAGTCATATATATATATATATATATATAGAGAGAGAGAGAGAGAAAGAAAGAATATATATATATATATATATATATATATATATATATATATATATATATATATATATGACTTATGCAGCCCAGAAAAATTCAGTTTGCCGGAATCTTTCATAACGAATATTCGGGCAAATTAGTTTCCCTGAATATTTGTTGGGTGCAATATTTGTTATTTATTTAGTTTTGAACTAAACAAATAGTGAATTGTCATTGAACATTTACATTCATTTTCATTAAACAAATGTAAATATTCCTAAACTACAGGTGAAAAAGTTCACCTGCAGCAGATAACTGGGTCATTTCTGGGATTCGGTAATGTCTCCCAGAGTTTTTAAAGTGGTGGTTTACCAAAATGAAAACTTAAAGCTTTTTATAGTACTTTGTTATGTCTATTATAATTAATTAAAATAATTACTGCATTCAAATAATTTTTTATCATAAAAGAATGTCTTTTTTCTTTCTCACACCAAGCATTTTATTATGTCCTTTAGTCGCTTCACTGAATTTGTACTTGGAAAACAATCAATAAAATGTGCACAGTATAACTTTTGGCAATAATGTAAGTAGTTTTTTGTGTTCCTTTCTGGTGAAAAATCATTTTCCAATAAAATGCAAGATATTTTATAAAAAACAGGCTATAAAGTTATGTCCCTCAGTCTAAACTCAACACCGTCACAGCAGCCATTCTCCACCTATAATAATTTAGACTCCACGCATATGTGTCATCATTGACTGGAAGTGACATCATTCAGCTATCTTTAATAGTGTGGTTCAGAAGAAGGTAAATTATATCATACTTTTTATTAGTATTTTTGAGGTGTATGATAGCCAGGAAAGGTATTTCCAAGCTTAATAACTCAACCCCATGACATAAAATTATGATGGAAAATGATCACTTTAAAAAATAAATAAATCTTTTTTATGAGCTTTATTTAAATAACAAATTGCTTTACAAAGAAATACATACATAACAATTGTTTCCTGTGCTTTATAGAATGTTACTACAGCGAATCTGGAACACGGTGTAGCTGACACCCTGGAAGAGGTGGCTCTGATGCTTCGGTCTCATAGCAGGGCTCAGGGGAGAGTTTGTAATTCCTGAAAGTGAGGAAACAGCCTCATGGAACAGTCTTTGGATAGTTTCTGCTTAGTTTTAATATTGTTTTAACTCTATGTAAACTAAATAAAATGTTACTTTGTCCGGTGACAAACTGTACATTGTGAATTCTGTAATTTCACTAATGAGGGTAACATTTACCTATACATTCAATAATATACTGTAATCCAATAAAAATGCGAACCAACGGTCAACCACTTTTCCACGTCTTTTGCGATTGGAGGGGGAGGTATAAAAAAACAAAACAAAGGGGGCGGAGCTAGTCAGCCAAGGAGATGGCTGCGGCTTAAGAGAGCTCCTAAGCCCAATCTGGCTGACAAACAATAAAAGTCAAGAGGACCTGAAGGAAAAGTGACCCAAGTAGGCAGAACAGTCTCACCTTCGAGGGGACAACATAATGTGAAGTTAGAAGAGGTATAGGTGGTGTGCTTGAGGTGTTCAGTAACCAGCACACTGATACAGGCCTATACTCTCCAGAATCCGCCTGAACTACCCGCTGGGATACAAAACAGCACTATCGACAGAGGCTGAGGTTAGGAGCATATCAGGTGCAATATCGGAAGATAGAGTTGATGCGCTAATACAAGACTTACACATAGAGACGGTGTGCTAGGCCGCACTTTACCTTAGCGCAACATACATTGCCATAAAATTGAGTCATCTTGGAAGTGGAATAACACTGCCATACAGTAAGCACACAATTCCGCACTGAATATATGAATACACGATCCCCTACAGAGGGTGAGACAGTGGACCCATACCCTGTAGGAATTTAGAGCACAACATGGTATAATACAGACCTTTTAAAAGCCTCCCTGGAAAATGTAGAACACCATTGCGGTCCTGTATAATAGCACCATGCGTCATGCTGAATAAATGAGGGTTCTAACCACAACACGTTAAAGCACATAGAGAACAGGGTAATATTGCTCATGTTTCACCACAACTCTAAATAATACATAAGATTTGCAGGTGTTCTTCTATATCTAATGAGCTACTATTACTGGTGGGAGATATATACGCACATCATAATATATTAGCTCAGTGACGTTATGAACGTTAGCCCATGAGTATAGCATACAGTGCAGTGTTAAGATACTACTGACAAAAGACATAACCATGTCCCCAAAAAAACCTAACAGAAAAGGGATTGGCCCTAAACAAAGAAACCATGCAACACCCTCAGTCAACAACTTTTTTTAAATCTGTAGAGGCCAAATATACCACAGAGGCTACCCTCAATACCACAGAAGACCCTGAATCTATCACGGATTTCTCCTCCTCTGAGTCAGAATCAGAAACCATGATGGATACACTAACAGTGCAAAAAGCTTTATTTGAGTCATTACCCTCAAAAAAAAGGACTTTTCTACCTTAGTTTTGCAATTAAAACAATGTATTAAAGATGAAATAAGTGACCTTAAGAAGGAAATATCAGACATTGGCCACAGGGTAGAAGCAGTGGAGAATACGCAAGACACACATGCTTCAGCAATAACAGATCTGCGCAATATCTTACATAAACAGAACAACGTGATTGGAACAGCCAATAGAATGTGACCTCAATCCTATTGGCTGATTGCATCAGCCAATAGGATTTTTCCTACCTTAATTCCGATTGGCTGATAGAATCCTATCAGCCAATCAGAATTCAAGGGATGCCATCTTGGATGACGTCATTTAAAGGAACCTTCATTCTTCGCTTGGACTTCGTTTGAAGAGGATGCTCCGCATCGGCTGGATTGAAGATGGACCCGCTCCGCTCCGGATGGATAAAGATAGAAGATGCCGTCTGGATGAAGACTTCTGCCGCTTGGAGGACGACTTCTGCCCGGATCGGATGAAGACTTCTGCCCCTCTGGAGGTCCACTTGTGCCCGGCTGGGTGAAGACGTCTCAAGGTAGGGTGATCTTCAAGGGGATAGTGTTAGGTTTTTTTAAGGGGGGATTGGGTGGGTTTTAGAGTAGGGTTTGGTGTGTGGGTGGTGGGTTTTAATGTTGGGCAGGTATTGTATTTTTTTTTACAGGTAATAGAGCTCATTACTCTGGGGCAATGATCTGCAAAAGGCCCTTTTAAGGGCTATTTGTAATATAGTATAGGGTAGGGAATTTTTTTTATTTTGGGGGGCTTTTTTATTTTATTAGGAGGATTAGAGTAGGTGTAATTAGTTTAAAAATCTTCACAAAAAGAGAAGGAAATTTCAATCCTAGGGTTGAAAATATTGTACACTTAGGAAGCACTCTTGCCTGAGATAGGGGGGCTCTATGTAGGAACACAGGTTCTCAGGTATGGAGAGGGGCGGTCTGAGCCGTAATAAATTAAAATTTAACCTTTATTAAGATTTATATTAAAATAATAGTCCACGAACAAACATAAATACTTAAATTAAAAACACAGATGAAATGGGGAGTATCGTGTGCAGTGTGTTTTTGATGTAAAGGGTTATTGCTGGGGTTAATTCATAAACCTAGGACGAATGATCCCTAGTCCAGAATATGTTCCCACCGTGAGGAAATAGTGTATGGTACCTTAGGATTCCTAAGGTGTGCCATCCACCTAATATGTAGTATTCAAGTCTGTTGAGGCAACCAAGTACTCTTTATAGGGAGTTCCAATAGTTAGTATACTACTGTGTTCTTACTTTTGATATCATGTATTAGGCAAACAGTAGCATTTATTGTTAGTATTATTGATACATCTATTGCAGAGCTGGATGAGAAGGAAGATCCAATCCTCCTTATATTCTACAGCAACTGAGTGTTTTTGAATAAAGACTTAAATAGTTGATACACTGTTGTATTCTCTTTTTAATTGAAAGTTGCTATTGATGTCATTGGTACATCTGTTACTATGCTGATTACAAAGAATATTCCAGTCCTCCTTGAATTCTATAATAAAACACACGGTTATTATCCGTGTTTAGGCTGATGCAAATGTTCATATAGCCAAATTTTGTATTAGGGAGGCTTGTATTAGTGTTTGCAATATTGCCTTATAATGGGTTAATTCTTGCAAGTTAAATAAACCTGAGTGTACTTATATCTTGTTTATTTTGCAGCAAGTTTTTAACATGCATTATAGTAAAACTTTTACTAATATTAATAGTAATACAGGCTTCTACTAATAGTGGCCTAGATTTAGAGTTGGGCGGTAGCCGTCAAAACCAGCGTTAGAGGCTCCTAACGCAGGTTTTTACCGCCCGCTGGTATTTGGAGTCAGTCAGGAAAGGGTCTAACGCTCACTTTGCAGCCGCAACTTTTCCATACCGCAGATCCCCCTACGCCATTTGCGTATCCTATCTTTTCAATGGGATCTTTCTAACGCCGGTATTTACGGAGTCGTGGCTGAAGTGAGCGTTAGAAATCTAACGACAAAACTCCAGCCACAGAAAAAAGTCAGTAGTTAAGAGCGTTCTGGGCTAACGCCGGTTTATAAAGCTCTTAACTACTGTGCTCTAAAGTACACTAACACCCATAAACTACCTATGTACCCCTAAACCGAGGTCCCCCCACATTGCCGCCACTCTATTAAATTTTTTAACCCCTAATCTGCCGCTCCGTACACCGCCGCCAGCTACGTTATCCCTATGTACCCCTAATCTGCTGCCCCTAACATTGCCGACCCCTATATTATATTTATTAACCCCTAATCTGCCGCCCCCGCTACCGCTGACACCTGCATATTTTTTTTAACCCCTAATCTGCCGCTCCGTACACCGCCGCAACCTACATTATCCCTATGTACCCCTAATCTGCTGCCCCTAACACAGCCGACCCCTATATTATATTTATTAACCCCTAATCTGCTGCCCCCAATGTCGCCTCCACCTACCTACAACAATTACCCCTAATCTGCCGACCGGACCACACCGCTACTATAATAAATGTATTAACCCCTAAAGCTAAGTCTAACTCTAACCCTAACACCCCCCCTAACTTAAATATAATTTAAATCTAACAAAATAAATTAACTATTATTAAATAAATTATTCCTATTTAAAGCTAAATACTTACCTGTAAAATAAACCCTAATATAGCTACAATATAAATTATAATTATATTGTAGCTATTTTAGGATTAATATTTATTTTACAGGCAACTTTGTAATTATATTAACCAGGTACAATAGCTATTAAATAGTTAATAACTATTTAATAGTTACCTAGTTAAAATAATTACAAAATTACCTGTAAAATAAATCCTAAACTAAGTTACAATTAAACCTAACACTACACTATCAATAAATTAATTAAATACAATACCTACAATTATCTACAATTAAACCTAACACTACACTATCAATAAATTAATTAAATACAATACCTACAAATAAATACAATGAAATAAACTAACTAAAGTACAAAAAATAAAAAAGAACTAAGTTACAAAAAATAAAAAAATATTTACAAACATTAGAAAAATATTACAACAATTTTAAACTAATTACACCTACTCTAAGCCCCCTAATAAAATAACAAAGCCCCCCAAAATAAAAAAATGCCCTACCCTATTCTAAATTAAAAAAGTTCAAAGCTCTTTTACCTTACCAGCCCTGAAAAGGGCCCTTTGCGGGGCATGCCCCAAAGAATTCAGCTCTTTTGCCTGTAAAAAAAAACCATACAATACCCCCCCAACATTACAACCCACCACCCACATACCCCTAATCTAACCCAACCCCCCCTTAAATAAACCTAACACTAAGCCCCTGAAGATCTTCCTACCTTATCTTCACCTCGCCGGGTATCACACCGATCCGTCCTGGCTCCGATGTCTTGATCCAAGGCCAAGCGGGGGGCTGAAGATGTCCATGATCCGGATGAAGTCTTCATCCAAGCGGGAGCTGAAGAGGTCCATAATCCGACTGAAGTCTTCTATCAAGCGGCATCTTCAATCTTCTTTCTTCCGGATCCATGTTCATCCCGCCGACACGGAACATCCATCTTCACCGACGACATCCCGACGAATGACGGTTCCTTTAAGGGACGTCATCCAAGATGGCGTCCCTCGAATTCCGATTGGCTGATAGGATTCTATCAGCCAATCGGAATTAAGGTAGGAAAATTCTGATTGGCTGATGGAATCAGCCAATCAGAATCAAGTTCAATCCGATTGGCTGATCTGATCAGCCAACCAGATTGAGCTCGCATTCTATTGGCTGTTCCGATCAGCCAATCGGAATTCGAGGGACGCCATCTTGGATGACGTCCCTTAAAGGAACCGTCATTCGTCGGGAAGTCGTCGGTGAAGATGGATGTTCCGCGTCGGCGGGATGAACATGGATCCGGAAGAAAGAAGATTGAAGATGCCGCTTGATAGAAGACTTCAGTCAGATCATGGAAATCTTCAGCCCCCCGCTTGGGCTTGGATCAAGACATCGGAGGAGCTCTTCTGGATCGATCGGTGAACCCGGCGTGGTGAAGATAAGGTAGGAAGATCTTCAGGGGCTTAGTGTTAGGTTTATTTAAGGGGGGTTTGGGTTAGATTAGGGGTATGTGGGTGGTGGGTTGTAATGTTGGGGGGGTATTGTATGTGTTTTTTTTACAGGCAAAAGAGCTGAATTCTTTGGGGCATGCCCCGCAAAGGGCCCTTTTCAGGGCTGGTAAGGTAAAAGAGCTTTGAACTTTTTTAATTTAGAATAGGGTAGGGCATTTTTTTATTTTGGGGGGCTTTGTTATTTTATTAGGGGGCTTAGAGTAGGTGTAATTAGTTTAAAATTGTAATATTTTTCTAATGTTTCTAAATATTTTTTTATTTTTTGTAACTTAGTTCTTTTTATTTTTTGTACTTTAGTTAGTTTATTTCATTGTATTTATTTGTAGGTATTGTATTTAATTAATTTATTGATAGTGTAGTGTTAGGTTTAATTGTAGATAATTGTAGGTATTTTATTTAATTAATTTATTGATAGTGTAGTATTAGGTTTAATTGTAACTTAGGTTATGATTTATTTTACAGGTAATTTTGTAATTATTTTAACTAGGTAACTATTAAATAGTTATTAACTATTTAATAGCTATTGTACCTGGTTAAAATAATTACAAAGTTGCCTGTAAAATAAATATTAATCCTAAAATAGCTACAATATAATTATAATTTATATTGTAGCTATATTAGGGTTTATTTTACAGGTAAGTATTTAGCTTTAAATTGGATTCATTTATTTAATAAGAGTTAATTTATTTCTTTATTAACTATTTAATAGCTATTGTACCTGGTTAAAATAATTACAAAGTTGCCTGTAAAATAAATATTAATCCTAAAATAGCTACAATATAATTATAATTTATATTGTAGCTATATTAGGGTTTATTTTACAGGTAAGTATTTAGCTTTAAATTGGATTAATTTATTTAATAAGAGTTAATTTATTTCGTTAGATTAAAATTATATTTAATTTAGGGGGGTGTTAGTGTTAGGGTTAGACTTAGCTTTAGGGGTTAATACATTTATTATAGTAGCGGTGAGATCCGGTCGGCAGATTAGTGGTTAATTATTGTAGGTAGGTGGAGGCGACGTTGGGGGCGGCAGATTAGAGTAGGTGTAATTAGTTTAAAATTGTAATATTTTTCTAATGTTTCTAAATATTTTTTTATTTTTTGTAACTTAGTTCTTTTTATTTTTTGTACTTTAGTTAGTTTATTTCATTGTATTTATTTGTAGGTATTGTATTTAATTAATTTATTGATAGTGTAGTGTTAGGTTTAATTGTAGATAATTGTAGGTATTTTATTTAATTAATTTATTGATAGTGTAGTATTAGGTTTAATTGTAACTTAGGTTATGATTTATTTTACAGGTAATTTTGTAATTATTTTAACTAGGTAACTATTAAATAGTTATTAACTATTTAATAGCTATTGTACCTGGTTAAAATAATTACAAAGTTGCCTGTAAAATAAATATTAATCCTAAAATAGCTACAATATAATTATAATTTATATTGTAGCTATATTAGGGTTTATTTTACAGGCAAGTATTTAGCTTTAAATTGGATTCATTTATTTAATAAGAGTTAATTTATTTCTTTATTAACTATTTAATAGCTATTGTACCTGGTTAAAATAATTACAAAGTTGCCTGTAAAATAAATATTAATCCTAAAATAGCTACAATATAATTATAATTTATATTGTAGCTATATTAGGGTTTATTTTACAGGTAAGTATTTAGCTTTAAATTGGATTAATTTATTTAATAAGAGTTAATTTATTTCGTTAGATTAAAATTATATTTAATTTAGGGGGGTGTTAGTGTTAGGGTTAGACTTAGCTTTAGGGGTTAATACATTTATTATAGTAGCGGTGAGATCCGGTCGGCAGATTAGTGGTTAATTATTGTAGGTAGGTGGAGGCGACGTTGGGGGCGGCAGATTAGGGGTTAATAAATATAATATAGGGGTCGGCGGTGTTAGGGGCAGCAGATTAGGGGTACATAGGTATAATGTAGGTTGCGGCGGTGTACGGAGCGGCAGATTAGGGGTTAATAATAATATGCAGGGGTCAGCGATAGCGGGGGCGGCAGAATAGGGGTTAATAAGTGTAAGGTTAGGGGTGTTTAGACTCGGGGTACATGTTAGGGTGTTAGGTGCAGACTTAGGAAGTGTTTTCCCATAGGAAACAATGTAGCTGCGTTAGGAGCTGAACGCTGCTTTTTTGCAGGGTTTTTTTCAGCTCAAACAGCCCCATTGTTTCCTATGGGGGAATCATGCACGAGCACGTTTTTGAAGCTGGCCGCGTCCATAAGCAACGCTGGTATTGAGAGTTGCAGTGGCGGTAAATATGCTCTACGCTCCCTTTTTTGAGCCTAACGCAGCCCTTCTGTGAACTCTAAATACCAGCTGTATTTAAAAGGTGCGGGAGAAAAAAAGCCAGCGTAGCTAATGCACCCCTTTGGCCGCAGAACTCTAAATCTAGCCGAGTGTGATTACAAAGTTAAAGTGGAAAAATACCAACAATGGTATACATGCTATGCAGTGTTAACGAATGCAAATGCAAGTGCTTGGTGCGACTGAACACATTATTCAGCTTACTGCCGTTAGTAATATACCTTGATAGTGTTTATAGATTACAATCAAAGTTCCAGTTTACTTAGGTAATTTATTCACATTAGTTAGAGCAGTGATTTTTAACCTTTTTTTGCCATGGCACACTTTTCTACATTAAAAAATCATGTGGCACACCACCATCCCAAAATTTGTCAGATGGGTTACTATATTATTAGTAACAAATGTGCTTGTAACGCTGTCATAGATATAGGGTATTCAACTTCATCAGGTAAGCTCTACTTTAATTCACAACTATCATATATATTGTTGCTGACACAAGAGTTATGTGAAACCTAATTTCTGTGGGTGCTTCCTAAATACAAATATCGGTGTGAATGATATTACCCCTTATCCAATTCTTATATATCTAGATAGCCCATAGTATGTTTGTAACTCATAAACTTTCTATATATATGTACCGCAGATAAATATATCCTGTACTCTGATTCAATGCTTACAAGTTTAGGTAATTACACTGGCTTTTGAATAGGGAAATGCCGTAAGTCTTAGGTTTCTGGGTTATTCTATTCCAGAAGGATTCTGTTATTAGGTACACAAGTGAGACAGTATTAATATGAATAGCTCTATAATACTAAGTTGAACAACTGGTACCTACTGCCTGCAATTAAATAACTGATACCACAAAGCTATGGCTGCTGTCAGCGTAATAATCAACTTATATTGCCCCAACTACTGCCACGAAAATATTTTCCCGTTCTGCTAACAAATTGTTAATTATATAGTCTTAGTATCAGCTACCCGTCGAGCATAATATAGGTCAAAGTTTTGTAGCTATGTTATCGGGTTCGTTATTCCCCAAGTCATCTGCTAATTAAAAGTTTAGCTTACAGCTTAACAACTAAGCCCTGACATGTTTCGCCACCATCGTGGCTTTCTCAAAGGGTACAGGCACGCGTTCGGCGTGGTCTTTTAAAGACCCTCCTTCCTCCCCTTTGAATGACGTCATAGCCAATCGTGATTGGAGATGCTATGAACCAATCCCAATGACTTTCGCTAGTAAAGGGAATGTAATCTTATTGCTCATTGGAGGATTTGTCGGTTTCCAGCTCTAACCTCTTATTGAATATTATTTACTAACTTAAATCTTATAGTTAGTATCGATTGTTGAGATCTATCAGCATCAAGAATTCCATCCACATACTGCCCATATATAACGATGACTTCAAATGTCTAGCAGTGCATACCCTATGATGGAATCATCATTGTATATAATAAGGGAAATTAAGTGTGTATGCAGGTCCACTGATGGAATATATATGTGGATTTACAAAGGTAGTTTATTGCTTAAATATCTGCTGTTTGTCCATGAATAGCAGATCTTGTTTAGGAAATATTATCCAATATTATAAATCTTTATATGGATAATCCAATGATAGTGTGCTGCCTGGATAAACACTTTCTTATTCCTTGCAATATTAGGATATGCCCTAGGCATAATAATTCTAACATTAGGGTTGTGGGCCCAGAAATAATAATTCTGAAATTAGGGTTGTGGATGACTTTTGGGGGATCCCGGTATATATCATGTACCTGGTTGGTAACTCTATAATTAATGAGTCACTTCGATTTATTGTGACCTTTGAATAAAATCTATGCTTAAATGACTATACTTCCACTAATACAAGGGTAATGGTTTGTATATAAACTGATTGGGATATCCATAGTGCAGTCCAGTAAGGTTTTCAACGTGAACTTGTGACAATCTAAAAAACGAAAGAAATAGTGAGGAAAAATCTAACTTGCAAAACCCGTGAGTAGAATTGAAACAGTGAAAAAATGGATATACTACGCTGTGGCTGTAATCATAATAAAATTTAATAAAAAGTAAAAAGTGATATGTTAATCTGGTGTATGGTGGACGAGAGATGATAAGTAAAATATTACACATACCTAATATTGGTGAGATCACTCTAAGATCTGTGTGAAATATTGTGGCATGGCGTGACGTGTGCATACGTAATGCAACAACTAATTTATCTTGTGCTTACACTTACTATTCAGTACTTCGTGTTTACTGGACAGGTGCTAAACCTGTTAAATTAAATCCATTCCTTACTGTGATTATTCAATGGTAATCATACATATCTATTCTTGTGATAGGAGTATTGCTCCCATTTCTGGGGGGTTAAAGTGTATTATGCCCAGTTAATTTGTAGATGTTATCTACATAGAAGTATAGTATATATTCGCTAGGTACTAATTGGTAATTATTGATATATACACATAACAAGAAATTGTATTTAACCATAATTCATTCTATTGGATTCACTTTGGACTGATCATAATTCTTTCACGTCCAGTGGTTATCCTAACTGGAGTTTGATTGGATTTTGATGTACATTTCTATTCTCAATGCTCCATATATAACCTGTGGGGTTTTGCTCTATTCTTCTATTTATAGGTATGAAACAAAATTATTATGTTCATTTAACCCATTTGGTTGAATAGCATTTAAAAAATAGATCCACCTGCTTTCATATTGTAGTAGTAATTTTTCTTTATCTCCACCTCTTATGTCAAAATTAATTTTTTGTACACCAAAGCATTGGAGGTGGTTGGTTTTACCCTGATGGAATTTGTAAAAATGTTGTGCCACTAATGTGATAGTTTTTTTGTTCTGTAAGTCCTTAGCCGCATTTTTGATATTGCGTACATGTTCCTGCAACCGAGTATGCAGTTTACGTGTCGTCATCCCAGCGTAAACTTTCGGGCAACTACATCTTAAGACATATATTACTCCCATGGTTTTGCAGCTGATAAAAGATTTGATATGATGAATCTTGTTGAATCTGTCTTTCACTGTAGTCGTCTTTTTCAGAAATTTGCAGCTTGTGCAGGAACCGCAGGCATATGATCCATTAGGTATATTGCTTCTCTTTGTCTTTTTCTTTTTTTGAACAAACTAAGGAGATCTTTTAAATTCTTTGTCCTTCTGTAGCTCACCTCTATTTTGGGCCCTATTATTTTTTCCCATATATTGTCAGATTATAGAATATGCCAATGTTTTTTGATGATTTTGATTATGTCTTGGCTCTGGGCATTGTATGTTAATACAAGTCTTGTTTTCCCGTCCTTTTGTCATAATTTTGGTTTTAATAGATCCTGTCGATTGGTAATTTTTGCTGTATATTTTGCTTTTTTGATAGAGGCTCTGCTGTACCCTCTCTGGCTGAGACGGCTGGCTACTTCTTTTTTGATACAATTCATCTTCCAAACAATTCCTCCTGGTCCTTAGGAATTCACCCACTGGAAGGGATTTTATTGTGCATGGAGCATGAGCACTTGTACTAAATAGTATTGTGTTGGTGGCCGTCTCTTTTCTAAACAGATCTGTACCAAGCATCCCATTTGCTTTCTTGAACACTCTTAAATCTAAGAATGTTATTTCTGTTTGGCTGCATTCGTATGTTAGTTTGATATTGAGGTTGTTTTTATTTGGGATGTCAAGGAATCTGTTTAGTGTATCTTTCGGTCCCTCCCATATCATCAGAATATCATCTATGTATCTCAGCCAGAGAGGGATATATTTAGTGAATTTGTCATTATCTGCTGAGAAGACTGTATTATGTTCCCACCAGCCTAAGAATAGTTTGTCGTAAGTGGGCGCACAGGCGGTTCCCATAGCCGTTCCTCTACACTGCAAATAAAATTGGTTATTGAACACGAAGTAGTTCTTTTTGAGTATGAATTCTAATAATTTTAGAATAAAAGTATTGTGGTTTTGATCCTCTTCCTTCGTCATGTTCAAATAATATTGTACTGCCTCAAGGCCCAGATCATGAATGCTTGTGTAGACGGCTTCTACATCGGCAGTTACAAGCCACACAGAAGGTCCGAGTTGGATATCTTGGAGTTGTTAAGCTGTAAGCTAAACTTTTAATTAGCAGATGACTTGGGGAATAAATAACCCGATAACATAGCTACAAAACTTTGACCTATATTATGCTCGGCGGGTAGCTGATACTAAGACTATATAATTAACAATTTGTTAGCAAAACGGGGAAAATATTTTCATGGCAGTAGTTGGGGCAATATAAGTTGATTATTACGCTGACAGCAGCCATAGCTTTGTGGTATCAGTTATTTAATTGCAGGCAGTAGGTACCAGTTGCTCAACTTAGTATTATAGAGCTATTCATATTAATACTGTCTCACTTGTGTACCTAATAACAGAATCCTTCTGGAATAGAATAACCCAGAGACCTAAGACTTACGGCATTTCCCTATTCAAAAGCCAGTGTAATTACCTAAACTTGTAAGCATTGAATCAGAGTACAGGATATATTTATCTGTGGCACATATATATATATAGAAAGTTTATGAGTTACAAACATACTAGGGGCTATCTAGATATATAAGAATTGGATAAGGGGTAATATCATTCACACCGATATTTGTATTTAGGAAGCACCCACAGAAATTAGGTTTCACATAACTCTTGTGTCAGCAACAATATATATGATAGTTGTGAATTAAAGTAGAGCTTACCTGATGAAGTTGAATACCCTATATCTATGACAGCGTTACGAGCACATTTGTTACTAATAATATAGTAACCCATCTGACACCTGGCTCTCTAACTAATGTGAATAAATTACCTAAGTAAACTGGAACTTTGATTGTAATCTATAAACACTATCAAGGTATATTACTAACGACAGTAAGCTGAATAATGTGTTCAGTCGCACCAAGCACTTGCATTTACATTCGTTAACACTGCATAGCATGTATCCCATTGTTGGTATTTTTCCACTTTAACTTAGTAATCACACTATTAGTAGAAGTCTGTATTACTATTAATATTAGTAAAAGTTTTACTATAATGCATGTTAAAAACTTGCTGCAAAATAAACAAGATATAAGTACACTCAGGTTTATTTAACTTACAAGAATTAACCCATTATAAGGCTATATTGCAAACACTAATACAAGCCTCCCTAATACAAAAATTGGCTTTATGAACATTTGCATCAGCCTAAACACGTATAATAACCGTGTGTTTTATTATAGAATTCAAGGAGGACTGGAATATTCTTTGTAATCAGCATAGTAACAGATGTATCAATGACATCAATAGCAACTTTCAATTAAAAAGAGAATACAGGGGGGCGGAGCCTACAGTTGCAGAGACAGGACGTGTTTTGTGGGAGCTCCTGATTCCACTGCAGTGTTTCACACAATATTTTATTGTTTTTATTTACAAAAGTTTCTAACCCTGTAGATGGGGGCCGGAGGGATACTACAAGATTCAAGAAATTGACAGTCCTGGGGGAAACTCTCTGGATTGACCGCTCTGTCTATGTTTTGCAGCTAGGCCTCAAGGCTGCCGCATCTATAGCGTGTCTGGCAGTTTTTGGAGCCGGGGCTTTCGCATATTCCCCCCCCTGGGAGACTGGGGTTACGAGTAGTACTACTTACTACACAACATTCAGTGCATAGCCACTGCTAATTCTAAAAGAAACAAAAGGAGAATAACCTGATACATATCTCCTGACACTGGAAATACTACAATCTAAAGGGAAAAGAGACATAACGTATCTGCACAGAACTCACGCACTGTTCTTTCAATATGGCGCTGGAACCTAAACTGATCGGCCGAGACGTTACAGCCATTCTGGAATCCCACTTCAGTAAGCTGTGCACAATGCTGGGTGGGGAATTTGCCTCCCTAAAAGGCATATGTGCAAGATTTAAGGGAGAGTTGCATGTGCCGCAGGAGTTACAAGCCAAATCCCTAAGGCACCCGATCCAAACGCCTGCTGGGATTTTAACTACCAAGCACCCGCTAAGCTCACTCCATGCTGAAAACTTCCCAAACAGTGACATAACCACTGTGTGTCAGCCGCCCGGCGAACTGATGGGGAACCCGATTAGTTTGGAGAAGAGACCCACATCCCTAAATGGAGTCGAGAGGAGGGGGGAGAACGCTGCGGAGGATTTTATGAGGTCGGCATCGCAGCAGAGTGTGAGCTGCAGCCTAGACCCACAAGCAATCTTACTGTCCGGTATCATCAAGGGACCTGTTTTCAACACTTGCGACCAGAAACCGGCAAATATACACTTCCAGCCATGTTTCACTACTCCGGAGGTTCCAGCTGTGACCTATGGGTCTCCCTCACGAGAGACAGCTTCGCATGGGAAGGTACTTACGCTGATGAGGCTTAGCAGTGAAGGCTGCATTTTTCAAACTTCTGGAAGGAGATTAATTAAAGTTACGTTCCTAACCCCTCTGCAGCGTTACCCCTACTTGCTCACTATCATGCCGGTAAGACTTTATATCTCTTTCACCATGAGGGGGGGACATCGACTAAATATGCTGGTACGACTATTTATTTCACCAGGGAGAGTGGGCATAGGCTAGAGAGCCGGTACTAGCTGTTACTCTCTTTCTGTAAGGGGAAAGAAGGTATGAAGTGTGTAAAAGAAGATGCCCCTTGCAAACTCTTGATGCTGCCCGCTGAGCCTCATAATGGAGCTACCCCATTAACCTGAAAACTCTATACCAGGGGCTCTAATGCGTGGCCGTAATTTATGGCTATCTGATCCCTAATCACCTTGATTCTTAAATGGGTCTGCTCTAGAGTTGTCATCTGGACTTTTCTGAGACTGTATCGAGTGGAGTCATCGGCAACTGTATGTGCCGAGATACCATGAGCAAACTATCTTATTTGGTTCTAAGGGATAGCTGGACTCTCCTTAAGTTAAGGATCTTATACAGAGACTGTATTAAAATAGTTGGTTTTGTATGTTTTTTGCTGCCTAAAGTCTAAGCACTTAACTGTGATGATTCTTGTCATATGGGGGATTGATACGCTTGAAAACTTGGGTGCGGTAGCATAGGTCTCATATATATATGTATATATATGTATGTGTATATATATATGTATATATACACACTACCTTGGGGATGTCCAACTAGATAAGAAATAAAAATGTTGTTCCTTGTGCACTTGAGGTTTCGGGATGGTTCATATGGCAACGTTGTTTAATAGTGTTTACCTTAATTTTTATGCACCTAAACTCCCATAGCTCCATAAGCACAATAGGTGGCTAGAGTAAAGCAGACTATAAATCAATTTACACTCTCAGATTGAGCCCAAAGATCAGCTTGCATGAATGAGAAGTCTGTCATTCACAGGGGGTTACCCATTACTTTTCTAAACTGCAGCATTGAAAGCTTTATATTTTCTACTTTATTTTATCAAGCCATAATAGGGAGTTTTGTAAATCTATACTACAATTGTTTAATGGTTAATAGACTGTGTCAAGGCATTAAGTTTATATATCAGGTCTAGCTCTGGTCCCAGCGTTGGGACCATAACTTACTTATATCACACTTGTAATGTTCTTTTATGTAAGATATTGATTTCCTTTGTCCTTATATTATCATATCTCCTGGACTTTAACTAATTCACTTGAAAGGTCCAAGAGTGACCTAACATATCAAATATGGAGCAGACAAATGAGGTCTTTAAATCAAACTATTTTCAATTGGTGTGATCAGAAGATATTATCTTGTATGTTATCTATAACTGTTGTATGTTTTTTGTCCTTAATAAAAAATTAAAAAAAAAAAAAATAAAAAAAAAAAAAAAAAAAAAAAAGAGAATACAACAGTGTATCAGCTATTTAAACCTTTATTCAAGAACACTCAGTTGCTGTAGAATATAAGGAGGATTGGATCTTCCTTCTCATCCAGCTCTGCAATAGATGTATCAATAATACTAACAGCTACTGTTTGCCTAATACATGATATCAAAAGTAAGAACACAGTAGTATACTAACTATTGGAACTCCCATTAAAGAGTAGTTGGTTGCCTCAACAGACTTGAATACTACATATTAGGTGGATGGCACACCTTAGGAATCCTAAGGTACCATACACTATTTCCTCACGGTGGGAACATATTCTGGACTAGGGATCATTCTTCCTAGGTTTATGAATTAAAAACAGCAATAACACTTTACGTCAAAAACACACTGCACACGATACTCCCCATTTCATCTGTGTTTTTAATTTAAGTATTTATGTTTGTTCTTGGACTATTATTTTAATATAAATCTTAATAAAGGTTAAATTTTAATTTATTATGGCTCAGACCGCCCCTCTCCACACCTGAGAACCTGTGTTCCTACTTAGAGCCCCCCTATCTCAGGCAAGAGTGCTTCCTAAGTGTACAATATTTTCAATCCTAGGATTGAAATTTCCTTCTCTTTTTGTGAAACTACAAAGTACACAGCACCAGACTCTACCAGTATTTGTAAAGAGATTCATACAATCTCAATTGACCACAGAGTATCCTGAGTTGATTCAATAGTAGTGCCATTAGTTTTGTTTCTTTCTTGTGTTGAGTTTAAAAATCTTGTAATTATGTTTTTATTTTCTGTAATTTAGTGTTTGTTTTAGTGTTTGTTTTTTTCGTACTTTAGTTTATTTTATTTAATTGTAGTTAGTTTATGTAATTAATTTAATGATAGTGTAGTGTTAGGTGGAATTGTAATTTAGGTTAGGATTTATTTTACAGGTAAATTTGTAGTTATTTTAACTAGGTAGCTATTAAATAGTTAATAACTATTTAATAACTATTTTACCTAGTTAAAATAAATACAAAGTTGCCTGTAAAATAAAAATAAATCCGAAGCTAGCTACAAATGTAACTATTAGTTATATTTTAGCGTTTATTTTATAGGTATTTAGTTTTAAATAGGATTAATTTATTTAATTGTAGTAATTTTATTTCGTTTTATTTAAATTATATTTAAGTTAGAGGGGGGTTAGACTTAGGGTTAGACTTAGGTTTAGGGGTTAATAAATTTAATATAGTAGCGGCGACATTGGGGAGGCAGATTAGGGGTTAATAAATGTAGATAGGTGTCGGCGATGTTAGGGATGGCAGATTAGGGGTTAATAAAATGTAACTAATGTTTGCGAGGTGGGAGTGCTGCAGTTTAGGGGTTAATATATTTATTACAGTGGCGGCGGTCAGCAGATTAGGGGTTAAAAACTTTATTTAAGTGTTTGCGATGTGGGGGGGCCTCGGTTTAGGGGTTAATAGGTAGTTTATGGGTGTTAGTGTACTTTTTAGCACTTTAGTTAAGAGTTTTATTTTACGGCGTTAGCCCATAAAACTATTAACTACTGACTTTTAAATGCCGTAGGAGTCTGGACAGGAGAGGGTCTACCGCTCACTTCTTCCAAGACTCGTAATACTGGCGTTAGGCAAATCCCATGGAAAAGATAGGATACGCAATTGACGAAAGGGGATTTGCTGTAAGCTCGAGTTGCGGAAGAAAAGTGAGCGGTATACCTGTACCTGTCAGACTCGTAATACCAGCGGGCGTTAAAAAGCAGCGTTGGACCTCTCAACGCTGCTTTTTAAGGCTAACGCAAGACTCGTAATCTAGCAGTTTGTCTTTTGTTTCTTTTCTGTTCATGAAAAATTTGTTGTCATATCATGATTATTACTAGAAACCCAAAAGTTCTCAGCCAGATGGGAGAAATATTCTCCTTTAGTTTTGATGTCTCATTTAACCCTTCCTGACACATAAAGTGGAAACTGTATTGTTGGTTTGTTTTTTGTCATTTTTCTTTTTAATTATATTTTTATTTTTAGCCAACTGTACCCAGAGTCCAAAGAGGGGAAGTAGGAAATGTTGACAAACTTGCCTAACCTAGCTCCTTATAAAGAAAACTATTATGGGTAGAGACACTCAAAAAGACCTCATTATTCTTACCCAAAACACAAAAGGTTTTTTTTTTGTTGTTTTTTTTTTGTTGTTTTTTTTTGTTTAAATAGTTTTTTATTGAGGTTTATGATAAAATGACATGCAAATACAAATACAAGCGAAACTCATGTAACAACGGGAAACATCATCATACAATAAGAGCTCAGTAGCTATCAGTTACAGGTCACTAGTAGCATATTTATACAATAGTTTCCAATGACAGGATAAAAGTAGACAATATTATGTCATGCGTAGAGTTCCAAAATTAGGCAAACCTCATACATTTTTTTACTTTTGTAGCACTTAACACAATGGTTCATTAACAGTCAATAGACAACGATATATAATATAGACATAAATTAACGAGTTGTTTATTAATATCAAGCGAGAAAAAGAGCAACTCAGAAATGTATAGCAAGTAGTATAAGGAAAGGGAAGAGGGGAAGGAAGGGAAAGACAAAAAAAAAAAAAGGGGGGGGGAGGGGGAAGGGTGGAGGGTGAGAGGGGTAGGTGAGGGGTGACTCCCACCTCTGGTTCTAATTGTCCCTATATCTTTGAATCTCTACAGGTAAACACAAAAGGTTTAAACTGCCCAAATAAACGTAGAATGGCTATACTAGACTTACAAAGGAAGGGAGGACATATTCTTATGTTACAAGAGACGCATTTCAAGACTAAACATATACCTAAATTTTTCTCATCGAATTATCCACAACACTTCCACAGCTCTAACTCTTCCAAGAAAATAAATGGTGTTAATATATTAATACATAAATCCATTCCTTTCACTAAAACACATGTAGAACACGATAGAGACGGGAGATTCTTTTGCATCACAGGTCTCCTTTTTGGCAAACCAATTACACTAGTGAATGTATACACTCCAAATAAATTTCAAAGCAAATGTATTAATTCTATTACCAATACCATCATTGCCCACACTAAAGGCGCCTTGATTCTGGCAGGTGACCTTAACATCCCTCTTAACCCCTTAATTGATTGCACCAACCCAGATACAAGACATAAAGTACCCAATATTCAAAACATCTGGCAAAATCTTAAATTGCTAGGGATCCATGACACATGGAGATACTTAAATCCTCAAAGGAAAGATTTTACCTTTTTCTCAAATCCAAATAGATGCTACTCTAGACTAGATTATATTTTTGTGGATCATTTGGTCCTTTCCTATTTGAAAGCAGCTGACATCTCACATGCCACCTGGTCAGATCATTCACTAGCCTCTTGTAGGATTACCTGGCCCTCAGCCCCTTTTAAAACTTTTCAATGGAGAATGGATGAGTCACTACTAAAAGGGAAAAAAACTGGTAAAAATCTTAGATAAACAAATAAAATTCCGATTATCCTAGTATGTGAAGGTATAATCTAGATTTTATTAAAGACACAGAGACGAGTATTTTTTTTATGCATTACTCTTTCTTTACTACTCAATGCAGCCTTTTAAAGAACAAGATATATAAGATAATATAACATACACATAATAAGAACATAACATAGACTTATTATAGTGAGAAAAAACAGCCAATCAGCACAGAGCATAGACTATAAACAGAGCACCCAATTAGCATACTTCCTCTTTCTAGTTGATGCTCAAAAGGAATAAAATATTAAACATCATAAGAAAACCAAAAAGTCCAAAACAACAGAGGGTAATAAATGCCAACTTCTTGTAGAAATGATGGACGAAATCCCATATAAGATAACGTAGATGTCCAGGATTCAGTGAATGAAGGTTGAGATTTCTGAATTGACGGGAAGAATCCAGAGGATGAGAAAGGATTGGATTCACATGGATACTGTTAAAAAATATAAGAGTTAGTAACATATAATGACGGTTATTAGGGTGGGAAAAAACACCATTATCTATGTGAGGAGGGAAAATACTCGTCTCTGTGTCTTTAATAAAATCTAGATTATACCTTCACATACTAGGATAATCGGAATTTTATTACAAGACCAGAGACTCCTATTTTTATGCAAGTTTAAAGTAGTTAGGAGAATAAATTAAGCGAGGCATGTTGAATGGGTCTGAAATAAAATTGTTTGAAGATGGAATCTGAAGACCAGTCTGCAGCATTTAAAATCTGTTGGAGAGGAGCCGCTTTTAAAAAGGCTTTCGAAGCAGCGGAACCTCTGACAGAATGAGCTGTGAAAGAAATGTTAATACCGGCTTCTTTCATGACCCATTTAACCCACCTAGCGATAGAGGTAGAAGTGATAGGAGCATAGGGGGGAACAAAAGAAATAAGCAGTTGATTATGGATAGGTTTCCTAAATATCAGAGTTCTAGATTCGTATGACTTTAAGCATTCGACCACACACAAAGAGGGTTCAGAAGACAGATAAGGATAAAAGATGGAAGTAGATAAAGTTTTTGTTCTGCGAGAAAGGAAGAAGGTGACTCCTTCAGGGGAGAAACGTTTAGAGTTCCAATCTAATGCTTTTACATCCGATACCCTTCTGAAAGAAATAAGGCATAGAAGGGTAGCGAGTTTAGCGGAAAGTTGTTTTAGAGTCAACAAGTTATTGGCTGGCCAGGATTTGAAAAGAGAGAAAACTAAGTCTACATCCCAGAAAAATTCGTGTTTGGGAACAGGAGGACGTTTTAATCTAATGGCTTTAAGAACTCTACAAACTAAAGGGTGTTTACCGATAGGTGAATTATTGATTAGACTATGTCTGGCAGAGATAGCCGATCTATGGACATTAATTGTTCTGTAAGCAAGGCCTGAATCAAAGAGATGTGACAGATAATTAATGATTTCAGTTAAATCCGCAGAAAAGGGATCCAAATCCCTTTGCAAGCACCAGCTAGACCATTTTGACCATGCGGCAAAATAACATCTGCGGGTACCTGGAGCCCAAGAGTCTTGAATGAGGGATCTAGCTCTCTCCGAAAGGCCTCGGAGAGACCAGGGTCCCCTGAAATTGTCCAAGCTATCAGAAAAAGAGAGCCTTGGAGAATTAGACTGTGAAATTCGCCCTCCGGATTGACTAATAGGTGAGGAAGTGGAGGAAGAAGAATTGGAAGACTGGTGGACATCTCCAAGAGGGAGGGATACCAAGATTGGGTTGGCCAAAGGGGAGTCACTATAGTTAGACATAGGAGATCCCTGCGGACTGTTGAAATTGTCCTCGGGATCATAGAGAAAGGAGGGAAGGCATAAGCTTTCTTGGGGGGCCATGGTTGCAGGAAAGCATCTATGGCCGCAGCTTCTGGATCTGGGCGCCAGCTGAAGTATGGATAAATCTGGAAGTTGGTCCTGGATGCAAAAAGATCCAGGCAAAAGGGACCTCTGAGAGATTGGAGGATTAAAAACATTTTCCTGTCTAATTTCCAATCGCTCGAATCTGTCAGATGACGAGATCCCCAATCTGCAGCTGTATTTGATAGACCTGGAATATATTCTGCTTTGATAGAAATATTCCTGTCTAAGCAAAGGTGAATAAACTCCTTGGTAATGTTGGACAAATTCCTTGATTTGGTGCCTCCTAAACGATTGA
Organism: Bombina bombina; assembly: GCF_027579735.1. Classification (NCBI taxonomy): domain Eukaryota; kingdom Metazoa; phylum Chordata; class Amphibia; order Anura; family Bombinatoridae; genus Bombina; species Bombina bombina. The sequence continues at coordinate 443,128,191 of NC_069500.1, forward strand.
GATATCGTACTGCTGAAATATTGTCCATGCGAAGGAGAATAGAAACTGGAGAAGAAAATTTGGCAAAACTTTTGACTGCAAACGAGCCAGCCAATAATTCCAAACAATTGATGTGGAAACGTTTCTCCTCCAGTGTCCATTTGCCACCGGTGATGGAAGGACCGCAGCGTGCACCCCAGCCTGATAGACTGGCATCGGATTCTATAATGAAATCCGGAGTTCTGCCAAAGATGGCTCTCCCATTCCAGGCTTCTAAATGAGAGATCCACCAAGACAATTCTTCTTTGGCTTCTAGGGACAAAGGAATCAAATGAGAATAAGAAAAACCTTTCCTCAAATGAAGAATATTTAGTCTCTGAAGTTCTCGGTAGTGTAAAGGGGCAGGAAAAATAGCCTGAATAGAGGATGATAGTAACCCTACTATTCTGGCTATGGTTCTGATGGGAACTAAATCTTTGGATAAAGTTTTGGTAATTTCTTTTTTGATATTCTTTACCTTGTCTGAAGGAAGACTCAGAGTAGAGAGTATTGAGTTGATTTTGAAGCCTAAGAAAATCAAAGACTTTGTGGGTAAGAGAACTGATTTCTGTTTGTTCACAATAAAACCTAATGATTCTAATAAAGAAATTGTGGTAAATAGATGATTCTGAAGGGATTGGAAATCTTGGTCCATAATCAAAATATCGTCCAAATAAATTATTAGACGAATTCCTCGGAGTCTCAGCCAGGCCACTACAGGTTTCAGTAGCTTGGTGAAAATCCAAGGAGCAGAGGACAGATCAAAGGGAAGGCAAGTGAAATTCCAAAACTGGTCTTCCCAACGGAAAGTCAAGAATTTCCAATGTTCTTGGGCGATTGGAACGGTTAGATAGGCGTCTGTGAGATCCAATCGAACCAACCAATCGTTTCCTCTTAGACATTCTCTTAATAAGTGAATACCTTCCATTTTGAAATGATGGTAAACTTTTTTTTTTTTTTTTATGTTGGGGATAGTAATGAGACCTGGATAAGAAGGTTTGGCGGCCGGGAAAGCGGCCTCTGCCTCTCCCGGCCCTGTCGGAGAAACCCTGGTTGGGGTAAAAAAATTTCTTAACGGATGTTTTCACTTTATTTAGGTTAGAGAAAGTATTTACGTATTGGCTTAAGTCCTTTAAGTAAGAGTCTCCAAACAAAAGACCCTTGTTGTCTGAAGCAATATTACTTGAGGAAAAATCAGAAATTTTCGGGTCTATTTTCCTCAAGATATTACGTCTTCTTTCTCCAGACATTGCGCAATTCGTATTCCCAATAAAACACAGGAGTCTTTGAACCCATTCTCTGACCACATAGGGGTCCAAAGGGCAATTTTCGGCTACGCCTTGTTCAGATAATTCGAATAACTTAGTGAGGGGACCAATTGAATCTAAAAGTTTATCTTGGCAAATTTTCCAGGACCTATCTATTCCTTTTTTCAATTTATATCCTGGAGAACCAATGAATTTTAAAATTTTGGGGTCAACTTCAGGGGTGATGGAAGCGTTCTTTGGTAACAGGGGACGAGGACATTCGGCTTTCATTTTGTTGCGGGTTTGCTTTTTTAGGGGTTTACGTAATTGGTGGTCAATAAATTTAGCTAAATCCAGGGGGGGACACCACTCGGCGGACCGGGGATGGTGTAAGTCGTCAGGTTTAAACCTAGGGTTACCCAAACAATCTAAAAAGTCCTCTTCATCCTCACTGTATTCAAAAGATTTTCTAGCTTTCTTTTTTGTTTTTTTAGCGGCCGGGGAGCCATCGGAATTATCCGAATCATTGAGATTGTCTGAATTGATATCAGTGTATTCGTCACCATCTGATTCCTCAGAATCTGAAGATGGATTATCAATATTAGCTTTTGACTTAAATTTTATTTTTTTGCATACATGAGTATCCCCTGTTTGGTTACCCTCAGGGTGCAGGGTTCTACTAACAGCGGTTTTTCTTCCTTTGCTGTGAGGAATATTAGTCTCAGTTAAACATTGGCGAGACTTTTCGATAAGTTTTTTGCTTGCTTTATAAGCAATAGATGGGTTCTTTCTTTTTAAAGATATTTTTCTTTGTTTCTCTCCCATCAAAGAGGTCATTTTATTAAATAAATTATTCATAGAGGAGTCAATCATCGATTGTACTGTATGTAAGGTCAAGGGAGGTTATTTAGATTGAGCTTCAGACATTGTTTATAATGTTTTGTGAAAAAACAATGTGAAGTAAAATTACAAATATTAAATAAATTGAATATCAAATCTCCCTTATAAGTAAAATTTATGTATAAACTTTGAAATATATATAATTGAAAGGGCCTGGCAAAACAGACTATTGAGAAGGCAAGCAAAATATTTTTTCCTGAGGTAAAATATTTGGTTCAATTAGTTAACCTTAGTACGTTTAGTACAGAAAATATACAATGTAATTGTAATGTATAATAACTGCCAGAAGATGGCCACAGAAGCTGAGGAGAAAACTTCTATAGTAAAATGCAGGAAATGTCAGGACCGAGTGGAAAAGATACAAAGTTACCACTCGGTTCACAGAGTGTACCTCTCGGTTCGCAGAGGTACAGCTGACAGGAGGCAGGTTTATTACGTCGGCGGTAGTGGGCGGGAGGGACGGCCCACAAAATGGCGAACGGACTGGGAGAAGAAAAACATGCAGATGGGGAGGAAAACACTGAGCGAACAACGGAGAAGCAAGTTTGAAGCAGAATGACAGTAGGTGATAAGTTAAAGGCTCAATAGAGGTATAAAATATAAGTAAAAGGGAAAAAGAAAAACCGGAAGAAAATACACATGTAAGGGAAAAGTTATAGTTACAAAAGGAGTAAACAGAAAAACGGAAAAATGATAAAGGGATAAAATATCTATAAAGACAATAATGATAACGTTTATTAATAATATTATGACTGCACTACTTATCTGAGTGAGCAGCAAAAAGAAAGAGGCAGTATGCTAATTGGGTGCTCTGTTTATAGTCTATGCTCTGTGCTGATTGGCTGTTTTTTCTCACTATAATAAGTCTATGTTATGTTCTTATTATGTGTATGTTATATTATCTTATATATCTTGTTCTTTAAAAGGCTGCATTGAGTAGTAAAGAAAGAGTAATGCATAAAAAAAATAGGAGTCTCTGGTCTTGTAATAAAATCCTACTTCGCTTTAAACAACACCCCTGATGTTCATGTTACAACCTTGTGGGAAGCTCACAAAAGCACAATTAGGGGAGAACTTATTAAAGCTCAAAAATATACAAGATGTCAGTTGCTGCAATTAAAATAAAAAGTCTCTTTATTTAGAAATATTTAAAATACAGAGGGAACATACCCTACTAGAAAAGAAAACAACAGACTAACATGTTTCGGCTTGCGCCGTACTCATAGTCCTAAAACATCATACAGACACTCCTGCTTAAGAACCCTATACTAGGGTTTGATTGGTAGAAATCTTAATTATCAATTAGGGTTTTTAAAGGTGCAGTACATAGTACTCTTTTTTAGCAATGGGATAGATTATATATACACATCAATTCATACAATTTAGAGTATACACTTGTACAGTACCCTAAGTTCACACATATCTAACATTTACTTTGTGCCTCAATCTCATATTTCTTTTGTTGGAGATGGATTAAACTGAAAATGGAAATCTTACATTTTGAATTTCAAACTTTAAATTTTACATTTTAAAGTTTTAAATGGGAAAAAGTAGAGTTGAGTAACATATACAAAACAGTAAGTGCACTGAGTATACAGATATGTGGTGGGCTTTAAGAGAGGAAAGACTGATTTTTTTTATATATAGATTTCATATCAAATTTTATACAACTTTTCATATAGATTTTATCTCTAAAGGGGCTGCAATGATTTACCTAATTCTTGTAGTAAAAACTATAGAAGCTTAATAGTAGATTAAACCTTGTAATGGATTAAGTAAAAGGACAAATGGATGTAACATATAACGTATAACTTATATGTTTTTGTGTAACTCTAAGTGTGTTATCTCCATAACCAAGGTTAGGAAAAAATATATTTTTATATATATACTAGTCATCTACACACATAAGTGCTGTTGACCAATATATAATTGGGAACTTACATGAGACAATTATTTATTGGTGTCTAGGTTTCAAGGGCCTTTGGAAGCTCTAAGGCTTTAAAACTTTAAAAAGCCTTCAAAGGGACCTGAAGGAGGGGGGATGACGTAATCAATTCCAATGATTGATAAAGTCATACTCAGAGTTCAGACCAAAAGGAACCTTGGTCTGAAGTCTGAATATCCAGTACATCTCCTGTCTGGATAGAATTTGGAATTTATCTCCACCCCTCCCTCGGGCCTGAACTTTCTCAATTACCATCCATCTGAGGCTTGCACAATCTTTATCGTGTGTATTAACAAAATGATTAACTACGGGGGTGGTGCTCTTACCTACTCTAATGGTTGATAAATGCTCACGTATCCGTGAGCGTACCTCTCTTGTTGTTAAACCTATGTATTGGAGGTTACAAACTGTGCACCACAAGAGATAGATGCAATAGGTGGATCTACAGTTCACACAGGCTGCTACTTCAAAACTTTCCCCTGTGGTGCAGGATTGAAATGATGAGCCTATGTGGACATGTTCACATGCTTTGCATTGATTGTTCCCACATCTATATGTGCCCCTATGTCTAAGCCAGGAAGATTGTATAGCTGGAGCCGTTTTTTTAAGTTGTGAGGGAGACAGGATGCTACCCACAGATTTATTCCGCCGATAGGGTTATCTGAATAGCGCAAAATATATATATATAAAAAGTTAAAATATTAACGGAGGCGCTTGATAACCTATTGTTTATTGTCTATAGAGAGAGGGGAGCACAGCATACCATGCTTGTTATTACTGTCACTATTTTGAAGTAAAAAGTAAAAAGGAACTATAGCTCAAAGCCTGTTCGGACATTACTATATAGCAGTTACTTTGCTTTGTTGCAATAAACCATTTCTTTTTCTCATGAGAACTTATTAAAACCAAACCACATATAACAAAGATGAGAAGGGAAGAATTTACCTCACTGGCCAAAGAAATAACTGACCTGGACTACTTACATAAGCACTCTCCAGATAATGTCTTAATCCTAGAAAAACTTATTGCTAAAAAAGATCAATTAAATAGATTGCTCCAGATGAACACCCAAAGACAATTACTGTCCTTTCAGTAGACGTTCTACAGGGAGGAAAATAAACTTGGCAAATGGTTAGCAAAGCTTTAAAAAAGAGACAGCAACACACATATACACTTGGTTAAAAGCGAGTCAGGTAGACAGGTAGAAGATACTCATAAAATTGCTGAAGAATTTAAAGCCTTCTATCATAAACTTTATAATCTGTTCCCGGATAGGAACACCCAGGCCCACCTTTATAAATGTCAACAATATTTAGACCAAGTAAAAGTTCCACAATTAAGTGCAGAACAAAAAGAGATCCTAGATCAACCCTTCAACATCAAAGAGGTGATAGATGCAATAAATACTTTAAAACCGAACAAGGCGCCGGGTCCGGATGGATTTTCGGGCCTTTATTATAAAACTTTCTCAAAATACCTAGCCCCACATTTAACCTCTCTATTTAACTTTGTTGCGGAAAGTTCTACTTTCCCAGACACCATGCTGCAGGCTTTCATTACAGTATTAGAAAAAAACAGGCAAAATCCCAGATAAACCAGCCAATTTCAGACCAATTTCTTTGCTTAACACCGACTTGAAATTATATGCCAAGATTTTAGCTTCTCGAATAAATAAAATTCTCCCAAAATTAATTCACCAAGATCAGGCAGGCTTTGTACCTTCCAGGGAGGCAAAAGATAACACTGTAAAAGTTCTTAATCTTATAGACTATGTTTCCACGACAGATATCCCAGCCCTATTCCTATCCACCGACACTGAGAAGGCATTTGACAGACTTGACTGGACATACCTACAGACGGCCCTTAGACAGTACAATTTTCCCATTCAGTTCATACAAAAAATAATGGCTCTGTATGCTAACCCAACAGCACAGGTAAGAGTGAATGGATCATTATCTGGGGCTTTCGAAATAAGAAACGGGTCTAGGCAGAGATGCCCCCTTTCTCCCCTATTATTCATTTTATCCCTAGAACCTCTTGCAATTAAGATTAGGGCAAACCACCATATTCAAGGCATTCAAGTAGGACTCAGACATCATAAACTAGCTATTTATGCTGATGATTTATTACTGACATTGACTGACCCATGCCATGATGGAACTAACCTCTTTTGGAAAGGTTTCTAATTTTTCAGTTAACATGTCAAAATCAGAATTTTTGCCGGTTAAGGTACCACAACAGATGCTAGAAGACATTAGAGCTCATTGCCCTCTCAAAGCGCAAACCAAATATCTTAAATACCTGGGTACTTATCTAACACCAGGTAGACAATCCACGCGTAAGCATAATTATGGGAAGTTGATCAAAAAATTCCACTCTCTGACTTCCTCTTGGTTATTAAAAAACATCTCTTGGTTAGGCAGGATTCAGGCTGCTAAGATGGTGTTATTACCCAAAGCACTGTATATTCTTCAAACTGTACCCATTCAGCATATTTCCAGAGAGATAGACATTTTACAAAAGATAATGAACAGTTACATTTGGCGACGCGGACCACCAAGCATTAATAAAAGCATGATATATAAATTGCCAGCACAGGGGGGCCTGGGTGTGCCTCACCTTAGTTCATATAAGCTAGCTATATCTCTTCAAAGAGTACTGGATTGGTGTGGATACGAGGGAGAACAGTCTAAAGGGTGGGTGTGTATTTGTGTTTAATTTTTCAGTTAACATGTCAAAATCAGAATTTTTGCCGGTTAAGGTACCACAACAGATGCTAGAAGACATTAGAGCTCATTGCCCTCTCAAAGCGCAAACCAAATATCTTAAATACCTGGGTACTTATCTAACACCAGGTAGACAATCCACGCATAAGCATAATTATGGGGAGTTGATCAAAAAATTCCACTCTCTGACTTCCTCTTGGTTATTAAAAAACATCTCTTGGTTAGGCAGGATTCAGGCTGCTAAGATGGTGTTATTACCCAAAGCACTGTATATTCTTCAAACTGTACCCATTCAGCATATTTCCAGAGAGATAGACATTTTACAAAAGATAATGAACAGTTACATTTGGCGACGCGGACCACCAAGCATTAATAAAAGCATGATATATAAATTGCCAGCACAGGGGGGCCTGGGTGTGCCTCACCTTAGTTCATATAAGCTAGCTATATCTCTTCAAAGAGTACTGGATTGGTGTGGATACGAGGGAGAACAGTCTAAAGGGTGGGTGCAAATAGAAACATATCTGTCAGTCACAAATCACTTGGGCAATAAATGTTGGAACCCAATGGCCCTGAAAAACCCAATATTATCCCAATCATATATCACTAATGAAACTTGGAGGGACTGGTTGTTCGTTCTTAAGTCATATCGAAAAATTTCTACAAAATACTCCCCACTTACAAATTTATTATTAAACCCTGAATTCCCCCCAGGGCTTAAAGCAGAAAGGTGAGTAGACCCCTCTTTCTCATCTTTGATCCAGATACACACATTACTGGACAAAGACAAGCTAAAAACAAAACAGCGAATTGACTTATTGTCCTTCCCCTTTTTCGCCTCATGGTTTAATTATCACCAAGCTAGACATTTCATTCTCTCACACGGATGTAAAGCTGACCTTATACGTCCCCTCACACAGTTTGAGCAGGCATGCTTGAACAACTTGAAATCTCTCAAATCGGTTTCAACACTATATAAATTAGTACTAGAAAACAGATTTTCAAAATTACCATCTTACACGTTAGGTTGGGATAAGGAAATGGCCTCAAATACACCACCCAATGAATGGCTTGCCAGATTTAGAAGGCTAGCGCAGTCTGCTCACTCCTCAGGAGCAAAAAAAACAAATATTAAAATCTGCATGCGGTGGTATCTGACCACCGCAAAAATTAAACATATCTATAAAAGAAGCTCAGGCACATGTTGGAGAGGATGCGAACAGGTGGGGCATATGAAACATATCTGATGGGATTGTGCAACTATAAAAGATTTCTGGTTTGAGATCTTTAGGGATATCAACCTGGTATTACACACACAACTGAGTCCAAACCCGGAGCTGATTCTTCTCCAAAAGCCCCACAGATAGCGTGTAAAATACGTAGACAATTATTTCAAACACAGCAAAACAAATGATACCCAGACAATGGAAATCAACCAAAATACCCAACATTAGTGAATGGAGGAGACTAGTCAACTCAGATCTTATATTGGAAAGATTTCACTACCTCCAAGTAGGCAATTTAGACTTCTTTGACAATATGCTTTTGCTTTGGGAGTCCTTTAAATACAGGTTTCACCAAGATAGAATTCCTTAGGAACTGGATGGGCATAGCTTTAATACTTCTTTAATACTACTTCCCTACACAGTCGCATATGAGTTCAGTGGAAAACCCAACTTACGCCCGAGTACACTTGGTTTATGTGGTTTATATTTCTTTATACTCTAATAATTGGGACTTTGTTATTGTTATATTCTTTTGTATAGATTACTCCATGGAGTTTTGTGTATGTATTTTTTTTCATTTGCATTGTGGCGTTAAGGCTACAGTTATCTGTTCCATTGTTAAAGACTGGTATGTCTACAAATTACAGTCTTGCATTCAAAAGAATTGGCATCCAACATTAAGCGAACTGTAAGATTTACCCATAAGGAAGGATTGCAGAGGACTATAGCACAAATTAAAAGATTGTGCATCACATAGACTGGCCTCTTGTGTACTGGGAGTCATTGCAATTTTTAGCACTAACTCTGTATTTATCAACAAGTCTTTGAATTAATGTAAATGTGCCTTTTACCATTTTTGTTATGTAAAATTTAAATAAAAAGAAAATATATAAAAAAACAAAACAAAAAACATACCCCTCAATATTTACCATGCATGTATGTAATTATTTTTAAGATGGGGTGGTGGTGTAAGGGAGAGTGTCTTGGGGGTAATCACTATTCAATGTCCAATTAAGGACTGTGGCCTCTCCACAGCTCTGTCATTGCTATGTGTACTTCTACATTACCCCTTGGCATTTTTCCAATAACAAAAGGTCCATCACTTGGATGGGCCATTCATCAGGCGTGGGGGTGGTTGGGGTCTTTCATTTTTTAGGGATACGTTTCTTAGCACTATTGAGCATTATAGTTAACAGGGAATGTTTAATGTTATCTTTACTTTTTGGGAGGAATTGAAAGAAGAGGATTTCAGACGTGTTTGGGATGAGAACGCCCAGTTTGTCCGAGATCACTCCAATCACTTTGTTTCAATAGGTTTGAATTCTTGGACATGACCACCAGATATGCAGTAGATTTCCCTGCTCCCCACATCCTCTCCAGCAGCGATCGCTTACAGAGGGTAGCAATCTATTGCGTCTCTGCAGGGTGAGGTACCAGAGACATTGGAATTTTAGTAGCATCTCTTGTGTGACCGATGATGCTGATGCTTATTTTGTTATAACAAAGGTTTTCAACCAAGTCATGGTATCCTCAGTCGATCCCAGCTCCCTCTGGCATGTTTTTATGTATGTTGGTAAAGAAGTTTTGTTGGGGGCCAGGAGTATACTGTAAATGAGTGATATAATGTGCTTAGGGGTTATTGACATGGTGCATAATTGCTTGAATGGGGTCAAACTTCTATATATGGCTTTTTTATTCATTTGTTTGGAAAGAAAGTGGGAGAGCTGTTGGTACTTAAACCATGATAGTTCAAGGTCAGGGTGTAGCTCTTGTAGCTATTCCCGTGTGAGTAATTTATTCCCTTCTAGGGTGAAATGTAGGGAACCCGACAGAAGTGGATAACGGCTCCCGATGAAGGGTCTTAGTATTGGTATGGTAGTTTCGGGTGTTCTTTTATGGGGAGGAGTGGGGATGGTATTGATGAGACGTGTGTATTTGTGTTTAAGGTTTTATCCCATTATTGTTTTTGGGCAGGATTGAGGGGGAAGCTATGCTATTGTTCATGTTAAATATGTATGCATCAAGTCGATCCCAAGCTTTGTGCTCTGTATTGTGGCACCACTCCACCAGACATTGGAGTAATATGGCTCGTCTGTAAGAGGCTAGGTCTGGTACTCCCAGTCCGCCTTTATCCCTTGGGAGATACATAGTACATCTTTTGATTCTTGGTTTTGCCCTGGCCCAGATATAGTTGTCTATTAACTTTTGTAAGGAAGGTACATAGTCTGAGGGAAAATGTATTGGAACCGTTTGAAACATCTATAAGACTTGAGGGAGAATATTCATTTTAATTATGCCTATTCTACCTAGCCAATTTAAGGGTTTGTTTTTCCAGGAAGAGAGGCGATTTCTTCTCTCAATGTTATATAATTGTATTTATATATGTTGTGAGGGTTTGCTGTAAGGTGGATACCAAGATATTTCAGTTTATACAGTGCAATGGTGATGTTGTAATCTGATTTGAGTTTGTGAATGATATGTGGAGGGGCTGATATGTTCAATAGTTCTGATTTAGAAAGATTTAGGTGGAAGTTCGAAACCTGACATATTCTTCTAGTTCTTGAAGTAATTCCGGAACCAACAATTCAAGGTTGGTGAGGGTAAATAGAACGTTGTCCGCATATAAGTCCTGTTTAAATTTTATGATGAACGGAGATATATATAACAGCGCTTAGACTTAAAATACTTTTGCCTCTCTCTGTAAACCCCCTTCCTGGTCACGAATTTGAGATAATTTGTAGTTGAGAGTGGCGCTACTAAAAGCTAAAAAGTATTAAAAACTAGGAGAGAAAATTTATTTGTTACCTACTGAATATGTTTTATATAATATATACTTTAACTAAAATATATAGAAAATTAAATATCTATAGGAATAAGTATACCTCTATTGTTTTGATATACTGAAGTAAATCAAATCTTAAAATAACTGTTACTAGAATAATAGATAGGAATATAAATTGAGGATGAATAAATGTATTCTATTCATATAAATTTCAAATGCATTTTAATACAATCATAAGTATTTATTATATTACAATCATTTGAAGAGAAAAAAATATATAAAATTTACAGCTGTATATCTATACAGATAAAATATTTCACTAATGACTCACAAAATAAAAACAGATATTAATAAAATAAAATATTAATGCGAGAGCCCAGATGATTTTGAGTCTTTCCTAGTAAAGTAACGATGTCCACAAATATTACTAAGAAGTGTGGTCTGTATATTGAAACAACAAATTTGTTATATTGTTGGATAGATTCTCTTAGTAACAAAATTGTTTCAAACAGTTCATATAATATCCAAGTTCAATTGATAGAATACCAATGTTCAAATGGATGTAAAAAATCCAGTCTGTTTAGCAGAGCGACAATCTTGCTAGTGTGTTATTTGCAGTAAATTTAAATGGCACTTTTTGAGGTATATCTGACCCGCTATATAAGTGGTCTTACCTCCTTCTTCATGTGTTAACCCCGCTTCGTAGGTGGTCTTACCTCTTTTTGAATGCGGTTGAAGTCTCAAGGCTTACTGGTCTTTTAAGCTTGGGTAAACGTAGCGGTGCAGCGATTCGGTTTTCTTCAACTTGCGCAAGCTCTCCTATAAACCGATGGCTTCTTTACCTGCTCTTAGTACTCAGGTGTACGCAGGTGTAGATCTGTGTGAGGTCCGTCGGTATTCCTGCACTTAGTACTCCTTGTACGCAGGTTACAAACAGGTAACTGATTTCTTTAGCTCCGACCATTATAATAGTGAACCTTTTTGGAATGGGTTCCACAGTCTGGGTTGGCAAAGGGATTCCTTGCAATACAGCTTTCTATCACAGTTTCTACGCGTTTCACCCGCGTTCTCGGACTTCGATTCCAGTGATACTATTGTTCAATCTGACTTTATGGTCCAGCACTTCAATAGAAAGGGCAAAGAGTAGGGGAGACAAGGGGCACCCTTGTCGTGTCCCGTTGTGTATGGAAAAGGATTTTAATAGGACTCCATTAGTCCAAACTCTAGTGTTTGGGTGGGAATACAGGGAAAAGATTAGATTGATAAATATCTGGCCAAAGACCATTTTTTCTAGAGTCCGACACAGGAAGAACCAGTCGACCCTTCTCTGCGTTGGTCGAAAAGAGAGCCAATGGGAGGCCTCGTTGTTTTGCCAGTGTGATCAATTGAAGCACCTTTGTGGGGCTGTCCCTGGCTTCGCTGCCAGGGACAAACCCCACCTGGTATGTAGCTATTAGTTTAGGGAGTAGTCCACTCAGTCTGTTGGCCAGAACTTTTGTCAGTATCTTGACATCTGTATTTAGTAGTGATATGGGCCTATAATTACTGGTTTTAGTTACCAGTTTACCTGGTTTAGGGATCAAGACAACGTGGGCTTCCAGCATGTTTTTTTTTTATATATATTTTATTTATAACCAACACAAGGTACAATGGTAAACTGTGTATCTGTGAAACACCACGCAGGGTGTAATAAGAAATTACAAAGTTGATGAAGCAATATAGTAAAATGTGACTGCCTACAATATCAGATACATTAAAACTTGATGTTCACAGTTACAGTGGAGGCTGCAGCAATCTTCTACAGATAAGAGAACAGTCTAGTATATATGCATATGTACCTTAATATTGGGGTTTTATTATTTTGTAAACTAAAACAACTAAACTAAACATCTACAAAAACAAAATAGAGCTAAAACTAGTATACTCTCTCATAGGAATAGGCATCACTCTATAAGAAAAATATGGAGACCCTTTTTGATTTAGGTTAATGGGTTAGCAATAATGTGTCAATACCTTGGAGGTGTTAAGTATTATGGGTTTTAATGTGGCTTACGAAGGGAGGTTTGAATTAAATTAGAAGGTGTTAGTTGTATAGGGTAGCCAATCCTTGAGATAACATAGGTAGATTGTTATAGGAGCCTTCCTATTGCTAGGTTCACAGTCAGGCCAAGAGGATTGTTGTCTGAGCAAAGTGTCTCCATAGGTTAAGCAAAAGGCGGTAAGTCTTAGTGCAGAAAGTCATAGACTGAGGGTTACGCATGTAGAAGTACAATCCTAGGTAGAGTTGCTTATTTTAATCAATAATTCCCAAGGGGAGCTAGTAAAGTTTTAATCTATCAAGTTAATGGGAGACTATGAAGGAAATAAACACCAAACTCAACTTCTGCATGAGGTGTCTATCCCGTCTAACAGAGTTAGCAGTAGAACTATCCCAATATGAGTGATAATGTCACGGGTCAGAGTTCTCCAAACAGGCTAACTGAAGAATTAAACAAATAAAACAGAAAAACAAAAAAAACTCGGCTAATCTAAACTACGAAAACATAAACAGTATCTGTCCTGCTCTACATTTTCCAGTAGAGTTGGTGCGTTAGCTTGATCCCTCACCGCCATTAGAGACTGAGTATCATAGAAAGCATATCAGCAGTGACATAAAATAACCAAGTAAACCTTAGCTTAGGACAAGTGATACCATGATTTAAATATAAAGATTATACATTCTGCGGAATTAATACATGAAATCAAACAGTGTTAACACTTCATTGCGGTGTAGATCTTTTTTTAAAAACCAGCATGCTGTCTAGCATGCTGTCTATAAAATGAGCAGACCTAGAGAACAGAGTTAGCAGCATACTACTAATCAGGTATATAACAAGTTATAGAAGGATTACATATCGTTAGCTGTATTACTTGTGCTGTCGATTGTAGATATGATACAAGAAGATAGAAACAAACATATTAGTGCTAATATCAGGTCCAACAGACATCCAGACTCGGGCATATTGACATAACAATATTATATGCAGTCTATTTAGAGGATATATTCAAACCACAGAAATTAAATATTATTAGTGTTGTGCAACGATATACATAAACTTCTTTAGCTGAATTAGTGGGGCCTGACAATGCTGATACAAAGGAAAGGCTTAAAGTTCAGCCAATACTCGTAGCTAAGTGGTTCCTACACTGCTTCTAGCAGTGGTGCATCTTGTGAGTACAGCAACGAAGTGAACTCCGCCAGTCCGTGTCCTGCTTCTTAATTGTGAGTCTCTTGTCCACATTAACAGACCTGTCCAGTTTAAGTTTGATATCTAGCTGTGCAGGCATGATCTCAACACCAAATGTATGGTGATCATGTGAGTCCCCACATATAATGAAGCGCAAATATTGTGAGCTGAGAGATACCTCCTCCGCCACCGCTGGATTAAAGGTGATGTTGGCAGTTTTCTCTTCAATTCTGGATCTGAGGTCCACGTCTAGTGCAGTCGCCAGAGAAGACATGGGTATTATGACAGGCTCCAACAGATTCAAGCATGCGGGAGTTATCCCAGTCTCCGATGTCGTCGCCTCCTCACCATTCTGTGAGGGAGCTGAGGTCGTGAGGCTGTTGTCTGACCCCCCGGCATAGGATATGGTAGTGGTTGCCAAAAACTGTGAGGTAGGTCCATGCCGACTGGGTACAAATTTCTTGAGGCAGGAAGATTGCTCCAGTATCCTCACCATTGTGCAGAGATCCATGCAGGAGGATAGAAGTCTGTCCAGCTTGGGCAAGAGCATGACCTTTATTTCAGCAAGGATGTAGTTGTCGGCCCTTGCTTCTTTACTGATGGACAGTTCCATTGCGTAGGGTCAGGAAGGAGGATAATAATATGTGGATACAAAACTATATACAGCATGGCAGCAGAACACACGCCACGGCGCCAGATGGCCTTCTTAGTTTTATGCTGTGACCGGGGGCTAGTGCTGATGGAGCGCCCTACACAATTGAAGTATCAACTGGCGATGACCAGAGCAGGGTCTCCCAGTAAGATGTATGATGTGGGGGTGTGGATGGTCTCTGCTTCCAGCATGTTACTGGATAATGAGGGGGAGTCGCGTAACTAATTGAAGAGTTGTATGAGGTGTGGTATCAAGATGGTATGATAAAGTTTATAATATTTTGGGGTAAATCCATCTGGACCTGGCGATTTCCCAGCAGGAAGGATTTTGATAACAGTTTTAATCTCTTCTGCAGTAATGGGGGAGTCAATACTATCTGCTTCTTGTTTGGTTAGTGAAGGGAGTGTCATATTGTTAAAATATGAGTGTAGAAGTGATTTTTCAGAGTAATGTGTGTCTACAGAGTTTGTTTCAGGGTTTTGATTATGGATGTTATAAAGTAAGCCATAATAGTCATGGAACACGTTAGCTATTTGTTCGCTGTCTTTCAGTGGTTGGTTTTCATCAGTGGAGATGGTGTGAACGTGGATTCTCAGTTGTTTCTTGCATGTTGTTCTGGCAAGTAACTTGCCCGGTTTGTTTCCCTCTTAGTAATATTGCTGTTTGAGATATAAGGCCTGTCTTAAGTGTTTTTCTGTTAGATGTTGATGGAGGTCTAGTTTAGTTTGGTTTAGAGAATGTAGTATGTCTAGGTTCTGGGGGTGCTATTTGTGCTGTGTTTCTAACTCTTGGAGCTTTTGCATTATTGTGTTGTATTACTCCCTGTATTCTCTGTTTAGTTTAGACTTTTGCTTAATGAGCCCTCCTCTAATGACAATGTTGTGTGCTTCCCATATATTTGCTGTTGATGTGGTAAGAGAGTTATTAAGTGTGAAATATTCTTGTAAAGTATTTTGGATCTCTAATTTGAATAGTGGATGATCTAAAAGTGTATTATCTAATCTCCAGATGTAAGCTGATGGAGGTATATCTGGCCAATTGATTGAACATGTCACCGGAGCGACCAGGTTATGTTACCGATAGTGCAAAAGGGGATCAGCGACAGTGAATATGTAATCAAGGCTGGTGTGAGTCACATGGCAGTCATGCCACGATTATCCTGTTTTGCCGTTTTATGCAGCCTGTCTGTGAGTTACATGATGAACGCGCTGCAGTTATTCTGATGCTCCTCTCAGCCAGGTGTCTTAGAATGAGCTGTCTGTCCCACTGAGTGGTTTATCTGCTGCCGATCTGTCTCCTCTGAGCAGCGGGCTTCGATCTGCCCCTGAGTGCTGGCTGTGGGATGTCTGCCCTGAGGGCCTGTCTGTCTGGGGTGCTTTATTCAGTGAAGCTGAACTGTGAGTCAGGCGGCAATCATGCCATGATTATCCTGTTTCTTCTCTCGGCTGGGTGTTTGAGGTTGTGCCGTCCTCTCAACAGAGCAGTCTGACGAGCTGTCTGGGGAAGTTTGATGGGGGTGCCTGTATTTTCTGAGCCAAGGGTAGGGAATTGAGGGCTATATCATGCATTTTAGTATATAATAACTGTCTTGGGGATGAGGAGCTGTACTAGTGTGCGGTGATCTGCCAGCATGGCCAAACTCCGCCCCCCAAAATTTTATTTTAATCCATAAATACATAATGAAGGTTTACAATAAATGGCAATAATAAAAGAAAAAATAATAACAAATTACAAACAGGCAGCATCAGGCAGCATTGTCAATTATACATATAGATTGCAATAATAAGTATTTACTTGCAGTTTTTTGTATCAGAGTTTACAGGATTCAAATAATGTTATTGCTATGATTGAGAGAAGATTCATGTACTGTATATATGAGTTGTAGTGTTCTTTTAGGGAGTAAGTCTTTAATTTACGTATCTTCTATTAAAGTTTGTGTCTCATTGGTGATTAAGGGGTAATAGGCAATAATGTTGTAAAGGGTTATGTTACCTCAGATGTGAATTATGTGCTTTGGATGGGTTTATCCGTTCATATATTCCTCCCACAGGAAACATATAGAGTGGTATTCCTCCATGCATTTAGTCCGTGTGTATTGGTATTTTTCGAATAATTGAAGTGTGTGTGATACCGTGGATTTCCATATCGATATTGACGGAAGATCTACTTTTTTCCAATTTAGTGAGATTAGTTTTTTGGCCGAATTGAGCATAATGGTGAGCATTGCTACTCTCAGTTTGCTTTAATCTTAGGGACTCTCTTATAAAGAAATAGCCAATGATTAAAAGGGAGGTCTATGCTTAGGACGATTTCCATCTCTTTTTGTATGGAAATCCAATATGTTTTAACAATTGGGCATGTCCACCATATATGCAGGAGAGTTTCTATTTCACTACAATGTCTCCAACATTCTGCTGTGTTGGTAGGGAATAATTGGAGCAAGCCTGCTGGTGTATAATACCACCTGCTTAAAAGTTTGGTGTTCATTTCAAGTATCGAAATGGAAGGTATTGATTTAGCCATTTGTTTATATATTGTGTCCCATTCTTTATGGGTGAGTGAGTCGTTAATTTAGTTTTCCCATTTTTAGACATACTGTATCTAGGGGGTGTTGTATAGAGTGATTGTTGTATTTGTTTGTGAGTTATTGATAATATTCCTTTATTAGGATTCAGGTTGAAGCACAGGGATTCAAAACCTGTCAAGGGGCGTTTTAGTTGGGACCTGAAGGGGTGTGTTTGGAAATAATGTGTTAGTTGCATTTATGCGTACCAATTTTGGAATTTGGGTCCTAGTAGGGTTATGATTTCTTCATGTGTCTTAAATTTACCATCCTGATGTAGGATATAATATGGTAGAGAGGCCTGTATACTAGGTAGTGTTGGAGATGGAAGGAGGCTAAATGAAGGGTTACTTCCTAGGGGGGTCAGAGGTGAATATGGGGTGGAAATAGAAGGGTATTTTTTTAAATTTGTATTGCATATTTTTTTTTTTTATTATTTTTATTGATTGAAGGAATGCATGATGTAGCATTATTACAAAGACAGTTGTTTTCCTATTCACCATAGGAGAGGAGGTATATCAGTAATATGATATTTCTTATAAATTGGTATGATACATAGTTTCCAGTGATATACAGTAAGGAGGCTATATCTTTGAGTCTCATAGTAATGAAAAGGTATATATATCTGTTTTCCTTTCCACGCATCCCTCTGTACTTTTTTTTTTTTTACAAATGTTTAACACGTTAAACCATTAAATAAATATACTAACAGTAAATAATAACTTAGCAATCTAATGTGAATAACTTTAAATACAATAATTTAAAAATACAATATTCCATTCCCCCCTGAGCTGTGCCTCCATGAAGATCTCGTGGTGCTGAAAGGGCTTTAGTACCTGCTGCTGTTGACCCAGGGTAAGGCTCAGTATAAAGGTCTGCCATTTGTTTAGAAAGTGTCTCAGTCTACGTTTAGTGTCCAAGGTAGTGTCAAATTGTTCAATAAATAATTGTCTAGACATTCTATGTTTGAACTGGGTCAGGGTGGGTGGTTTTTTAGAAATCCACTGCGTTAGGATACACTGTCTTGCTATTAAAGTGCTGAGTGTAAGCATAGAACATAGTGATTTATTTTGTATTTCCCATGTAAGTAAAAATACAAGTTTAGGGTCAAAGCAAATATCCACCTGAAAGGTAAGTTTTACCCAATATTGTATGCGTTTCCAAAATTGGTTTACATATGGGCACTCATAGAAGTAGTGTTTAAGTGTGGGATTCAGTAGTGAACATTTAATGCATTGGTTTGGCAAACCCTGATTCCAATGAGAACGGCGTGCTGGTGTGATATAATCTTTATTGAGCATTCTGGGCTGCATTTCCCTAATCTGGACCGCACGACTAGTGGTTTTTGTTCTGTCTAAACTAGTTAGTATGTCATTAGATGATATCTCTCCCAACTCCTCCCTCTGTAATCTGGTTAAGACTCGTTCCACAGTACTCTGCGAGGCCTGCACTATCAATTGGCGATATATGGGTGACATAGAGAAATCTCCCATGGTGTAATCGACATGAGTTTGAGAAAAGGGGGAGAGCTGCCAGAAGTCAGTCTGCTGAGTCATTAGCGTATTTATATAATGCCGGACCTGGAGATATGCGTAGATTGGTTTGGTAGGTGATATTGACTCTTGAGGTCCTGATAAGTCCTGACCGTGTGTGACAGAGGGTCCAGAAGGGCACCCACCGATGTGTTTTCCCGTGACTTCCATTCCCGGAAAGGAGCCATTTCATCACCCGCCGGGAAGTTCTTATTTTCTATTAATGGGATGTGTTTGGGTGTAGGTGATCTGTTTCCCAAGAATTTAAATGCAAGCTTCCAAGCTCGCAGTGCATCTCTGTACATGAGGTTGCATTTAAGACTCGGGGGTAGGTCAGTAAGTGGCATATATGGCAAATAAGCCAATGAATGTGGAAAAACAACAGCCGTCTCCGGAACTGGATCATGAAAGTAGTTTGTGTTAAGTTGCCAGTCTATCACTAACCTGATCAAAGCTGCCCAATTGTAAAACTTAAAATTAGGGAGCGCCAGGCCCCCTCTAAGGTATGGTTGCTGCAGGGTTGTCGCTGATATACATGATTTCCTGCCATTCCAGATAAAAAGTGGAATTGCTCTATTAAGGTTTGCTAAGTCTGACTTAGTGAGCAGGAAGGGGAGCATCAGAAGTGGGTAGATAAGCTTAGGTAATATTGACATTTTAAGAAGGTTAATCCGCCCGGTTAGCCCCAGCGGGAGTTTAGCCCAGGCTTGTAATTGTAAGGGTAATTGTATACACTGTTTCGTGATGTTGAGTTCATATAGTTTATGGGGGTTTCTATGAATGATGATACCCAAGTAGGTTAGAGTATGAGGTTGCATAACAAAGGGGTAATCCATTTGGTCTGCATCATGATCAGCAAGCCAGAGGATTTCTGACTTAGCCATGTTTATTTTGTACCCTGAGACGTCTCCAGGGTATCAATGATTTTCAGGATATATAGGGCGGGGTTGCTGACGAAGAGTAGCATATCATCAGCATACAGGGCCATATGAATGCTGGCATCTCCCATGGTCATTCCAGGCAAAATTTGCTTCAGCTTTAGGGTGAGTGGTTCCAGGGCAAGATCAAATAATAAGGGGGAGAGTGGGCAGCCCTGACACGTGCCTCTCTCCAGGGGAAAATTTGGGGAGTGGAGACCATTGACCAAGATGCTTGTGGTGGGAGTATAGTATATTTTATGAATAAAGTCGAGGAATGGGCCCTCAAAATGGAATTGTTGCAGGGTATGAAAAAGGTGAGGCCATTTGACTTATTCCAGTAATGATTAAGGGCATGAAGAACCTTTCTCATATTAACTACAGATGATCTCCCTTGCACGAATCCCGATTGATCGGGATGCACCAGAAAGGGGAGAATTCCCTTCAGACGGTTAGCTAATATTTTTATAAGGAGCTTGTAGTCTATTTAATAGCGATATGGGGCGGTATGATTCAGGGAGGGCATGGTCCTTCCCTGGTTTTGGGATTAAGGTAATGTGGGCAGTTGTGAAGGATTCTGAGGGTCGCCCCTCACAGATAAACATATCATTGAATAAATGAAGGAGGGTTGGTGATACTTGAGATAGTAGTAACCGATAAAATTCTACGGGGAGGCCATCCAGGCCCGCTGCTTTCCCTAGGGACAGGAACTTAATAGTGCATTGGATTTCCTCTAAGGATATTGGGGCATTCAAGATATCAATTTGGTCCCAAGTAAGATAGGGGAGGGTAAGCAATTGCCAAAAGTTATGGAGGGAGTCTTGCACCCTTGGTGGTTGTTTCCTATATAAAGTCGAAAAATAGTATGACATGCAGTCAGCTACCTCTGAAGGTGTCCGGAATACCCTTCCTTTATATTTTAATGCAGCTATATCTCTCTTTGCTGTCCGTGCCTTCACCAACACGGCCAATAATTTGCCTGATTTGTTCCCAAAGCTGTAAAATTTACCAACTGACCTCAGAAGGCCAGTAGCTGCCTGTTGTTGGGTAAAAGTGTCTATTTCTGTTTTTGCAGACCTCATATGCAGGGCGGGTTTTTAAGGTACAATACTTAAAGTAAGCTTGTCCCAGGCTCTCCTGTAACCTATCATATCGGTATTGGAGATTACGTTTCAGGGTGGCCATGTAGGAGATTATATGTCCCGTAAGGACTGTCTTAGCAGTCTCCCAGAACAGCTGTGGGTTAGAGGAGTGCAGGAGGTTATCCGTGCAAAAGCCAGTCCAAGAATGGACAAGGTATTTCTGAAACGGTTCAGAGGTAAGGAGGTAGGAGAGGAAACGCAGGACATTTCTGTTTGGTTTTACAGGAGAGACCCCTACAACAAGCTCCACAGGCGCATGATCCGAGATGAATATGTTATGGATTTTGTCAGAGGAGACCTGGGAGACCAGCGCATCAGAGATAAGGAAAAGATCCAGTCTGGAGAGGAATGCATTAGATTTAGAGAGACATGTAAAATCCCTATCATCTGGGTGTCGTCTACGCCAAATGTCACACACGGCCAGGGTATCATAAAGAAGGCCAAAAACTTTTAGCTCAAACCTTCCTTTATAGCGAAGGATTCTTTTGTTAGGTCTTCAGATGGCCAAAATCTGTCCAGGGCTGGGTGCGGGGTAAGGTTAAATTTTCCTCCCAGAATAAATTTAGTGCCTATAAAAGGAGACAGGGCCTGAACCAGGGATTCCCAGTAAGGTAAATAATGGCTATTGGGAGCATATATGTTGCACAGTGTGGTGAACCTTATTGATAGAGACCTGTACCACCAAGAACTTACCATCAGGGTCTGAAACTGTATTCAGTATCTCTACTTGGAGTCTTTTGCCAAATAAGATGGCCAGTCCTCTACTATTGCTTTGGTAGGATAAGTAAGCAATGTGTCCCACCCAGTCACTACGTAATTTTTCATGTTCCACATCCGTTAGGTGAGTCTCCTGTAGCAGAGCAATATCTGCATTAAAGGTACACTCAGGTTAAATTAAATTTTCATGATTCAGATACAGCATGTAATTTTTTTTTTTTAATTTTATTTTTATTTATTTAACAGAAGAAAAAATAATTTCCAACAAAAATACACCGTACATACATTTTCCCATTTATGGTCTTACAATTTCGACCGCTACAAACTATTGCGTCACGCAGGACGCAGTTTAAATATTTTGAACAGTGGAAAAAAAAAAAAAATTATATTCATACTTGAACATTTTGTTAGTTTTGAACTTATACAACCTATCTGAGGTAAAAGATAATAAAAGAAGGGGAAAGAGAAGGGAAAAGAAAAGAAAGAAAAAAAAAAAAAAGGGGGGGGAAAGAGGGAATCCTCCTCCTTGACAAGTCACTCCCCCCGCCCATCCGGAGACTATGCTTGGCAAGATCTATGACAGGTGTCTCAAAAATAGAGTGGATCGACGTTCTCATCTGAGTTTCTACCAGGCCCCCAAGAGGACCAGTTCAGAGTTCCTGAATGGAAAAATTAGATCATTTATCTCCATGTCCGGGAGTGATCTAATGAATACTGACCATTTGTTGAAAAATTGTATAACATCATCTTCGTTATCTAAGTTGGTGTCTCTTTGTTCTAACAGGCATTGTTTTTTTAAACAGTTTTTAATCTCTGGGATGGATGGCGTTGCTCTTAGCTTCCATTTTTTCAAAATAAGATACCTGGTGGCTAATATGGAAAGGAGGACAATGTTATCATTTATTTGATGTTCAGAATGGTTTGGGAGCCCAAATACAATTTGTACCTGTGTAAGGCCTGTTATAGGGATTTTAAGAGTTTTGGTAAGCCAGAATTCTAGCTTCCACCACAGGTGTCTGATTTTAGGGCATTCCCATATCATATGGATTAAATTTGCTGCTGTCTGTGCGCATTTTGGACACTTATTAAACCCACAATTACGGATCCTATTCCCTTTGTTGGGGGTAAAGTAGGAATTGTGTATTAGTCTGATGTGTGACTCACGCCAGGTGGCTGACAAAGTGACCTGAGCTATTTTCTGGATTGATAAGCAAATTAATTTAGTGTCAATAGTGTGATGGAGGGTCATCTGGTTCCATAGTAGAGCAAGTTTCTGGGTCACCAAATCCGCTTTAATGGAATTGATTAGTTGATAGCATGGGGAAATGGATCTGTGATCACTTTTATACAGTGCTAGCCAGCCTTCCAGTTTTCCCAAAGACCATGTCCAGGCTGAGTCTGTCATAAGCCCTGTGGCAAAATGTCTACTTTGTAGATATGCGAAAAAATCCTTATTATTGATGTTGAATTCTCTTTTTAGTTCTTCAAATGATTTAACGCATTTTCTATCTGTATCTATTAGACTTATCACTGTATCCAGACCTTTATTATGCCAGATTTTAAATAAAGTTGACCTCATTCCTGCTGGGAATTTCGGATTGCCACGAAGTGGTAAATATTGTGAAACTTTACAGTTTAGAGATAGGAGTTCCCCTGCTTTCCACCATGCTTTTATTGGATTGGAAAGGGATTTAAACATTTTAATTTCTTTAGGTAGTTCTTTAGGAGGACAATGAATTAATGCTGACAAAATGTACGGATGACTTATGGCACCCTCTAATAGATTGTTAGTTACATAGTTACTGTTAGAGATCCAATCAGCTATTACTCGCATCAGGAAAGCATAATTGTAAAGACGAATATTAGGCAGGGCAAGGCCTCCATTTTCTTTTGAAAGTGATAGTTTCTTTAGGGATATCCTAGGTCTTCTCCCCTGCCAGACAAACTTGCTGAGTGCGCTGTTAAGTAGACGCACATCCCTCTCCAGTAATAATATTGGGGTATTCTGTAATACATAAAGGAGTTTTGGTAGTAAAACCATTTTAAAAAGAGCTATCCGACCAGACATAGATAATGGGAGGCCCTGCCAGTTTTTAAGTTATTTAGAATTGGGGTAATATTACGATCGTAGAGCTCCGTTGGATTCGAGGCAATAGAAATTCCCAGATAACGGAAGGAATCTGTTGCCAGGCTAAAAGGGATATTGGGAAGAGAGTTTTTATTCTTCCTTAGCCATAATAACTCAGATTTTGCTTGGTTAATCTTGTAGCCTGAGAAAGATCCAAATCTGATAGAGATATCTAAGAATTTTGGAATACTAAACTGGGTGTCTGAAAGATAAAGTAAAACATCGTCTGCATAAAGGGCTATTTTTATGACTTGATCACCAATTTTAATTCCGGGCAGTTGTTGTCTGACCATAATCGCCAAGGGCTCTATTGAGACGTCGAAGAGCAGGGGGGAAAGGGGGCACCCCTGTCGGGTCCCTCTTCCGAGGGTTATCTGTGGAGAGATATTGTTATTGACAATTAATCTTGTATATGGGTCTTTGTATAGATTTTTAATAAATCTTATAAATTCGCCCTTGAATCCAAATTTATCCAGGGAAGTGAAAAGATGATCAAAATGAATGGAGTCAAAGGCTTTCTCTGCGTCGATTGAAACAATAGCTAAGTCAGGAACCTCACTGTCCCCCCGGCCCTCCGACGTCCTGACTAATTTGAAATATTCAGTTACAACCAAATTAAAGCTTCTCTAATTTTTGCCGATGAATTTCTTTTAAATAAGAATCCGGCCTGGTCTGGATGTATAATTTTAGTGAGTGGTTGCTGTAGGCGATTGGCAAGAATAGAAGCTAGGATTTTATAGTCAACATTTAAGAGGGCTATCGGTCTATATGACTCTTTGAGTGAAGGATCCTTTCCCCCTTTCAAAATTAAGATTGTATTGGAAGCAGTGAAGGAAGTGGCAACTTGCTCTCCCTTAACATAGATACTATTATAAAGATTGTTAAGATAGGGGGCTAGCTTGTCTTTCATGATTTTGTAGAACTCATTGGGCAGGCCATCTGGACCTGGTGTTTTGTTAGGGGGGAGATCTGAGATAATTTTTACTATCTCAGACTCCTGTATTGGGGCATTGAGATTTTCAAGTAGATCAGATGTGATTTTAGGATAAGAGATTTTCTGCCAAAACTGCCTCTCATTAAGCTGATCCGAGCTCTTATGTGAGTAAAGGTCCTGGTAATAAGTAGTAAACGCTTGGGCAATTTCTTCAGGTTTCTTTAAAAGACTCCCTTCTTGTTGTATAGTTTCTATTCCAGATGATTTTTTTTCTTTTTTTACTAGATTGGCAAGCAGTTTGCCCGATTTGTTCCCAAATCTGTATAACCTGGCTTGGAGTTTTAGGTCCCTCTGTGTCTCCCGAAAGACAGCAAAGGCGTCGCCAGTGTTCTTGGCTCTAATATATTTTGCCCAATTCCTGGGCGAGTTATTCAAGAGATAAGAGTTGTAGGAATTAATTATTGAATTGGTGATTTCTTTTTCTCTCAATCTTATTTTCCTCACTCTCATTGCACTGTAAGCTATTATTTCACCTCTGAGGACTGCCTTAGCTGCCTCCCAGAAGAGCAGAGGGGAGTCCATACAATAGGAATTATGTTGGACATATTCGTCGAATTTAGTTTTAAGCCAATTTTTAAATTTTAAGTCCGTTGTGAGGAATGAGGGAAAAATAAAGCGAATAGGTTTGTTTGTAAACTGACTCAGTTGAAACTCCAATTGTGTTGGACCATGATCTGAAAGAAAGATGGGGAGGATGCCTGTTTTTACTTCAAATTTACATAGAGAATCGCTAATAAGAAATAGGTCAATTCTGGACATAGTCTTGTAGGCTCTGGAGAGGCAGGTAAAATTTCTAACATCTGGGTTTTGACATCTCCAAATGTCCTTTACTGCGAGGTTCTGCTTAATTGATTTAAAAAATTTTGCTTCTAGATTATCTCTTTTTTGTTTGAGCAGTTTTGTTGGGTGTCTCATTCTATCCAACGGGCAGTCAGGAGCCATATTGAAGTCTCCACCCAGAACCAGATGACCCTCTTGCACGGAAAGAATCTTGGCCTGTATTTTAGACCAGAAAGCTGGGGCCAGTTTGTTGGGGGCATAAATGTTGCAAAGAGTAAAAATCTCTTTACCAATCTTTATCTTTAACAGAACAAACCTGCCCTGAGAGTCAGCCTCATTGTAAATGACCTCTAAATCTATTTGTTTTCCGATTAATATAGCCACCCCTCTCCTCCTTCGAACACCTGGGGAAAAAAAGATTTCCCTCACCCACGTGGATTTGAGTTTTAAGGACTCTTCTGGAGTCAGGTGGGTCTCTTGAAGGAATGCTATGTTGGTTTTTAATTTTCTCAAGTGCGTAAGGATGGATTTTCTTTTAATGGGGGTGGAAATCCCACCCACATTCCATGACACCAAATTAAAATTTGCCATTAAAGTTTAGGAAGGTAAAATGCTGCCTACAAAAGGTGGGCGAGGAGAGTGAAGATGCGAAGGGGAGGAAGCAAGACGGGGAGAGAGAGAGAGAGAGAGAGGGAAAAAAAAAAAAAAAAAGAAAATTTTTTTTTTTCTCTTCTCTTTTCTCCTCCTTCAACAGTCCAATTACTATTGGTACAGAGAGAAAAAGGAAGAGGAGAAGGAAACCAAAAAGGAAAAAGAAATAAAACATCACAGCACATAAGTTAATTTTAGAAGGAGCTATTGAGCTACTTTACTCAGATGATTGTTTATCTAACAGGTTTGATTCTTTCAAGAAATGTTCAGCCTCTGGTAAAGAATTAAAGACATGGGTATTTGTGCCTAGTGTCAATTTTAATTTTGCTGGGTAGATAATAGTGGCCTGATATCCTTGCTGAATAAGTTTGGAGCATGTTGGGGCAAGGGCTCTCCTCCTGGAGGACGTCTCAAAAGAGAAGTCCTGGAAGAGGAGAATCGCCGATTCATTAAAGGATATAGGTTGGTTTTTACGAAAAAGTTGTAGCAATGTGACTTTATCCTGAAAATTCAGGAGTTTCGCTATTACCGGCCTAGGCCTGTCATTCCCTTTGTTGTCTAGCCTGAGCTTACCTAGCCTATGGACTCTTTCAACTATGATCCTTGGGTAATTTGGTGGGAGTGAGAAGTTGTGGCATTGTTTCTGAAACAAACATAGCTAGGTCCTCGTGAGGCCCGTTCTCTGGTATGCCAATTATCCTTATATTATTCCTACGGGCACGGTTCTCAAGGTCTTCTAATTTAGTTTGCATTGTGGTGATAGATCGGTTTACTGCATCTAAGTTAGTGGTATGTAGTGTAGTTAAGTCTTCCAAATCTGAGACCCTCTGTTCAACTTCGCCGATTCTGATGGCGAATTGCCTGATTTCTTGTGAGAGTGATGCAAGGTCTTGCTTAATCTCAGCCTTAAGTAGATCAAAGTTTGGCGCCAGCGCCTCTAAGATTTTGGTGACCAGAGTTTGCATGTTGTAGGTGTCAGGTACAGGAGGTGATATGGCGGATGCTTGAGACTCAGGCAGAGTGTCTGCGGTATTTTTTGCTTTTCTGTCTCTTTGTCTTGCTGCCATCGTTGGCGAGGGAGTCTTAGGGTGAAGGTGAAAAAATTTATCCATGTGCCAATATGTGCGCAAGAAAAGGGAAAATAGTGAAGGAGGGGGAGAGTGATATTAGGGAGGTTCCTGCCCGTGTCTATTATGTGAATGTTATCATAGGGAAGTGAAAGTGAGAAGTGAGGGAAGTGAAACAGTGATATCAGTGAAACAATCTCTTATCAGTGTGCAAGGGGAGAGAGAGAAAAAAAAAAAAAAAAAAAAAAGGGGGGGGGTGAATTAGGGGGGCTAGCCCAGTGAAGTGAATATGGCTCGGTCGCACAAGCGATGGCGGCGGAAAGAAAAGAGGGGCAGAGTCAAGGAGTTGTTTTAAATCAATATAGAGCCTGAGAAAAGATAAAGCCCAGAAAACCCATAAATGCAAACTATGCATCGATCACCGTCTATAGCAGGAAAGAGAGAAAAAAGAAAAAGAATGCTTTTCTCTTTCCCTTCCCTCCCCCTCCTCGTTTAGCCGAACTCCCTGCTGTTTTAGGTAGATAAGCTAAGTTTGTCTAATGGCCTCTATTGGGCGGGAGACCAAGAGTGAGGCTTCCCTTAGTCCTAAAACGTAGAATTTATAGGTTTTACCCTAAGATTAGTAAGTGTAGTAATAACAAAAAATAAAGTAGGATTGAGGTGAGAGCCGTTTGTGGCAAATAGATTGTGTAATAGATTATATACAAGTGAAAGACATATTTAGTCAGTATAGTAAGTGGCCTGATTTATTCTAGGAGGGCCATATACAATATGTGATGAGGAAAATTATTAAAGATTGAGAATCGAAGGGTAGAGGGTTTCAAGAAGTGTGGTTTGACTGAATTCTAAGTTTATGCTTGTTGGAGGGGGTGAAAATATTTGAAGTTAATCTGAGAAGTCCAGAATTTAACAGAGAGCTTTGAATAACTTCGTCAGAAGATAGATATGTTGTAGGCAGTCAAAAGGTACTTTAAATATAAATCCTCTTTCTTAACCTGCTCATGCTCAAATGTACCCTTTCTCAATTTACTTCCACTTCGCTCCCTCCTCTCGCCTTCCACTTTCCCTTTAATAAGGGCTTTAAATTGCCCAGTAAGTTAAACCTTAGTACAAATATGTTAAATAGACCTTTGGAACATCAGTTGTTCCAACAGAACAATAATAACAAGCGCTGGGGGTGTGAAGGAGAGAAAAAAACAGGGAATAATTGTCAGAAGTACAATAAAGACAATAATATTTTGGAAGCCAGCAATATTCAGACAAAAAAGAGAATCTGTAACAGGAGAATTGGGTCAAAACAGGTAAGGAGGCTTTTTCCAAGGACCTCTGAACTTAATGGCTGAAAAAATAAACATCAGTTCATCCAGGCTTCTAAATCTGCAACCAGAAAATTAGGTCAAAACAGGTAAGGAGGCTTTTTCCAAGGGCCTCGGAACTTAATGGCTGAAAAAATAAACAACAGTTCATCCAGGCTTCTAATAATTAGCCTTTGACAGTCTTTACGTTTTAACTGATAATGATCCTTATATGAATAAAGGATAAGTTGTCTCTTAGTTTACTGAGAAGGCCCTTATTACTGTCAGTACCTGCTTCCCAATCACTTATTTCATTTAGCTCTTCGTCAGGCAGGCTGACTCAAACTCACCCCCTCCTGCAGTAGCTTTAGGTTGGTCTCGCTCCGTGTGTGCTTCCCACTTGCTGTGTTTGCTGAACCAGGCCAGCAAAGACGTCATCCGATGAAAACGACCTCCAGGTCAAGAGCCGCGCTCAGCTCCCCCCTCGCAGCACCGGTGGGGGGGGAGTGGGCGGCGCCGCGCCGAGCGGCCGTCACAACGCGAGGAAAAGATGCACAGCTGGGCCACACAGGTATACAAGCCCGTCTCCCCCGCGCAGCACCGGTGGGGAGGGAGAGGGACAAGCTCGCCACTACAAGACCCGCCGAGCGGGCCGCGGCCAAAGGCAGACAGACCGATACGTTGCTCGCTGGGAGAGGTAACAGAGAGGTGCAGAGAGGGGGGAGGGTCAAAAGTCCGTTAGAGTTCTTGGTACTGCAGACGGAAGCAGGCTGACAGAGTAGGGCTGTCCGTAGGAAAATATAGAATTGGGTCTATTAATGAGTAAGCAGACACCAAGTTAGTGCTTATGTGAGACAAGAAAAAGTAAGAGTAAAAAAAAAAAAAAAGAAAGTAGCTTAGGATTAAAGCGGTGGGATGGTAGACCACTGCTTAGGGTTCCGGAGTAGGTGATGTGACTGTCAAAGGTAAACCCCAAAGCAGGGGGTTAGCGCGAAGGAATCACCGCCAATTTCCAACAGACTGGAGAACCAAACTGAGCTACTGCTGTGTAGCTCCTCCTCCACCGGAACCGGATCAGGGCATGTCAGAGCCTACAGCATGTAATTTTAAACAACTTTCCAATTTACTTCCATTAAAAAAAATATGCACAGTCTTTTATATTTACAATATTTGAGTCACCAGATCCTACTGAGCATGTGCAAGAATTCACAGACTATACGTATATGCATTTGTGATTGGCTGATTGCTATCACATGGTACAAGGGGAGTGGAAATAGACATAACTTTGAAATTTGTTATAAAAAAATCTACTACTCATTTGAAGTTCAGACTAAGTGCTATTGCATTGTATTGTTATCTTGCATTTGTTGATTATGCAAATCTAATGTGTTGACTGGTCCTTTAAGTCTACGAAGGTGAGTCAGGATGGATTTCCATTTAATGGGGGAAATAACTCCTCCCACATTCCAAGCAAACAGTCTAAGGGTCATCGGTGTTCCCTATGGGGGTCTGAACACAGTGGACAACATGAATGTACTTGAAAATATAGGGTGTGTTACCTAGGTGGCTTTTAGAATGATACTGTGCTAGTGTCAGATTGTATCCAGTCCCAACAAAACGAGATCCCCGCAGTACAAGAGTAGAACAGACATATATAGTGATGGGACTTAAGGTCACTGATATGGTAAAAAGCAGATGAGTAAAGTTTTGGTACAGGGTGGTAATTTCCGCTAAAGCAAGAATATCACAAAACATGTTAAGGCTAGACCAATATTCTAGGTGTGCTAAGAAATAGACATTGTGAGGCCCACACATTGCGACAACCCTAGTCAAAAGCATCAACAACCCATATATGAGCACATAGATCGTTCCCATATCACCTCCCCCCTCAACTCCACAACAGCAGGCATGGTCAGTTCCATGTGTAAAGCACAATGGGTAGGATATGAGGGAGTCTGGATATTGTTGGTATTTAAATGGGGGATGGATAGGTAAAGCTAACCATACATAATGTTTACAGCCCCAGCGTGCCTGGTGTTTGTAGTCAAAAAGATAATAATTTATAATTATGGGTTTTTGGGGTAGGGGCTGTAGGAGACATGTAACAATTCAATTCAAATACCCCAGCAGACTAGAAATACAAATAGGGTTCTTGGTCCTTGTTAAGTTACTCGGGGAGTGTGGGCAATATCCAGGGGGACTGGGTAATAAGAACTTCAGTTGTCTGATACCTAATGTATTAATTGTAGACATGAGAAGTTGATCGCTAGGTTCTAAATAAACAACTTTCATAACATTAAGAACAAATAAACAAACTAAAACAATGATCAGTTTTGTTACTTCCATAAGGTAGGTAGGGGGCAAGATCTTAAAGGGCCAGAAGGTGGAGAGCTCCACTGGTTAAAACCCCCATGTTAATTCTAGACGATGGAAAGTAATCGTCAGTCCTAAGGTTAGTGCTGCGGAATCTGTTGGCGCTCTACAAATAACCGATAATAATAATAATAATAAGGTGGGCAACATTCATAACATTTAACATCATTAAACAATTAAGAACAATAACTGGTTTCTTCTTCAACCTGTAAAGGGTAGTAGACATTACATTTAACATCAT
The DNA here is from genome assembly GCF_027579735.1 of Bombina bombina. Taxonomy (NCBI): domain Eukaryota; kingdom Metazoa; phylum Chordata; class Amphibia; order Anura; family Bombinatoridae; genus Bombina; species Bombina bombina. The sequence continues at coordinate 443,159,314 of NC_069500.1, forward strand.
TAAACAATTAAGAATAATAACTGGTTTCTTCTTCAACCTGTAAAGGGTAGTAGACATTAATGCACCAACAAAAAACATAATAAGAGTAATGGCTGTTTTCTTCTTCAACCTGTAAAGGGTAGTAGACATTAATGCATCAACAAAAAACATCAATTTTATCACAAACATGGTATACATATCTGTCCATGTAGCCTGGAGTGTCCACAGGATAGGGCAAAGTCCCAAGATGTAGTGTCTTCAGACACTCAAGTGACTGCAGGGTTCTTTTTCTGCAGACAAGTAGGCTTCCAGTGCCTGTGGGGAGCTAAAATATTTGGGGCCAGAGGCTGTTATCAGCCAGAGCTTGGCCGGATATAGCAAAGTCACTTGCCTACCCTGTTCATGTAGCCTCATACAGTGCGGAGCAAAGTCCTTACGCCTTTTGATGACTTCCATCAAGTAGTCTTGGAACAGGAACAGGCGTTGGGAGTCATATTTCACCTCCTTTTGTGTGCGGTAGGCTTGGAGTATCAGGATCTTCACTTGGAAATTTAAGCATTTGAAAATTACTTGTCTAGGATTGCTACTGGTGTTTGGGAGGGTTTCAGGGCCTACCCTGTGGGCTCTCTCCACATCTATAGGGAGACGGTCAGCGTGGACTCCTAGCAGTTTGGGGAAGGTCAGGGCCATGAATTTCATGAGAGCTTTGCCTTTAATCATTTCGGGGATGCAAACAATATGGAGATTATTGCAGAAGCTCCGATTCTCAAGGTCTTCAACCCTGTCCAGTAGATGTTGGTTTTGCCTAAGAAGTTGTTTAATTGAGACATCCGCACTAGACTGTTGGTCTTCCACATCTGAAATGTGATTCTCTGCAGCTGTAAGGCGGGAGGAGAAGTGTCTCACCTCACTGGTTAGATTGTCCACCCCTGCCTGCAAGGAGTCTATCTTGGGTAGGAAAAAGGATTTTAAGTCTTGCATAAGGCCTGAGTGGTCCACACCTTGCGAGCTAGAGGGGTCAGGATATTGGGAGATTTCTGAGTGTATTTCCGCCGTGTGGCAGGTTCTTTTGTCCACTGCTTTAGATTTGTGGGTCATTTTATTATCTCGGGTGGTATGTAGCTTCTGATCCACTTTCATGTGATTGGTAGAGATAGGAGATGACGCTACTCTGAGTAGCCCCACTGAAAGTATATTAGTGACGTGTGCATAGGCTAAAGAGGTGCTTTAGTAGTGTTAATAAAGATCAAGCTATATGCAGGTATTATATGTACAGTTCAAGTATCATGTAATAACAACAGCGGCCCACACAGAGCAATGTAACATATATCTTGCCTTATAGTGGTGGCACTAAATGGGTGGCTGTCAGCAGTATCCAGGCTATCTGATGTACTCCCACTAGTATTTGAAGTCACTGTATAATTGTATGTCTGGTCTTGTCTGGCACACTTTCGGGTAGTAATACATTACCTTATCAATGTCCACATGGCAGCATTCTGCAGCCCGCAAGGCCTGTCAGGTGGGATTGTAGAAGGTGTTCCTCAAGCAAGCCCTGGTATTGCTGCGTGTTGAGTGAGATCAGTTATTTCTAATGCTCCAAGATTCCAGAGGGGTTTCAGACCGCGTTGCAGCCCTGTCGCCACCCACGTGGCTAGTAGAGATAGTTATTAGCCAGGGCCTGATACCATACAGCGCAGGCAGTATTAGCCAGGGTCTGATACCATACAGCGCAGGCAGTAACTTTTTTGTGTTAGTAAAGTATTGTTCAGGCCGGAAACAGGGGCCGGCGTTTGTGTAAGGCAGGCTGAGCAGCTGCCTTAGGGTGCCTCAGCAAAGCAGCTTGATTAGTGAAAAATGTATGTGCACACAACGCACGGCACACTGTTCATTGACTGTCACTCAGGACACTGTCCAGACACTTCACACTTCACTTGCAGAAGTTCCAGGCAGCATTATGCATGGGCAGGGTCAGGAGGGCGTGTGTGGGCATTGGGCAGTTTAGAGAGCTCACTTGCGCATCGGCACAGCACTCTGCGTAACGGCCGTATATCTGGGGTCTGACTGTGCGTCACTCATATTTACAGAGTCTGTCTCTGTCAGTCAGTAAGTGTGGTGAGAGGCTGGAAGTGGAGGCGGCGAACAGCGGTGGAACTGTGAGAGGGAAACAAACGTGAGGATGCTGGCGCCTTATGACTGTTGTCACACTATGCGATTTTGACATTGAGTCTGAACCACAGACCTGAGGGACGCCCACCCCCAGATGGCCAGAGAGACCGGTGCCACTGCACTGTACTGAAGACAGTGAGAGAGGTTGACGTAGGTGGGTTGGCGTCTTATTTAATTTATAGGAATTCCTGGCTGTGGTGTGGCTGTATTATTATTTTGAATCATTACCATATTAAAGCTAATGCTATATAACACAGACCAGCCACAGTTTCCTTTTTTATATATATATATATATATATTTAATTTTAAAATCTAACAGCACCACTTTTTTCCCAACAACACTAGCACTTCTACACATCAGTCTGAGTCCCTATAGAACCTATGCATAATGCACATGATCACCTATGTGAAGAAGAACCCAGGTGTAATTTCTGGGTGGGGGGAGTGAGCTGCTATGGCTATGGTTGCTGCTTGCTGCTGGGAAAAAACATCAGTTCTGCATTAAATCATGGAGTGACATGGATTATGGTTAATACATTAAATAACAACTATAATATATATATATATATATATATATATATATATATATATATATATATATATATATATATATATATATATATATATATATATATATATATATATATATATATATATATACAGGAACAACAAAAAATGAAGACTTTCAGGATCGATTTCAACCAAGTGGTTTATTCAGGCATGGGTGATAGAACACTCAGTGGTATACAAGTTGAGGTGTTATTGACCTGACGCGTTTCGCGCATGTGCAATGCGCTTCATCAGAGATCATAGAGGTGTGTTCCACAGGTAAGGTAATAAACATTGTGTTGACCAATCAGGAGCATTTAAAATACATTTGACCAGGTGCTAGTGCTATTAAGCATATTTTTTGTGACAAGTAAATAAATAAAGTGGTTTAGTTTGTGCTAAAGTGCAAATATTTGGAATATTGTTTTCAAAGTGCATACTTATTAATACCAGCTTACATAACATTCCTTATCAAAAAATGATAATCTAAGAAAGAAAATATATATATATATATAAATTGTGAAAAAATGTAAAGAAAACAACCTAATAGGAATATGAATTAAGAAAAAATGGCGTAGATGTCTCTAATAGTGCCGCTGGGGTAAAGATTAAATATTTGAAAGTAAATAAATAACTGACTTAAAAATAAACAATAATGAAAAGTAAAATTGTTAATTAATATTAGTAACAATGACTAAGGGCTAATAGTAAATGTCAATCTTAATAGTTGGTAATGGGAGAAAAAGTTTACTATTTGAAGGCGGCCTATGCATAATGCACATGATCACCTATGTGAAGAAGAACCCAGGTGTAATTTCTGGGTGGGGGGAGTGAGCTGCTATGGCTATGGTTGCTGCTTGCTGCTGGGAAAAAACATCAGTTCTGCATTAAATCATGGAGTGACATGGATTATGGTTAATATATTAAATAACAACTATATACATATATAATATATATATATATATATATATATATATATATATATATATATATATATATATATATATGTATTATATATATATATATATATATATATGTATATATATATAAATTATATATATATATATATATATATATATATATATATATATATATATAGTACATATATATACTATGTGTGTATGTATGTGGGTATGTATGTCGGGTGGTATTGTCGGGGGTTTTTAAGGTGTCGCGGTGCAGCTTCGCCTGTGTAGACAAAAATCCTTGCACCGGCCCTGGCCTGAAAGATTCTTCAGCAACTTTAATGAAGTTCAAGTTCTCTGCCGTTATCTTATATATAGTTCAGGTACCATGCAGCAATAGAAGCCAATATCTAACAGCATAATACCAGCATCGCCTGTCTGGGTTGTCGATATTTAATTGATGGTGTGTAGTTATCGGCACTGTATGAATGGCGGTTGTATTCCCATTAAGATATGAGTCTATTATGTAATCTGTACAGTACCTCGTGGACGTCTAGTCTTAGACACCCTGCAGTCTATGATACAAGATTAGACAGGCTTGCAAGATATGTGTCTCTGTACTGTATCATCGAGTAAGTCCATGTAGTACTATGAGTAGAGCGAGGTCAGTCACTCCGCCTGCCTGCAGGTTCCGGAGAGGGTTTTAGGCCATGCTGCGGTCCTGCTGCCATCCACATGGCCAGTAAAGGTAATTATTATCCCAGACCCGCCACCGGGCAGCCCAAGCCATTACCTCTTGTCCCTCACAGAGGTAAATATTGAATACTCTCTTGTAGTAGCATAGCAGGAACTTGGTTGAGTCTCTTGCGGCGTGGCAGCCGCATGGTCAGTAAGTCGCATTGTACAACTGGGGACTAGGGTGGATGGAGAGCCCTTTACAGCAAGTGTGTCGGCTAGCGATGACCAGGTGTGTCTCCTAGCAAGACGGTGATCTGTGGGGGGCTGACTGGCAGTGGGATTGAGTGAAAAAATAACTTTTAGTTAGTAGAAGGCACGGAGCTCTTGCTATCCACCGCCAGTCAGCTGTCCCGCCCACCGGAAGTCATCTGTATCACATATTTTTAATGTTTCTGTAGTAGTTAGAGAAGTTGTGATGGAGAGAAGTCTTTGATTTAGTGGAATCCAACAACTACCTCCTAGACTGTTGTTGTGTGAAAGTGAGTGTTCCAGTAGTACCCATTCTTGATTTGATGTGTGTTTACACCAGTCTACAATTCTTGTGAGAAAAGTAGCCTGTCTGTAGTTTAGCAAGTTAGGGGCTCCTATACCTCTCATTTCCTTAGGGCGATATAGAGTGTTTGTGGCTACTCTAGGTCTTTTATGTGACCATATATGAAGGAGTTTAGCAATTTTTGTAAGCTAAGTACAGTATTGTCTGGGAGGAGAATAGGTAATGTTTGAAAATGTATAAGATCTTTGGGAGTAGGATCATTTTGATCGCTTTGACTTTCCTTAACCATGAAATCGGTTTAGATCCCCAAGTCCGTATCATGTTTTGTACAATGTTTTTTAGTGAAGTGTAATTTAGGGAAATTTTATCTTCCAAGGCAGGTGAAACATGTACCACCAGGTATTTAATGGATTTAGTTTGGGTACGGAAGCAGGATTTACATTGGATTGATTCCATTATATGAGATGGGAGGTTAATGCTTAGTAATTCTTATTTGTCAATATTAATGCTAAAATTAGATAGATTTCCATAGATTGACCTGTTGGGGACTTGGGGTTAGTCAGAGTCAAGAAGATATCATCAGCATATAACGAAATTTTATGTTCCCTGGGACCGATTTTGAAGCCTGAAATCTCAGTATTGTGTCTAACCTATGAGACTAGCGTTTCCATCACCATCATGAATAACAGGGGTGATAAGGGACAGCCCTGCCTTGTACCGTTGGCAATAGTAAACGCATCTGAGATGGAATCATTTAATCTAATTTTTGCTGTAGGGTTACTATATAGAGGGTAGATTTTACCTGTAGAGAATGTTGTAAAAATTGCCAGTCCAATCTATCAAAGGCTTTTTCTGTGTCCGTTGATAGGAACATGGAGGGGATTTGTTGGTTTTGTGCATATTCCATAAGGGTGATAATTTTCGTGGTGCTGTCTAAGGTGTCTCTTGATTTTGTGAATCTAGCTTGATTTATATGTATGATCGAGGGAAGAATGAAATTCATGCAAGATACCAATATTTTTGCGAATAGTTTGATGTCAACGTTTAAAAGGGAAATGGGACGAAAGTTGGCAGGGGTGGTAGATGGTTTGCCTGGTTTGGGGAGCACCACTACATGTGCCTCCAACATTGATGGAGGAAATGGTTTATCGTTAGATGCTTCATTAAATATTTGTGTAAGATGAGGAGCTAGTATAGTAGAAAATATGTGGTAGTATTTGATCATTAGTCCGTCTGGGCCCGGGCTCTTACCATTTTTTAAGGTCTTAATAGCTGATACCGTCTCTCTCAGGGATATTGATTCATTCAAGGAATCTGACTGTTCTGTGGATAAAGTGAGTAGTTGACATTCGTCAATATATTTTATTAAGTTATTTAAGTGTTCTGGTGTGTGAAGATTAGTTCTGAGGTTATATAGCGTTGTATAGTATTCATGGAACAATTTGAGTATATCTTTTGTAGTGTTCAGGGGTTTATTGTTTTGTTGACGCAGTTCTTATATGTAGGATTTAAATCTTTTTTTCTTTAGTGCACAAGCTTATAGTTTCCCGGCCCTATTGTTTTCGAAATAAAACATGCTATTTGTCTTTTAGCGAATAGCTTTGAGTTTGATCAGTTCTCCTCTTAGAACACATTTGTGTGCTTCCCATATTGTGCTGTTGTTGGTAAAGGAATGGGCATTCAGATCAAAATATTCTTTGATGGTATTGGACAATTTAAGTATTGTGTCAGGGTGGTCTAAAAGGGAGTCATCTAATTCCCATATGTATGGAGATAAAGGTGTGTCTGGCCAAGAGAACTTAAGTTTGACAGCCGAGTGGTCTGACCATGGAGTTGGGGAGATATCACATTGATGAATGTATGAAAGGACTTTTTGGTCTGTAAAGATGTAGTCTAATCTGCTATAGGATTTATTGAGATGGGAGAAGAAGGTGAAGTCTTTACTGTCAGGGTGTATGAACTTCCATGTATCATATAGATTGAGATCTCTCAATCCATTCCATTGTATCGTGGTGTTTTTTTGGGGGGACTTGGATTTTTGGATTCATACTGTATTTTTTAGGGGTTACCAGTGTGTTAAAGTCTCCTGCTAGATACATTGTCCTTTGGCTAGATCTAGGATTTTTTTGAACATGGATTGGAAGAATTGGGTCTGGGTGGTGTTGGGAGCATAAATATGAATTTGTGTTATGGGTCTGCCAAATAGTAGGCCTGGTAAACCTAAGAATATTCCCTCTTTGTCTGTAAGACAGTGGTGTAGAGTGAAAAGAAGCGATTTCTTAATTAATATACTCACACTGTTTTTCTTTGTTGGGCCAGAGCTGTGGTAGTGGGTTGTATATATTTTACCGAAATATCTAGGCTCTTTATGGCATTTAAAATGTGTCTCCTGTAGGAAGAGTATATCAGCCTGTCATTTTGTTAGGTCTGATATGGCCTTGGATGTTTTTTGGGGTGAGTTTAATCCTTTTGCGTTTTGAGTTATCAGAATTAAGTGTCTTTCATTGGTTAGTTTAGTGTACGTCGTAAAAAAGTGTAGGTTTTAGCTAGTAATGGTGGTGAAGAGTGAGAATTGTTATATATATACTAGTTACAAGGATAAATTACTGGCACTAGTCTTGAGGTAATAGGAATTAATGGAATAGTGTTGTTAAACACTTTCCGGTGCTACCCCCCAAAAAATATGATTAAAACGGGGATTTAGGGAAGAACCTGAAGTGGGGGTTTAATATTAGCACTCTTCCTATGTGATAAGTTAAAAAGTAACTTACTTTATTTAGCTTTAATAGTAAAATAGGAGAATAACAAATCCTTAAAGTACCAAAATTAGTCAAACAATTAGTACTTATAAATTATTATGTTATATCACCCCCCTGTTTCCTGGCCGATATCAGCAGGCCTCGGCTTCAGATGACAGGGGTGACTAACATATACATTTTAAAACAGTGCTAAAAGCACTATAGACACAAATGCGTTTCGGATGACTATGCAGCCTTTCTCAATGTGAAAATACAGACAAACCGAAGCCTTTGTGCTGCCCCTTTATATACATTTGACCTAAAAAATTACTATCCAATAAGATCTTTACATTCACTCAACGCCCCTAGTGTGGCTAATCATCGCCATGTTATGCGTCACTAGATGGGCGTGTAGTTCAGTCGACCATTGATTGGATATCGGCTTGTGACGTATTCTGTTTATGTTTATCCCGGGGTGGATTGACTGATTAGCGATCTAGCCGTAGCTGTCAAAGTTTTATATCCCGGTTAATGTGAATACATCTCACATTAGTGTAGATTGATGTTATGTCTAAGTCATCTTATAATACTTAGGTGGTCTACAATAATAGTGTTCAATGTGTACAACATCTATCTGTTGGATCATACGATCGCTATGTACCCTCGTATAGATATGCTTGTGGGTCAAACGCTCATTACATCTCAACATGTAGATATGCTTGCGACTGCCTTAATCGCTTTAGCATATATAATGGCCAGTAGTTAACTGTAATTGGTAGATAATGATTGTATCATACTCTAAATACAAGGTAAGACATCATGTAATAGGTTGATCTCTGCAACATTTGCGGCATCACTTTAACATATATGATGGCCAGTAGATAACTGTAATTGATAGATGATGATTATATCATATTCTACATGCAAGGTTAGATGTCATGTGACAGGTTGATCTCTTCGACATTTGTATTTTATAGTGGGTAATTACACTTGCCGTTTAATAAATTGCAACTAGGATACATAACGATTGGGGCGATTTTCTTTATTATCTTTACTTTGTGACATATATATAGCCCAAATAGTTCAATATGTACTAACTATTCATCCTATGACTTAGCCTTGCCCTCCTAGAGCAAAATTGATTCCAATAATGTTGTTAATTAACCCCATTATATCTTACCTGCAACTTAAACATGGAACGTGAATGCAATATTTGTCCACAATAACTGTGGTCTAATACAGGATGCTTGTGTATTCATTATTGTTTATGGGCAGAACATTAGTGGTGAATCTATGAATTATATACTGTGCTCCGTAATGTAATCATATATACCCATGTTGTAAAATTTGTGTATATAGGGCTGGAATTTAAAGATTAGTATTTCCAATTCAAGTCAACCCCAGTAATTCTGGTACAGATCGAAAAGAGTTAAAGATGAGAGATTAAAATCAATTCCACATACTCAACAAATTACAACTTTTATTAAATCATACCCATTGTTCCTCAGTGATTTATTACATTGTATGTCCAATTTGGTCTGGTTTTGTCAGTCGCTGATAATGAATATTGGTATTATAGGACAAAGCTATTCCAATATCTGGGTATTTTTTGGGTTATTCAGTAATATAGGTAAAACAGAATGATTTACTTATGCTATTGAGGTAAATATATCTTAAGCACTACTATTTCCAATACAGGTTCTAGTAAAAAGAAAGAACTTAGTTTATTTAATTATTCTTAAGAAAATCCTCTAAATCTAGCTTAGTCAAATTTAGCCTAAATTAGGCTGGTATACATGTGCGTTCCTCATTACTTGCATTAGTACACCACATCAAAGATACAAAATATTTATATTCTCTCCGATTAAAGTTCTTCCAATGATAGAAACACTTTTTTATAGATAGACCCAATAGTTATTTGCTTCATTCATTCCATTGGGCATAACTGTGTTAAGTTTAAAATTCCAATTAGTCTCTTTTTGGAGTAAGGTTTTTTCACAGTTACCTCCTCTGCTTAACAGAGGACCTAAGTAACATTCGTAATGCACAAAAAGATGTAGACAAAGGGAAACAGATAACCAGCATGGCCAGACACTTCCTTAAGTACCACGCAAGCAAAACAACATCCCTTAAATGTTGGGGTTTAGAGCAAGCTAGGTCAGGAATCAGAGGAGGTAACTGTGAAAAAACCTTACTCCAAAAAGAAACTAATTGGATTTTTAAACTTAACACAGTTATGCCCAATGGAATGAATGAAGCAAATAACTATTGGGTCTATCTATAAAAGAGTGTTTCTATCATTGGAATAAATTGAGCATATGAGTTGGTTGTTTGCACAAATAATATATATAATTTCTGATGTTTTAAATTAGAGTTATATAGGATCAATTGTAGGCTAAGTAGTTTAGTTGTACTGGTCTGAAAGTTAGTGGCTCATACTTTGATTTGGGAGATTATTGTGAGTAAAGTTAATTGTAAAGGTATATTTGATTTGCTTTGTAAAGAATATTGTAACAACATAAGTGTGTATCATTTGATTCATAATCTGGTTTCTATAAATATAATTCAATGTGTCTATAACTTTAACTTATTGTAAAGAACCTAGAAATAAATATTGTTTAATTGTTTCGTATATGCATTTTAATTGGAGGTTATTTTAAAGAATAAATTATTAAGTAAATTGTATCATAACCTAGCCATATACTGACAACCCAGGCCTCGGTTTGCCTGTACTTTCACATTGAGAAAGGCTGCATAGTCAGCCGAAAGACGTTTGTGTCTATAGTGCTTTTAGCGCTGTTTTAAAATTTATATGTTAGTCACCCCTGTCACCTGAAGCCGAGGCCTGCTGATATCGGCCAGGAAACAGGGGGTGATATAACATAATAATTTATAAGTACTAATTGTTTGGCTAATTTGGGTACTTTAAGGAGTTGTTATTCTCCTATTTTACTAATTAAACTAAATAAAGTAAGTTACTTTTTAATTGATCACATAGGAAGAGTGCTAATATTAAACCCCCACTTCAGGTTCTTCCCCAAATCCCATTTAGAGTGAGAATTGTTGCAATTTGGTGAAAGGTAATAAGTATATGTACATATGCCTGTATATGATTTTACAATGCTAAACACAAAGTGTAACATATAATAACAAAATTCTAATTCTAACAAAGAAAACAAGAACAACAAGTAATGCTAGAAAATCAGAAAGGAGACTCTCATCCTAACATAGGGCATATTGAGAGCATTGATGGGGATATGAAAATAGCAAACCCTATTAAAGTAAACATTTGTTTTTACCTAAATGAAAACAGAATAACTACCGCCTATCACAGAATCTAAAGGCCATTAGGAGAAACATACTGGCATAACTGGCCTTGGTTGTTTAATTGTTTCCTTTTGAACCTATAGATGAGAAAACCTAAGAAGTCTAGGCAACATTTTTGTATATGTATAATAACTTCAAAAGTTAGTAAATAGGGTTGTTGGTTCAGGGGGTGTTACCAGTTCAGAAGTCCTGGGGAGTTGAATGTTCATTCTGGAGATGCAGGTGCTATTAGGCTAGTTATAATGTCCTTTGATGGAGATGCATCATCGGTTTTATTATTATTTGTATGAGTGACAGTGGCTGTTGAGTTTTTAGGTTTTTGAGGTTGTGGAGATGAAGTGTTGACTTGTTTTCGGTCCATGGATGGTGGGTCAAGTCCTAGAGAGGTGCAAAAATAAGGAATGTCCTGAGGTGATTTGCAGTACAGGCGAGCATTGTTTCTGAGGACCTAGATTTGTGATGGGAATCCCCATCTGTATGGAACTGTTTTATTACACAGAAGTGAAGTTAGGGGGAAAGCTCTTTCCTCCTTTGCAGGGTTTGAAAAGAGAGGTCCTGATAAAACTGGAGAACATTTCCCCTAAAGTGAATAGGTTGATTCAGGAGCATTTCCTTCTCTAAAAAGTTTTTGAAGCGTATAATAATGTCTCTGGGTGGAGTGTTTTGGGTCGGAGGGATCTGTGGACCCAAACCCATAGGATTCCATTGTAATATGCTGGTTCTTTGAGTTGTTGGAAGAGGGCTTGGAGGTATACTGGAAATTCTTTAGGCAAGATATCCTCAGGGACTCCTCTGATTTTTTTTTTTTTTATGCCTGCTGCGGTTTTTCAAGTTCTGACATTTTTCTTGTAATATTGAGATGAGGTTGTGCTGTGATGTAACTTGATCTGACAAGGATTATTGTTCTTCCTTAAAGGGAAATGAAACCCAAATTTTTTCTTTCATGATTTAGAAAGAGCATGTGATTTTAAACAACTTTCTAATGTACTTCTATTATCTAATTAGCTTCATTCTCTTGATATTCTTTGCTGAAAAGCATATCTAGATATGCTCAGTAGCTGCTGATTTGTAGATGCACATAGATGTCTCGTGTGATTAGCTCACACATGTGCATTGCTATTTCTTCAACAAAGGATATCTAAAGAATGAAGCAAATGCGATAATAGAAATCAATTGGAATGTTATTTAAAATTGTATTCTCTACCTGCATCATTAAAGAAAATGTTTTGGTTTAGTGTCCCTTTAATCTCACCTTGGTTATTTTCTAGGGATTCAACTTGAAATCCCAGGGTGTGAATGTCCTGCTTCATGTCAGCTAATTCTTCTCTGTTGCATGTACGGACTATGTCCGCTATTTCCTGTTTGGAAGGCAGGTTATGGAGAATAGAGCTAGGCAGATGTGTTTATACCATTTCTGAGTTAGATTCATTGCACGCCTGTGAACTTGTAGAGAGTAGCTTGTCCCTAGCCTCAGGGGATTCCTGAGTGTGTAGATAGGACAATATAGTATGAGATTTCCCTGTGGAAGGCTTATTAGTTTTGTCATTTTCAGGGTTCTTCTTGTAGCCATGATAAATTACAAGTGGTGTATAAATTTCTCTGAATTAATGCCAGATATGTGCTGAAATATGCTGTATCGATTTTCAAAAGTTACTTATTACAGGATATAAGTGGTAAATAAGTTCAGTACAGTAGCCGTGTGGCTTAAGCCAGAAGCGTTTTAGTTTTGCTTTGGGCCCTGTTCTTACTGTTGGGTACTGAAAAGGATATGTCCTAGGTTTGCTTGTTATCCAGCTACATAGGCCTGTGTCTGTTATGGTGGTATAAATGGAAAGCCGTATATGTTCCACCTATGGATTGGATTTAGTAGAAGTCTGCAGTGGGTTGTGGAGGTGCGGTGTAATTGTGGTTATGCTTACTGCCCTGTTGGTATTTTGTACCTTCAGATGTAGGCTCCGTGTGAATGTACTGCCTCAGCGACAGTGTCTCACTCTTTGTCTGGAGGACTGCATTCATATGGTAATGTTCGGGTTCGTCGATGTCCGGTAACAGCCTAGTCCCAACTTCTTCTTTCGAGTGTGGTGCAGCTAAATTACGTGGCCAGTGGAGATTTCGCTATATAGGTATTTGCGGTCTTCCGTTGTGATGCTGTTGCTGGTCTTATGTTTCCCTACCGAGAGGGTTGCATCGTTATAGGTAGGATAAGATGCTGATAATCGGGTTGCTGTTACGGAGCTCCGGATTTACGAGCTACATACACACACCTGGTAGTTCAGCACTGTATTGCTTCTTTTAAGAAATATGGATTAGATACAGTTTTTTACAATTGTGCTGTTATTTTATGAAAATTTTCAAAAAGTAACTATTTTTAAATTTTGGAACTGTTGAGTGCAAGGTCCAGTTAAGTAATGTTTGTGTTAATATGGCATGTTTTTTGTAATGACCCACTACTTGTTACTATTATTATGAACTTTTATCTGCTGCAGTTTTGTTTGGTATTCCTGCAAAGAGGGATGTTTTAGACACTAGTGAATTCACCTGTTGTACCTATTGAGTAAAAGGATCTGTTCAGTAATGTATGTGGTAACATTAATTTTTTTTTTTTTTACTATTCTAAAAATATTTTAAAGTTACTAGTGACACTTATGTCTGCAGTAGTTTTCTTTGTTTAGACAAATGTCTTTATTACATGTTTGCCTAAAATGGAATACAGTGTTTTGGTTGTCTTGGATTGAATTTCATAATAATCAAAACAAATTAAAACTGAATGTAATGTGTCCCTTTAACAGTGTCACACTACTCTCAACCCTGTCACATTAATATTTTTGGAAAATAAAATAGGGAAGACAATAAAAAATTTAAGGATTTCTTGCTGAGAACCACCTGACGTTAAAGGCTAACAGAATAAAGTTGTGGTTTTAGTTACAAATCTAAATTAATAACATTTTTTTAAAAAAAATAAGGAGACCACAGACACACAGTTTGTCTATTTGTAACTTCCATCACACAAAAATGTGAGAATGATCATAAATGTTACATTTGTAGTCATTAAATTATTATGAGGGACACATGAGCAATAGTTAGATGTTTGTTTTATTACAAGTTTTGTGTAAAAGCCTTTCAAAACCAATACCATTTTGTCCGTTGCAGGGTTGAGAATAAAAGATTTCCAAATCAGAAAAAAACTGAAAATAATAAAAGGGCTTTATTGACAAAGGTAGGAAAATATTATTTATTTAAGGTTTGATATGTACCTAATGATGTGGGGTATTTAGAAAATGAGTCTAATATAGTTGAAAAATAAAAAAATTCAAGTTGAAATATTATCGAATCCCAGGAATGACCCACTGACCTTTAGCGTGCTGGAGAGTCGCACTTATCTGCTCCACTTCTTCACAGAGCCCCAGCTGCTCTAATAAGAGGATTAGCGCAGCAGCTCCCAGGGCGTGCACTAACGGACCTTCCACTTTAGTGAAGGCCCTGGGAACCACTGCGCTAAGCAGGGCTGCCATCAGGGGGTGACAGGGGTAACTCCTGTCAGGGGCCCATGAGGCAAGAACTAAAAAAAAAAAAAAATTTTTTTTTCAATTTTGGCAGCCACCAGTGGGTACTACAGCAGAGTGCTAATTAAGCATGGGAAATGTTATTACAAGGAGTAAAGTATTAGCATTTGAGAGGATTTCTGAGTGTGCACTAAACCACTATACACAGTGTGAGACAGACTTAGCACTTTGTTTGTACAGTGTGTGCCTGAGTCAGACGGCAGATCACTTTCATTTGCAGAGGAGGTAGGACTTACTTAGCAAATGTTTTTTATTTGTGCAATTTCGGATTGTAACTTCAGTGTGGTAGTAGTTGTATGGTGGGGCCAGGGGTCCATAAAAACACGTTTTTTTTAGCAGCAGTGTATTTATGATTATTTGACAATGCTGTAGAAATTCTATATTTAAAACCATGCAGAAATGTTTCCTCCTCAATACACAAATGGTAGGTGCCCTTTTGTTACATACCAACAAGCCTAAATCCTGCATTTAACCAGATCTAATGGTATGAGTACCACAGCTTATGGTTCCACTAAGACCATATAGAGTACAGCATTTTCAAAATCCATAAGTACAGCTGACAGATGGGAAAATTTGTACACTATATTTGAAGTGGTGCTCTTGGTTGGGGAAAATGGGGGGAAAAAAACAAACAAACATATGTCAACCTTTTAAAAGTACTTTTCTTCATCTAGCCATCTACCCAGATCATTAATGTACAATTTTGAATTCACAGAATTATTTTTGTTTACACGTTTACAAATATGATTCTTTAAAAAGTGATCTCTTAATTTCTGCAATTTTTTTTATCATGCATGTCACACACTGTTGATTTAGGGGATACAAGGTGCATAAATGTTTCCTCCTGTGAGTGTTTCTGTGTGTGTCTGTGTTAATGTCTTTGTGCTTTGGTTTATGTCTCTATGAGTGTGTATGTATTTTTTTTCTGTGGGTCTCTCTGTGAGGGTGGGTGTGTATGTCTTTGTGCATTTTTTGTGGATGTCTGTGAGGGAGTGTGCATATGTCTTTGAGCTTTTTCTATGGGTGTCTCTGCGAGGGTGTGTGTATGTTTGCCTTTGTGTATTTTCTCTGGATGCCTCTAAGAGGGTGGGTGTATATGTCTGTTTTCTGTGGATGTCTCTGTGAGGGTGTGTGCTTTCTGTGGGTGTCTCTGTGAGGGTGTGTATGTCTTTGTGTGTTTTCTGTGGATGTCTCAGTGAGGGTGTGTGTATGTATGTCTTTCTGTGTTTTATGTGGTTGTCTCAAGTTTGAGTTTGTGTGTGTGTGTGTCTATTGTCTGTTCCTTTTTAGGACATTTTGACCTTACTAGTGATTATTCACATCTTTCTTCAGACTTTGAGACCTTTACGGAAGTCACCAATCCACCATTTAACCTTTAAATTATTGTTTAGGCAGTTCAGGGCCCTTCCTTTCAGCCACTGCATGCTGTTGTCATCATTTAGTTGGCATCTTCCTTTACAAAAAGATAATCAGAACTCCATATTTTGTTTTCTAAATCTCCCTTTTTTTTACAGAACTGTAGTCTACCTCATTACTTGTCAGGTCAATGTAATCAAGTGCTGAGTGTCTGTGTCTGAGTGCGTTTGTGTGTTCCTTTACGTGTCTGCTAGAGTGTCTATATGTGAATCCTTATGTGTGAGTGTGTGTGTGTTTCAGCGTATGAGTGTGTCTGTGTGTTTGTATGTTTGTATGTTACTACCTTTACAACATTTCCAAGTTCAAATAGACACTTTAGAAAAAAGTGCATATACGTTTTAGTCACTTGGTCAAAAATTGTACATGTCAAGGGGGGGGGGGGCTGATCAATGGTTAAGTCAGGGGCCCCAAAATTTCTAGTGGCAGCCCTGGCACTAAGCCTCCTATTAGTGTGGCCGGGGCTCTGGGAACAAGAGGAGCGGGTTAACAAGGCTCTCCAGCTTGCTAAAAGCATTTAACCCCTTGAAGGTAATTTCAAGAAAACTAATGAATACTGACAAATTTCCTAAGTATTTTTATTCTCCTTAAATTTTGCTGGTGCATTTATTTGGATATTCATTTATTTCAAATTAAATTAATATCCATCTTTGATATGAATTTAAATTTGTAACAAAACAAATGCACATCTCTATTATATACAGTATATATATATATTATGTTTTATTTTTTTGCCAGGAGCTGCCACAGCCAATGTCTTGGCTTAATGTAAGCTATTTGTGTCAGTGGTATAAAAGACCGATAGGTTTATATGGAACTGAGATTGCAGCTTACTATCACTATTATGCTTATCCATTTTTACCAAATCTCAAAATAAAGAAATGATAATAGTTGTATTCACATTACATTTTTAAAGATGTATGTATAATTTATACACAATGTAAATACTGTTTATTTCCAACTTTTATAAATAAAGCTTTGGCTTTCTGATCATTTTCCATTACCTGCTCTTCTATTTAAAGCCCTATTTAATTTACCACAATAACCCCTTTGTATTATTGTTTATATGCTGCTTGAACTGTTTTGGGCTGGCAATATCTCCATATATTTTCTTTCTACTACATCTGGAATTCTTGTACCAATATTGAACTCTGTCAGACAATAAAGATGTTTTTCTTACCTCATTTTGTTACTTTTGATTTTATGAGAAGTGAACCCAGTGGCATAAATATATAGAGTAAAAAGTAAAAAAAATATTAAGAGAACAAAGAATCACAGTGAGATGCTGTATATAAGATGTGATACCAAGTTGGAACTGCTAAAATTAGATTAATAGTATTTAGTGCACAAATCAATAGTAGAGAATAAAAATCCTGTTGAGCAACTTATAACTCAAAAATCATTGTTCATAGTCCATGGATTTAAAGTTTTGACTCAAGCTTAGTGTGGCATAAAACAGTATAGAGCAGTATGCAAAATATTCTATCGGTCACTGAAAATTCTTGCTGGCATTGATAGATACATTTCATTTTAATAAAATTAATAAGAATATGTCTCTCATTTGCTTCTTCAGAATTACTTATTATTTATCTGGACTCTACCCAGATACACTCAACAAATCTATGAATTTATTGTCTTTCTTACTTTTAGATGAATGTGAGATAATACAAACTGATGATCATAGATACCCAAGACAACAATGTTAATACTCAATTGTTGCTCGAGTAAAAGACTAACAATGTCAATAAAAATTCTGGCTCATAAAAGAAAACCTACAAAATTTCTTATATTTAGTAGAAATACTGTAATTTCTACCTGGCATTTACTGTATTGGAAATGGTGGAAATGTAGGCAAAAAAATGTATTTGGGTCAAAGTTAACAGTTCTGAGATACATCAAATTATATAGTTTGTTGGTGCACAGCTGAATATCAATTTCCTCATTTCTAAATAGGTACACTGTGAATTTGTCCCCATAAATAGTTATGCATTACTGATGAGGCCCAATATAGATTTAGTGTTGGCTGTTTACATTGTTCATATTAAAAACACTTGGGCCTAGATTTGGAGTTTTGTCGGTAACGACCCGAAAAACTAACGCCAGCTTTTTTCTGGCCGCACCATAAAAATAACTCTGGTATCGAGAGTCCACATAAAGGCTGCGTTAGGCTCCAAAAAAGGAGCGTAGAGCATTTTTAACGCAGCTTCAACTCTCGATACCAGAGTTGCTTACGGACGCGGCCAGCCCCAAAAACGTGCTCGTGCACGATTCCCCCATAGGAAACAATGGGGCTGTTTGAGCTGAAAAAAAACCAAACACCTGCAAAAAAGCCGCGTTCAGCTCCTAACGCAGCCCCATTGTTTGCTATGCGGTAACCCTTCCTACGTCTGCACTTAACACTCTAACATGTACCCCAAGTCTAAACACCCCTAACCTTACACTTATTAACCCCTAATCTGTCGCCCCCGCTATCGCTGACCCCTGCATATTATTATTAACCCCTAATCTTCCGCTCCGTAAACCGCCGCTACTTACATTATCCCTATGTACCCCTAATCTGCTGCCCCTAACACCGCCGACCCCTATATTATATTTATTAACCCCTAATCTGCCCCCCACAACGTCGCCTCCACCTGCCTACACTTATTAACCCCTAATCTGCCGACCGGACCTGAGCGCTACTATAATAAAGTTATTAACCCCTAATCCGCCTCACTAACCCTATCATAAATAGTATTAACCCCTAATCTGCCCTCCCTAACATTGCCGACACCTAACTTCAATTATTAACCCCTAATCTGCCGACCGAATCTCGCCGCTATTCTAATAAATATATTAACCCCTAAAGCTAAGTCTAACCCTAATACTAACACCCCCCTAAGTTAAATATAATTTAAATCTAACGAAATTAATTAACTCTTATTAAATAAATTATTCCTATTTAAAGCTAAATACTTACCTGTAAAATAAATCCTAATATAGCTACAATATAAATTATAATTATATTATAGCTATTTTAGGATTAATATTTATTTTACAGGTAACTTTGTATTTATTTTAACCAGGTACAATAGCTATTAAATAGTTAAGAACTATTTAATAGCTAAAATAGTTAAAATAATTACAAATTTACCTGTAAAAGAAATCCTAACCTAAGTTACAAATAAACCTAACACTAGACTATCAATAAATTAATTAAATAAACTACCTACAATTACCTACAATTAACCTAACACTACACTATCAATAAATTAATTAAATACAATTGCTACAAAGAAATACAATTAAATAAACTAGCTAAAGTACAAAAAATAAAAAAGAACTAAGTTACAAAAAATAAAAAATTATTTACAAACATAAGAAAAATATTACAACAATTTTAAACTAATTACACCTACTCAAAATAAAAAAGCCCCCCAAAATAAAAAAATGCCCTACCCTATTCTAAATTACTAAAGTTCAAAGCTCTTTTACCTTACCAGCCCTGAACAGGGCCCTTTGCGGGGCATGCCCCAAGAAATTCAGCTCTTTTGCCTGTAAAAAAAAACATACAATACCCCCCCCAACATTACAACCCACCACCCACATACCCCTAATCTAACCCAAACCCCCCTTAAATAAACCTAACACTAAGCCCCTGAAGATCATCCTACCTTGTCTTCACCATACCAGGTTCACCGATCGGTCCAGAAGAGCTCCTCCGATGTCCTGATCCAAGCCCAAGCGGGGGGCTGAAGAGGTCCATGATCCGGCTGAAGTCTTCATCCAAGCGGGCCAGAAGAGGTCTTCCATCCGATTGAAGTCTTTATCCAAGCGGCATCCATCCGGAGCGAAGCGGCAGCATCCTGAAGACCTCCACCGCGGAACATCCATCCTGGCCGACGACTGAACGACGAATGACGGTTCCTTTAAATGACGTCATCCAAGATGGCATCCCTCGAATTCCGATTGGCTGATAGGATTCTATCAGCCAATCGGAATTAAGGTAGGAATATTCTGATTGGCTGATGGAATCAGCCAATCAGAATCAAGTTCAATCCGATTGGCTGATCCAATCAGCCAATCAGATTGAGCTTGCATTCTATTGGCTGATCGGAACATTCTTTTCAATCAGACGAGCCGAGTCAGGAGCCAAAGCGAATAGTCAGACGAGCCGGAATCAGGAACAAGGAAAACAGCAGAGCCAGTAACAAGCCAGGGATCAGGAACCAGGAAGGACGTCAGGCAGCCAGGTAATACACAGGAACTCTCACAAACAGGTCTGAGACAACGCAAAGGCAAAGCATACTGAACAAGAGGCCCTTTAAATAATAAGTGATGACATCACAATTCTGAGACTGCATCCTGTCTCACATGGATGATGCACACCAGTCTGGCCATAAAAGGAAGTGAAGGAATTGAGCAGCATCCCCCACAATGCACCATAGTCAGGAAGAAAGGTGAGTAAAATGGCTGCCAGCAGCACATGGCAAACAAAACAGGGAAAAAACCCTGACAGTACCCTCCCCTCAACGACCCCTCCCCCGCGGGAGGACAAAAGGCTTATTGGGGAAACGGGCATGGAAGGCACGGAGGAGGGCGGGAGCATGAAAATCAGAGGAGGGAACCCAAGAACGCTCCTCCGGACCGTAGCCTCTCCAGTGAACCAAATACTGTACACGGCCCCTGGACATACGAGAGTCAATAATGCTGCTGACCTCACACTCCTCATGGTTGTCAACAAAGATAGGACGGGATGAGGCAACACAGTGGTAAACCGATTATAAACCAATGGTTTCAAGAGGGAGACATGAAAAACATTGGAGATGCGCATAGCAGGAGGAAGGTCAAGAGCATAGGCCACAGGATTAACCCGACGGAGTATTCGAAAAGGACCAACATAACGGGGAGCCAATTTATTGGAAGGAACACGAAGGTTCAAGTTGCGGGAGGACAGCCAAACTCTCTCATCAACCTGGTAGGAAGGTGCGGTCAGACGCTTACGATCAGCCTGGAACTTTTGGCGCTGCATAGAACGATGAAGGCAATCCTGAATCTGCATCCACGTGGAACGGAGTTGCTGGAGATGCTCCTCCAAAGCCGGAATACCCTGAGACATAAATGAATCGGGCAACACGGGGATATCTTGGAGGAAGCATTAATAGCACTATTACGAGCAAACTCTGCCCAAGGTAACAGTTCAGACCAATTATTGTGGTGATCTGAGACATAGTAATGGAGGAACTGTTCCAGAACTTGATTAGACCGTTCCGCAGCCCCATTGGATTGAGAGTGATATGCAGGGGAGAAGGAAAGCTGGATCCTCATTTGAGCACAAAAGGAACGCCAAAATCTGGAGACAAACTGGCTACCCGGGTCCGACACTATCTCCTTGGGTAACCCATGTAAACGGAAGACCTCCCGGGCAAAAATTGAAGCAAGCTCCTGAGCGGTAGGCAGCTTCTTCAAGGGAATGCAATGTGACATTTTAGAAAAACGGTCAACCACCATAAGGATAACAGTATTGCCATTGGAAACAGGGAGCTCGACAATGAAGTCCATGGAAAGATGTGTCCAAGGACACTCACCATTAGCAATAGGTTGAAGAAGACCCACAGGAAGACGTCGAGGAGTCTTATTCTGTGCACAAACTGAGCAGGAGGCAACATACGCAGCAACATCAGAACGAAGACCTGGCCACCAGAATTGTCAAGTGACAGACCAAATCATTTGGTTCTTGCCTGGATGACCTGCGGCTTTAGGATAGTGGTAAGTGTGCAAAAGTTTAGTTCAAAGATTCTCAGGAACAAAACACTTACCACTAGGTTTCTCAGGCGGTGCATTGGTTTGTGCAGCCAGAATCTACTCCAACAAGGGAAAAGTCAAATTAGTACGTATGGTAGCCAAAATATGGTCAGGAGGTATAACATGAGTAGGAACAGACTCCTCCTTGGACAGAGGCGAAAATTGTCGAGAGGGCATCAGCCCTAACATTCTTACTACCAGGCAGGTAGGAAACCACATAATTAAACCGAGACAAAATAGCGCCCATCTGGTCTGTCAGGGCGACAAACGTTTTGCTTCAGATAGATAAGTTAAATTCTTGTGGTCAGTAAGAATGAGCACTGGCAGGCTAGTACCCTTGAGAAGATGCCTCCATTCTTTAAGTGCCAAAATTATGGCCAGTAATTCCCTGTCACCAATTTCATAATTGCACTCCGCTGGAGACAATTTCTTAGAGAAGAAACCACATGGATGCAAGGAACCATCAGGCATATGACGTTGAGACAAGAGGGCACCTACTCCAGTCTCAGATGGATCAACCTCAAGAATGAAAGGCAGGACAGGGTAAGGATGAGCCAGAACTGGAGCAGCAGTAAAGACAGTCTTAAAATTATCAAAGGCCTTAATGGCAGTAGGTGACCAATGGAGTGGATTATTCTCTTTACGGATCATGTCTGTGATAGGTTTGACCAAGGAAGAAAAGTTTTTAATAAACTTTCTATAGTAATTGGCGAACCCCAAAAAACGTTGAATAGACCGAAGACCAACTGGGCGAGGCCACTGCAGAACTGCAGATAACTTATCAGGATCCAAGGAGAACCCTGCAACGGAGAGAACATAACCTAGGAAGGTTACTTGAGTCTGATGGAACTCACATTTTTCGAGTTTACAAAACAGGCCGTTCTCACGTAGTCTCTGAAGAACCCATGTAACATCAGAACGATGAGCCTCAAGTGTGGGTGAGTGTATGAGGATGTCGTCTAAGTACACCACAACACACTGTTGCAACATATCTCGTAGGACATCATTAATAAATTCCTGAAAAACAGCAGGAGCATTACATAGGTCAAAGGGCATTACAAGATACTCATAATGCCCGCTCCTGGTGTTAAATGCTGTTTTCCATTCGTGGCCCTCCTTGATCCTAACGAGATTGTATGCTCCTCTCAAATCAAGTTTAGTAAAGACCGTAGCTCCCTAGAGGCGGTCAAAGAGTTCCGTAATAAGAGGAATATTGTAAGCATTCTTAATGGTAAGATGATTAAGACCCCTATAATCGATACATGGTCTTAACTCGCCACCCTTTTTCTTCACAAAGAAGAAGCCAGCCCCTGCAGGAGAGCAGGATTTGCGGATGATCCCCCGTGACAGAGTATCGGCAACATACTCCTCCATAGCACAATTCTCTGCAACAGACAGAGGGTACACCCGGCCCCGAGGAGGAATGGCTCTGGGTTGCAGGTCTATGGCACAATCGTAAGACCGGTGAGGAGGCAACGTACCGGCACGCACCTTGTCAAACACGTCTAGGAACTCTCGGTACTCCGCTGGCAATTGAGAAACCGAAGAAGTGCACAAGACTTTAACTGGTTTCCGAAGACAAGTGGAAATACATTGCGGGGACCACAACAAAATTTCGGCCCTGCGCCAGTCGAGTCTGGGATTGTGCTTTTGGAGCCAGGGATAACCCAGAACAACCGGAAAATGCGGAGAGTTTATCACCTGGAACTGGAGGGTTTCTGTCAGGAATACTGCTCCACCTTAAGAACTGTATCTGCTCTCTGAGAATACCACCTTTAGTTCTTTGTTCCACCCTCCTAACCTATTTAAGTTTCACTCTGACGTCAGCCAGGTGCTTAGTGATTGAGAATTTTCCTGACTACTGAGCTGTTCATAAGAATTATCCTGCAACAGTTAGTACCTTATTGCTGTGTCCTGAGAAACTGGATTTAACCTTGTGCATTCTCATTTGCACTATCACCGTATCCAGCCTGTCACACATCAATTGAACTTTCACAGTGCTGCCCTGCATGCACCTGTTTCACTTGTGGTGGCGTAATGAGAAACCGCATACGTGGTATAGAGCTTACTTGGGGACACAGACTTTACCTACCGTGAGTAACCGCTGCTGTAATCTTTGCGGCACTGAACCGTGTTCCGAAATCCGGAGGTTTCCAAGTGATCTCCGCTGCCTACGCTGACCATGATTCACGGAACTACTTGCGGAGGAATTTACTCAGCCGTCACTCTCACGGAGCGCTCTCTTGCAGCTTACCTGTCTGGCACACACTGAACGGAACCATTCTGTGTTCTCAGACTACTGCAGAAGTTGTTACTTAACCTATCTATCTTACCTAAAACTTACCAGTAATACATCTGGGGATTCTACCATATCACAAGTTCAGTTTATACTCATATATCTATATTGCAAGGCTGCTGGTATTACGGGTTGTTTGTTTAAGGACATACTGACCACATATATATCTATTCAGTGAAGAGTTAACTGAATAGTTTATTAATTCACTCTGAGCCTCAGGGGTTAACGTTCACATACGTTGACTCAAAGCTAAGTGATACAAATTAACATCCACAGTTGTTGATCCATAAAACAGTTTAACAGATACAAAAGGTTACATCCTTACAGAATCACTAAGCCTTTAAAATAAAATGGATCCAGTGGATTTACCACAGATAGTCTATGAACTTTCACAGAAAGTAGACCAACTTGGTCAGGCTATGAATAACCTACAAGTGGAGAACGAAACACTAAGGAAGGTTATTAGGGATTCGTTAACTCATAAGCTACCAGCACAAGAGTTGCTACCTGAACCACACATTTCCAGTCCAGACTTATTCTCAGGGGATAGATGGTTATATCGTCAATTTAAGAATGCCTGTCTGCTCAACTTCACTTTAAACCCAAAGACCTATCCTACTGACCATCTCAAAGTCTTAAATATCATTTCATATTTACGTGGTGAACCGAGGATCTGGGCGGATTCTTACTATGAATCTAATAACCCTATACTGTTCTCCCTGACAGAATTCCTCGCAGCCATGGATGAATTGTACCTTGACGTTAATTCACAGATTGTTGCTGAAACAAAAATGAGAGCTTTGAGACAGGGTTCTAAACAAGTTGAACTGTATATTACTGAGTTCAAACAATACTCATCTGATTCACAGTGGAGCAGAGTGGCTTTGAAGAATCAATTCAGACTGGGACTCTCTGAAAATATAAAGGACGAGCTCGCTAGAGTTCAATTACCTGACACCCTGGAGGCATTGATGAAATTGTCTATACAAATAGACAGACATTTGAGAGAAAGGAAGAGCGAACGTCAGGGGTCAGAGACCACCTACAGGAAGGCCTCCTCATCCTCACCACCAGCTATCGCTGGAGGTCAGAGCCACGAACCAATGGAGATAGGAGTTCTGAGAGGTCCTGAGAGGTCCTCTGTCCACTGTCCAGGAGAAACAAAGAC
The DNA here is from genome assembly GCF_027579735.1 of Bombina bombina. Lineage (NCBI taxonomy): Eukaryota > Metazoa > Chordata > Amphibia > Anura > Bombinatoridae > Bombina > Bombina bombina. The sequence goes on from NC_069500.1 coordinate 443,184,433, forward strand.
GAAAGAGAGAGTTCTTATGTCTTTACTGCTCAAGTCCAGCACATGCAGTGAAAGACTGTCCAACTCTACTGAGAAACAAGAAAAGTAAGTTGATATTGACTAACTCCTCTGTCTCTCTGCAGCATAAACCTATTTATTGTATCATCTCTCTCTCTTTGCAGTGGGACCGTAGACGTCTGACATCAGAGGCCATTCTCGACACTGGGGCTTATGGGAATTATATAGATTTAGAGGTTGTTAAGGCAAATAAAATACCACTTGAAAAGAAAACTTCTCCTGTTTCAATCCGTGTAGTAGATGGTTCCTATATTTCTAGCGGTCCCATTACACATCACACAGTTCCTTTGATGGTAACCACACACAATAGTCATTTTGAATATGTCTCCTTTGATGTTCTACCTTCCCCGCTTTTCCCTATTGTCTTGGGAATTAAGTGGATACGTCTCCACCAACCTACTATTGACTGGAAGACATTGAAAGTCACTCTAGACTCTTCTTACTGTAAGTCTAGTTGCTACCATTTACCGGTTAGCATATCCTTAACTAACCAAGAGGTTACTTTTCCTAAAGAATATGCACAATACACAGAAGTATTTAGCAAAAGGGAGGCATCGACGCTACCCCCACACCGCAGTTATGACTGCCCAATAGATCTTAAACCAGGGGCAGTTATCCCTCATGGACATCTATACCCATTAAGCCAGCCAGAGCTAGTTCACCTAAAAACATATATCGATGAAAACCTAAAAAAAGGTTTTATCAGGCCATCAGTTTCTCCTGCTGCTGCTGGTATGTTTTTAGTTAGGAATAAAGATCAATCCTTACGCCTTATAATTCATTATAGAGAGCTTAATAAGTTTACTGTTAAAAATAGATACCCCCTCCCTCTGATCCCGGAGCTCATTGAGCGGCTTACTCATGCTAAAATATTCACAAAACTGGACCTCCGGGGGGCCTACAATCTCATCCTTATAAGAGAGGGAGATGAGTGGTTGACTGCATTTAGAACGAGATAAGGTCTTTATGAATATTTAGTGATGCCTTTTGGTTTGTGCAATGCTCCAGCTACTTTTCAGCATTACATAAATGATGTGTTCAGAGATCTCCTTGACACATCTGTAGTGGTCTATCTGGATGACATCCTGATCTATTCCCAAAATTTGCAAGACCACATTAGACACGTTGGTTGGGTTCTTTCTAGACTCCAGACACATCGATTGTATGCCAAGGCTGAAAAATGTATATTCCATACAGAGAAGATTTCCTTCCTGGGATACAACATCTCCTCTAAAGGTGTTCAAATGCAACAGGAAAAGGTAGAAGCTTTAAAGAATTGGCCCACACCAAAAAACCGTAAAGATCTACAACGGTTTTTAGGCTTTAGTAATTATTACAGAAAATTCATCAAAGGGTACTCTGCTATAGCTAAGCCATTGACCACCCTCACTGGTAGTACATCAACATTTCTTTGGAACAATAAGGCCACACAGGCTTTTGAGCTTCTGAAAAGTTCTTTTACTTTAGCTCCAATCCTCCGGCATCCAAATCCTGACTTCCAATATTTCCTTGAAGTAGATTCGTCGGATAATGCACTAGGTGCAGTTTTGTCTCAGAGGGAAAGCTTAAAACACCCCTTACATCCTATTGCCTTTTTCTCCAAGGTCATGTCCTCTGCCGAGAGGAATTACCCCATTGGGGAGAAGGAACTCTTATCCATCAAAAGAGCTTTCGAGACTTGGAGACATCTACTGGAAGGAACTCGCCTACTAATTATAGTCTATACGGATTACAGGAATTTGGAATACTTACAACGGAACAATACCCTCTCTGCGAGACAAGTCAGATGTAGTTTATACTTCAGTAGATTCCAGTTCCAGATTGTATACAGACCGGCTTCCCAAAACGGTAAGGCCGGCGCTCTCTCTCGGAGAGACCCTAAACCACCTCACAATGAGAACCCAACAGCCATGATCCCTCATAAGAACTTCATTGGAAGCATCTCCACTCTAACTACCAGATACAGAAAAGCCTTACTAACCGAACATGAGTATCCAGCTGACCTACAGAAAGGAACCGATGGGTTCTACTATAAACAAAACAAATTATACGTACCTAAGATCTTAAGACAAGAGCTGATCAAAGGACATCATGACAACCCCCTATCTGGACATCCTGGATTCCGTAGAACGCTTGAATTACTGAGAAGAGCTTATTGGTGGCCACATATGACATCTGACATTCGAGAACACATCCAGGCCTGTACCACTTGTATCATATCAAAGGCCAACAAAAAACCTCCATATGGCTTATTAATGCCTATATCTGTTCCAGGAAGACCATGGATGTATTTAGGTCTAGACTTCATTGTTGAACTACCTACCTCAGCCGGTATGAACACTGTCTTGGTTGTAGTGGACCTTTTCTCCAAGATGGCACATTTTATACCGTATCACAAACTCCCATCATCTGCTGAAACAGCTCAATTATTCATAGATCACGTCATCAAGCTTCATGGGATTCCGGAGATTCTCACCACTGACAGAGGGACACAGTTCACTTCACGTTTCTGGAAGTCTCTTTGTCTAAAACTACATATTGACCACCGTTACACTACCGCTTATCACCCCCAAACCAATGGGCAAACAGAGCGATTGAACCAAAGCTTGGAACATTACATGAGATGCTACTGTGCTTACCAACAGGAAGATTGGAGAAAATACCTCTCACTTGCCGAATTTGCATACAACAATACACTGAACTCCTCCAGCAAAATTACTCCCTTCTATGCCAATTATGCTTATCATCCTAAGATGACCTTAACATCAAGAGAATCGTGCCTCAATCCAAATGTAGATGACCTTGCTGACCGTTTGACTGAGACTTGGCAATCCCTCCAAGAAAACCTTCGTACTGCCCAAGGAGTACAAAAGCGCTACTACGACCTTAGACGAAGATCACCTCCGCTATACTCAATAGATTGGGTTTGGCTCTCTACAAAAAACCTCAGGCTACAAATCCCCAGTAAGAAGTTAGCAAGTCTGTTTATTGGACCTTTTCAGGTAGCAAAATTAATTAACCAGAATGCTGTCACCCTCAAACTTCCTCCATCATTAACCATACATCCAACTATTCATGTCTCCTTACTAAAACCTGCAAAGTCTAGTGGAACCCAAGTCTTGCCTCCTCCCTTTCAGACATTGGAGACCGATGTCTATGAAGTACAGAAAATCCTGGACTCAAGGATTACCAATGGGAAATTACAGTACCTAGTGCAATGGAAGGGATACCCTTTGGATGAAGATACATGGGAACCCTATACCAATATGAATGCCCCCAGACTAGTATCCCAATTTCATAGGAGGAATCCCCATAGACCTCGTTTTCAAGCCGTGGGACGGCTTGATTGAAGGGGACGTTCTGTCAGGAATACTGCTCCACCTTAAGAACTGTATCTGCTCTCAGAGAATACCACCTTTACTTCTTTGTTCCACCCTCCTAACCTATTTAAGTTTCACTCTGACGTCAGCCAGGTGCTTAGTGATTGAGAATTTTCCTGACTACTGAGCTGTTCATAAGAATTATCCTGCAACAGTTAGTACCTTATTGTTGTGTCCTGAGAAACTGGATTTAACCTTGTGCATTCTCATTTGCACTATCACCGTATCCAGCCTGTCACACATCAATTGAACTTTCACAGTGCTGCCCTGCACGAACCTGATTCATTTGTGGTGGCGTATTGAGAAACCGCATCCGCGGTGTAGAGCTTACTTGGGAACACAGACTTTACCTACCGTGAGTAACCGCTGCTGTAATCTTTGCGGCACTGAACCGTGTTCCGAAATCCGGAGGTTTCCAAGTGATCTCCGCTGCCTACGCTGACCGTGATTCACGGAACTACTTGCGGAGGAATCTACTCAGCCGTCGCTCTCACAGAGCGCTCTCTTGCAGCTTACCTGTCTGGCACACACTGAATGGAACCATTCTGTGTTCTCAGACTACTGCAGAAGTTGTTACTTAACCTATCTATCTTACCTAAAACTTACCAGTAATACATCTGGGGATTCTACCATACCACAAGTTCAGTTTATACTCATATATCTATATTGCAAGGCTGCTGGTATTACGGGTTGTTTGTTTAAGGACATACTAACCACATATATATCTATTCAGTGAAGAGTTAACTGAATAGTTTATTAATTCACTCTGAGCCTCAGGGGTTAACGTTCACATACGTTGACTCAAAGCTAAGTGATACAAATTAACATCCACAGTTGTTGATCCATAAAACAGTTTAACAGATACAAAAGGTTACATCCTTACAGTTTCAAAATGGAGAGCCCCAACAGCCATGGACAATGGAGCAGTTTCGTGAGTAACGAGTGCGGACTGAAGGGGCCTGCCATCAATGGCCTCAATAGCAAGTGGAACGGACCGAGTCAAAACAGGAATGGAATGCTTTGATACAAAAGCAGTGTCAATGAAATAGCCCGCAGCACCGGAGTCAACAAGAGCCTGGGTGACTATGGAGGAGTCCACCCAAGAAAGGACAACCGTGACCAAAGGTTTCTCCTTAAGCGGTTCCGGGGACGAGGATAAACCACCCAAAGTCTGCCCCCGACAGGACCTTAGGTGTGAGCGTTTCCCGGCCGTGTAGGACAAGACTTCAAAAGGTGGCCCTGTAACCCACAATAGAGGCAGAGCCCCTCCCTCCTCCTAAAGGCCCTCTCCGCCGTGGAGAGACGTATGAATCCCAGCTGCATCGGCTCAGCAGTACCTGGTGACTCGGGACCAGGAGGCATGGGAGGAGAGGGAGGCATGGGTGGAAACGAATACGTAGGAGACAACGGAACAACAGGCTTCCGCAAGCGCTCCTTGAAAGAGGGCTTCTCTCTGAGTCTGATGTCAATTAGGATAAAAAAAGACACCAATGCCTCGAGATCCTCTTGTAAATCTCTGGCAGCAACTTCGTCTTTAATCGCATCAGAGAGCCCATGAAAGAAGGCGACAGCAAGGGCTTCATTGTTCCAACCTACCTCTGTGGCAAGCGTACGGAACTCAATAGCATACTGAGCAACAGATCTTGTACCTTGCTGAATGGACATGAGTCGTTTAGCAGCAGAGGAGGAGCGAGCCGGAACATCAAATACCCTTCGAAAGGAGGCCACAAATTCAGGATAATTTGAAATCACAGGTTTATTAGTCTCCCACAAGATATTAGCCCAGGCAAGAGCTGTGTCAGAGAGTAACGAGATGAGAAATCCCACCTTAGCTCTGTCAGAGGAAAACGCCTGAGGTAACATCTCAAAGTAAATGCCCACCTGGTTCAAAAACCTTCTGCACTGAATAGGATCGCCTCCATAACGCTGAGGTAGAGGTGCAGAACCGGACATGCTCCTGGTAGGCATAGGTGCAGCAGCGGAAACAGGAGCAGCCATAACTTGCGGAAAACTTTGGTCCAAATGTTCAGTGAGAGTCAGCAGGGTTTGCAGGGATAGTGCAAATTGATCCAAGCAGTGATCCTGTACATCCATCCTGGAAATGATGGCAGGTAAAGGTGGATTATTAGCACCATCAGGATTCATGGCCTTTGCGTAATGTCAGGGTGCCAGGAATCAGACTGAGACGAGAAGTGCAAAAATAATCACACCTTTATTAATAGCAAAAAATAATAAAAAGTCCACAAGTCAAATAACAAGCCAGGAATCAAAACCAGAGCTGGTAGTCAGACGAGCCGAGTCAGGAGCCAAAGCGAATAGTCATACGAGCCAGAATCAGGAACAAGGAAAACAGCAGAGTCAGGAACAAGCCAGGGATCAGGAACCAGGAAGGACGTCAGGCAGCCAGGTAATACACAGGAATTCTCACAAACAGGTCTGAGACAACACAAAGGCAAAGCATACTGAACAGAGGCCCTTTAAATAATAAGTGATGACATCACAATTCTGAGACTACATTCTGTCTCACACGGATGATGCACACCAATCTGGCCATAAAAGGAAGTGCAGGAATTGAGCAGCATCCCCCACAATGCACCATAGTCAGGAAGAAAGGTGAGTAAAATGGCTGCCAGCAACACATGGCAAACAAAACAGGGAAAAAACCCTGACAGCTGCACATTCATGCTGCAAATCTCCTGCTCCACCACATTCCATAGGTGCTCTATTGGATGAGATCTGGCAACTGTAGAGGCAACTGGAGTACACCAAAGTAGTAGTCATGATCATGGAACCATCTTGAGATGACGTTTTTTGTAGCATGGCACATTATCCTGTTAGAAGCAGCTATTAGAAGATGTGGTCGCAAAAGGATGTAAATGGTAAGCACTATACTATAGGCTATAGGCTATGGCAAAAATATATTCCCCACACCAATACATCACCATCACCAGCCAGAAATGTTGACATAATGCAGGATGGATACATGGATTAATATTGTTTACACAAAAATCTGAATGTATCATATTTATTTTACCAGTTTTGGTGATTCTGTGCCCACTTTAGCCACGGTTTACTGTTTTTAGCTGTTAAGAGTGGAACCCAGTGTAGCTTTCTGCTGCTGTAGCCAAATGCGCTAAAGCACAAGGTTCTGCATTTTGTGCTATCTGAGATGCTAATCTACATATCACTATTGTAACACATGGTTATTTCTGTTACTGTTGCCTTCATGTCAGCTTGAAAACGTCTGGCTATTCACCACTGACCTCTCTCATTAGAAAGGTGTTTTTGCCCACAAAACTACCACTCAGTGTTTTTATCACACCACCCCTTTGTAAACCATATAGACTGTTGTACATCAAAATCCCTGGAAATAAGCATTTACTGTGATGCTCAAACTACCCTTTCTGGAACCACCTATCACTCCAGGGTCAAATAAACTACCCCATTCTGATGTTTGGTTTTAATAACAACTGAACCTCTTGACCATGTCTATATACTTTTATACATGGAGTTGATGCCCCATGGTATACTGATAAAATATTTGTATTAAAGGGACATTAAACCCCAAAATTTTCTTTTATGATTTAGATAGAGCGTGCAATTTTAAACAACTTTCTAATTTACTTCTATTATCTAATTTGCTTCATTCTCTTGATATACTTTGATGAAAAGCATATCTAGATAGGCTCAGTAGCTTCTTATTGGTGGCTGCACATAGATGCCTCGTGTGATTGGCTCACCCATGCGCATGGCTGTTTCTTCAACAAAGGATATCTAAAGACTGAAGCAAATTAGCTAATAGAAGTAAATTGAAATTGTGTTTAAAATTGTATTCTCTACCTGAATCATGAAAGAAAAAATGTGGGTTTAGTGTCCCTCTAAAGAGCAGGTGTGCAGGTGTACCTAATAAAGTGGCCACTTGCTATACTATATATTATGTTATATATGTAATGCTTATTATAACAATTTTATCTGCCTGGTCATACTTATTCAAAATACAGCCCTGTGTGTGATACTAAAGCTGTTTGGCAATGTGTAGCAAAATAATAATAATAGTAACAATAATAATAGCAATTATTACTGAATGAAGGCCAGATGCCAAGGCTGCAAACTTTAATTAAAATATATTGCAGAATTAAAGATGCACACATTTTTGTAATTATCAGATTCCTATTAAATTCCAAGTAAGCAATTGGAAGTGCCCAAACCATCATCCCACAATTGCAGAGTGGCTGAGCTGGTTCGGCAGTGCTCGGTCTTCCAAGGTATATTACAACCTGGGTGCAAGGTGGCATGGAGGGAAGCCCTCCTTTGCATCATTGGCATCTAACACCGGTTGCAATGAAGCCCTAGTGCCTAGGTTTGAGCCCTGCGCATATATCCTGATTCTCTGATGTATAAAATCCTACATTTTGATCAGGGCTCAAAATTTCCAATCGCCCACTAGCCATTGGCGAGTATAAAATTAACTGTGGTGAGTAGTAAAATATAGTGAGTGAATGTTAAATCAACATTCACTCACTATTAAAGGCTGGGCATGTAGGGTCAGCAGTGAAATGCTGCTGTAAAGATGGAGCATAGGCTGGAAGGTGAAAAGTCGCTGTGAAGGTGTAGAGCAGTTGTGTCGACGTGGAGGTGCTGAGAAGAAATGTGGGGTGATGTGGAGGGGCAGAGAGAGAGGCATTGTCAACAGAAGTGAGGCTTTTCTGAGATAAGTGGGTCCCTGATCTGGCTAATTTGAGGTTTGGAGGCAATACAAAATGATGGGATAGGGAGGCATGTGTGAATAGAGAAGTCTGATTGGCTTTTGTACCAATTAAGTAGGAGGGAGAGTTTTGGAGCTGTATATATAAACACTTGAGCAACAAAGGTAACTTAAGCCTGATTACATTATTCCTTTAAGGGAATTACCTGTTAAAAACTATATGTTCTATGCATACAGAGCATTTCTTATTTACCCACAATATTCCTTTAAATTGATGTTTTAAGCACATTCCCTTACTTAGCAACCTAACTAGGATATCTGAAAGCAAAATCTCTGAAAAGCCCTCAAAATCTCTTAATTGATTATGGTTAAAAAAATTAAAAAATAAATACTGCACAATAAGGTGTTCCCAATGGCTAAACATATGCAAAGATTGGGTGGATTAGGGGGTGTGGTGTGGGCAGGTGGTATCAGTGGTGAGTAACATTTTGGCCTGGCTAGTAACTTAGGTCTTGAAATTTTGAGTCTTTATTTTGATAGTTTGGAATAGTGAACTGATGCTAAATGTGGAACAATAAATTATTATTAAGGTAGTAATTACTCCCTAACACAGTGTTATTCTATTCCATGTAGTGTTTTTTTTTTTGTTTGTTTTTTGGGTAAGGGCTGATGCTCTATCTGGTAGTTACAACCCCTTACTAATACTTACTATAATAACAATAAACACACGGACACAGAGAGCTGGGTATAAGACCATATCATGGTCATGTTTATTGAACATTTAAATAAACCTGACTTCAACGGAAGTCATAATTAAATATTTAACTTGTGGCAGCATTCGATGCCTAGTAAAAAATAGTATTAATAGCTCCATATGACCAGAGGCCGCAGCCAGGTGTTGTGGAATTGCAAAGTGCAAAGTTGGGCCGCAAAACATGGCTCCACCCCATTCTGTCTAGGAGGCGCAGACGTCCGAAAGGATCTTCAGCAAGCAGACCCGCAGGGCGGGTGCCCCCAGGTCATGACCTGAGGACATCTCCCCCGCCCATTAGCCCGACTGTCACCCCTACAGACTCTGCCCTCAGGTGTTTATGGCTACAACCTCCCGCCGCCAGGAGATAAACTTATCTAGTCTTTGCTTCCACCTATAAGGCACTGGTGGGACAAAGCCTTTCAGCAATGACCCCCAGGAAGCACCTAATTTACCGCTAAGGTCTTACAATGATTAGGCTAACTAACCCTATCCCCGCCTTTAGCCTCTAAAGAACCAGTAACCAACTAGGAAGCCATTTGCCTGAATGACACCATTGACACTATAACCCACAAGTAAGAGGGTTGGGTGGGAGGGAAACTTTCTCCATTGAAAATCCCAAGAAGAAGAGGCCAGATTCTTCCAGAACCTTCCTTATAACCGGTAAGCCAAAGACCTCCCCTTACTTTGCAACATTGTTGCTACTACACTGCACTGGGATTTTCACTAACTTGTCATGCCCAGCCCTTAACTCCATTACAGGAGACTTTGCTACCTTACATTCCCCTATTTCTGCAAACTTAAGTTATATTCTAAAAGTTCTTGGTCTGCTCAAATACAAAACCTATGCTCTGTGATGGTAACTCACAGAAAACTAAATGAAAGTCTATATATATCATTTCAGCACAGGGTAGAGAAATGTTTTAGCACTGGAAGGGTTAAAGGGCAAGTAAAGTCAAAGATAAACTTTCATGATTCAAATAGAGTATACCATTTTAAATAATTTTCCAATTTACTTCTATTATCTAATTTGCTTTGTTTTCTTGGTATCCTTTTTTTGAAAAGCATATCTAGGTAGACTCTGGAAGAGGAATACACTACTGGGAGCTAGCTGCTGACTAGTGGCTTCACATAGATGCCTCTTGTCATTGGCTCACCTGATGTGTTCAGCTAGCACCCAGTAATGCATTACTGCTCCTTAAACAAAAGATAAAAAAGAAAATTAACCTAATTTTGATAATAGAAGTCAACTGGAAAGTAGTTAAGTTTGTATAGTGTATCTTAATCATAAAAGAAACATTTTAGGTTTCATGTCCCTTTAAAAGGACAGTCAACACCAGATTTTTTGTTGTTTAAAACGAAAGATAATCCATTTATTACCTTTCCCCAGTTTTGTATAACCAACACTGTTATAGAAATACACTTGTTACCGCTGTGATTACCTTGTATCTATGCTTCTGCAAACTGCACTCTTATTTCAGTTATTTGATAGACTTGCATTTTAGCCGTGCTCACTCCAGGGTAACTTCACATGCATGAGCTCAATGTTATCTATATGAAACACATGAACTAATGCCCTATAGTGGTCAAAATGCTTTCAGATTAGAGGCAGTCTTCAAGGTCTAGGGAATTAGCATATGAACCTCCTAGAATTAGCTTTCAACTAAGAATACCAAGAGAACAAAGCAATATTGGTGATAAAAGTAAATTGGGAAGTTGTTTAAAATGACATTCCCTAGGCCATGCCCTGGTGGAGGTTCCGGAGGAGGAGCTTAACGCAGGTGCTGAGCGTTTGGCACTCCAGTCCTATTGCTGCTGGCGGAGTTCTCCCGCGCCAAGCCTGGATTCTGGGCTAGCTAACTGGACAGCTTTCTACACCGCTATCGGAGCCTTGGCAGTGGAACGACAACCCACTGCAGTGATACACCTTCAGCTTGAAAGGACCTTGCATTAGTGTTTTTTACTATAATATCATTCTGGGACAGTCTTAAAAGGAATTCTGCATCTGTCTTTCCCTCCTCTCCCACTGGTGCTGCGTGAGAGGAGGTGAGCATCATATACACTTTCCCGACCTGTGCTGATTTCACTTTTATAATTACACCCATTTGAAAGCATTATAAGCCGGGATAGACGCCAGCCTTCTATTTTTTTTCATTTTCAGGAGACTTGTAACAATCCCTCACCCTTCCTCTCCCCCGTCCTCAGATTGGAGTACTTGGACTGTTAAAGCCGGGTCGGGCTTACCTCCCTCACTGCAAGGGTCTGATCCTGTGAAGCCGCCTGAAGACTACTCGGAGCTCTCTTTCTTCTCCCCCCCTTCCCCACCGGTGCTGCGCGGAGGGGAGCATCGTAGCCTATCTTCCTCTCTGATCCTGTCCGCGGCTGACTCTTCCCCCTCTCCCACCGGTGCTGCGAGAGAGGGGGCGGGCATTGATCTAAACCCGGTAAAGCCGCGGAGGGATATGATACAGGCTCTGTCTGTCTCTTGGGGTTTGCTCGCCTTCTGCCTCCTTCCCGTCTTCCGCACTCTGGCTGTGTGAGGAGCGGTGGAGGCGTCTGAAGTAACTGATTGAAGGTTGGACTGGGGCGACGGGTCGTGGAGTTGGTGACCGGAAGGTTCGCGCCCCCTCTGAAGACGAACGGCGGCCTCTGTAGAAAGCTCCCAGCAGTGCCACGGCAGATAGGCAGCAAGAGAGAGAGGTGAGTCTCATACACATTTTCCATGTACATGGTGATCAGAAAGAGAACTTTTTTTTTTCGTCATAAAGCTTCTTAAAATATATATAGAGAAGAAGAAGGACAGTGCTTACTAACTGGGGAAAAAATTTAAACAAAAACTACTAATACTCCGTGAAAATACCTAGGAGTAACTTCCAGGGGATGCAACCTCTCTTGAACTGTTTAAACAATTATTTACAAAGGAACCCAGGTGAAAATTAAAGATTACAGAGAGGGGTTGAGGAAGACGTGAGGAAAGACTCAGGAAAAGGGAAAAAAAGGAAAAAAAAAGAAGGGAAAGAAAAAAGATAATTAACAAAGAACTGCTTTTTTCAATAATGTATTGATATCGGATATAAGTTGGTAACTTGATATCCCTCAAAGAAGGACATGTAGCTAAAGAACATTGTTTCAACTAAAAATTCAAATCATATCTAAAAATAGGATATAACATGGTATTAGTTAGGGATTGACTCTCTAATCAGGTTGCATGCTGTGTTTGCTCCTTGATTTTCTGTTGCTGTCTGTGTTGTTGTTGCTATCAACAGCAACAACAAATTGTAGAACAAATAGAACAAATTTCTGGCTTATTCCGCTCAACTAAAATTGATATTTGAAGTGTTACCATAATCTATATAACTTAGAGAAAATAATACTTTATATATAGCTTTCACTTATGGTTATTTAATTAATCTTTCTTTTTACACATACTCTGAGAGACAAATTGAACAGAAGAGGTTAATATGTTTGGCACATGGTACTAATCTCCTATCAGAACTTGTTGTTTGCTCTTTTTTGCAAAAGGGGGAAAGGTTCAGAAGGGAAGAGGGAAGGAAGGAGGAAGATTGGAAGGATATTGTTTCTGTTCATATTAACAAACTAATATTTTCTTATGTTATATGTATAGTAATGTTTCCCCTTGAAGATGGGTACACAGGTCTTGTGATTAACTTGATGAAGGTTAAATAAGGCACTGAATAGCTGCTGAAGTTAAGACATAGGGGGGTAGTTATTGTGGTTATCTATTAATTTAAAATATCTCTACTTTCTACTAAATATAATATACTAAATCTCTATGGTGAAACCACTAAAACCAACACAGATAAATTGTGAAAATAAACTATATGAGGATCCTCCATTATTTGTCAAACAGTTTATTTAGGAATCAATATATGTTAATAATAAGATAAATATTTACAGGTATATATATATCAATCTATTTTACAGATACAGTCCACATTTTAAGATACAGGGCAACTTTTCTAAACTAACCCCAATTGTGCTACACAGAATATTATCCCAGAAATACTTAGCCAGATTCTCTGTGTCCAACATCATCCATCTTTACAGCATGCCCAGGATACAAAAGAGAGGCAGAGGCTCTGGTGTTACAATATTTTATAACCCAATTCAAAAGGGAGTGGCTTATCAAATGCCACTCAAAAAGACCAAATGTGGTTATCTATTAATTTAAAATATCTCTACTTTCTACTAAATATAATATACTAAATCTCTATGTTGGTACCACTAAAACCAACACAGATGAATTGTGAAATAAACTCTATGAGGGTCCTCCATTATTTGTCAAACAGTTTATTTAGGAATCAATATATGTTAATAAGATAAATATTTACAGGTATATATATATCAATCTATTTTACAGATACAGTCCACATTTTAAGATACAGGGCAACTTTTCTAAACTAACCCCGATTGTGCTACACAGAATATTATCCCAGAAATACTTAGCCAGATTCTCTGTGTCCAACATCATCCATCTTTACAGCATGCCCAGGATACAAAAGAGAGCCAGAGGCTCTGGTGTTACAATATTTTATAACCCAATTCAAAAGGGAGTGGCTTATCAAATGCCACTCAAAAAGACCAATGGGAGTGTCTATAGTTCAGAGAGAAAGGTGTACCTGGGGGAAGGGATCCCAATAACAGCTAAGTGAATATTCCAGTGATAAAATGTCACCACATTCCCTCACTTTTTCTTCTCCTATGTTGCCCCGTTTTCTAGTTATCCCCACTAGTGCAGAAGAACACAGTGGGAGCGAAAACCTTACAGGAGAAATTCTCCCACCATCCCTTCGGAATCATTCCCTCGGCGATATGAGCTCTTCTGTACTTTCCTAGGACTGTCAATTCCTAATCTAACTTTATACAATTCATTAGAAAAATTAATTTAAAATTATACATAGAGACACAAAATCCTATGCTAAACCCCATTAGCAACATTTATACAATGGTCTTAAATATTGGGAAAAGTTCATGTATGAGTGTGTGAGTGTAGGTACACTAGATGGGTATGTGTGTAGTAAAATCTTTATTAAGAAAGTGTGAATTGTGCCTGTAAAACAAAAGTTATAATGGTTCACTGAAGTTCTTTGTTGTCATCTTTTGGCCTTGCTTTTGGCATCTGGTCCTTGCTTTTTCTTTACCAAATCTCTCTCTTTGAACCATTTTGTTTTTTTCCAAGACCCTCAAAGGAATGAAAAAAAGATTAAAACCAGGTATATATTTACTTCACACTACAACACTCCATCTGCAGTAGAAACCACATTCACAGTTATTAACTTTAAGTTGGAAAGTGCCTCTGTTATTGCATCATCCCACTCGCACCCTTACTTAACTTATTATGTTGCTTGATTTATATGATTATTTACCCCTTTATGCTATATATATATAATTATTTTGGCCTAATGCACCATTTTACATCTCCATTGTGATACATTATACTTATTTAATTTGTCCAACGCCACCATCATAGCTTCATGGTAAGATCAGTCCTGAAGACACCTGAAAAACAACAATCTATAATGTGTGTTATTGGGGAAAAACTGGAAGGAAAGGTGAGAAGCCTTCTATCTTCATTGGTTTTCTTCCTGCAAGATAAGACTTCAGACAGTTTACATAGAAATGGTATTACATGTGGCCTCCCAAAACTAATCACAATGGAGGTATCTGTTATTGTTTTTTTAGAAAGAGAATGCATCAATTAACTATACATTCTTAATATTGGCATTTAAAACTTAATAATGAAAAACACTTAAAATTATTAATTGAACTTAAAACTAAAGTACACATTACACGATACAAATGTACTGCAAACAAATATGCTTATAAAAAAAATGAATGATTTAATTTGAGCCCTCCAGCTCTGTCAGTTGCTTTTTTAGAAACCCAATTTGATCTCTCATTCTCCTGTTTTTTTGTTTGAGTTCCCAATAACTTAAGTTGGCCTTATTGTTTATCTCATTTGACCTCAGCCTCCAATTTTCTCCTCTGTTAATATCGCCATTTAAATTCCTGTCTCTCCAGTTTTCTGCATTTGATGCTCTACTATTCTGATATCCACAAACATTCCTTCTATTACCCCTCTCTGATTCCTGCCTGTGAATATTCAGATTATTCTCCATTGACTGCTTCACTGCAGAATTTGCCTTAATGGTGTATGGGTGATAATTCCACCACTTCTCAGCTCTAGTGAGCACCATATGTAGGTTTGTGGAGTTTGGATCATACAGCTTTACAAACTCCTGACATTTTCTGGGGAGAGCTTCAAGTACCCTCTGTATGTGAGCTGGTGACCCCCAGACCATTTGGGTCTGTGGCTGGCGCAGCACACACCAAAATAAAACTCTTTTTGCTACTTCAAATGGCCCATCTAGTGGTCTCATGGTAATTTCACTAATCTCTTTCTCTAGACTAGTAAAATTGAAAAAGGTTTTAGCTATCCTGCCAGCCTGATCACATATACTTGAATTAAATCCTAATAACCTGTTGGCATAGGGGCCCATGGCATCTTGAAGCAATTCTGTCCATTCCGGCATGCTCATACCTAATTTTATGGCTTTTTCAGCCCCCTTGTGAAACCAATGTGAAAAGTTATTAAAGCTGTTTGTGGGGATTGTGCCCCACCATTTCTGAAAAATGTCTTTATCTGCTACAGTCATTGGCCTAGTTTGATTTGAAAAACCTGTAGGAACTTTCAGGTTGTTAAAATTCTCAGAAATTATGACAGGGGCAATTGGAACAGAACTTTGGTTTTTAGTGGGGCCCATTTGCATTTTATCTTGTTTTATTACTTGTTTGGGCTCTTTCCTTTGTGGCAGTAAGTTATCACTATCTGCATTGTTCCCAGAAATATCACTAATTATTTTTTTTTTTGTTCAATTTTCATCTGTAACTCAGTAATTTTGTTTGAGTATTCGTTACTGCTGTGTTCTGTTAATTTTAATTGACGTTGTAATTTACTGATCTGTATGGTGTTAGTTAAAGCAGAAAGCTTAATACAATCTCTGTCAGTCTGTGTGTTGTCTAACTTTAATTTAAGGTCTTTATTTTGCTCTGTCAGGTCTCCAATAATGTTAGTTAATTCTTTTATTGTTGAAATCACTGCCTGCGCTATCATACATTTTCTTTTATTATTATTAATCTTTTTAAGAGTTAATACCTGTGTTAGTATATCTAAAACACTTTCACACTTGTTGTTTTTAGCTTCTGGGATGAGGAATGGACCATTATATTTCTGAATATAATTGTTAAAGTAATCACAGATTTCCTGTGAAATATAGTTTTTTCCAGACATTTTTAACAGATAGCCGTTAGAACTAAAATAATAAAAAATATATATATATATCTATATATATATATATATATATATATATATATATATATATATATATATATATATATATATATATATATATATATATATGATATATATACTAGAATAGTGTCTCTCACAGCATAGTAGTTTTTTTGTTTTTTGTTTTTTTTTAAATGTTAACACAGGATGTACAAGATACCATTGAGATGCTAATTTTACACAACAAAGGACATAGCAGTTAAGCCATGTAGAAGGGAGTAATTAGATCTGTTTATAAGCAGGTCAGCATTCCAGCAGAGGTGGTAGTATAGTTAAGTTTTTCTAACCACTGCTCATTATTCTTTTTTTTAAATCTGGGGAACAGACTTAGAATAGTGTGTCTCTCACAGCATAGTTTGCCAGACTATTTTAACTGCACCAAATGCAAGGAATTATCATCTCTATAGGGCAATGAAAAACCAGACTAAACAGAAATTAAGCAGAACAAAATTAAAAAATTAAATATTGTTCTCTTTTAAAAGATGTAAACCATCAATAATACTAACCTAAATAAAATAAATGAACAAAGCAAAGCAAGGAATCCTTTTTACTGATATTTTCCCAAATTGAGGAAAAATTATAAAAATATTTTAAGTACAGGAAGATTCTTCTAAATGCTAATTTCAACTGTAGTTTTGGTTCCAGTATCTGCTCCAAACACAGGAAATGCAAATTTTTAACTTTGTTACCCAAAACAAAGCTTAATTAAACCGTAATTTCTTAACTTTAAATTCTACACAATTTCCCATACAATTCAGAATTAAATTTATGTATAGGGCAAGCTACAGCTCTGGGTGTAACACATGCACAGAAATGAATCCTTTGTAAAAAGAAATAAATAAAAAAAAACCTTACTGTTGGCAGCTATTACATAGTACTGTAAAGCTTTTGTTTGTAAAAACATTTAGATGGGACCAACACAACACATGTCTCTAAAATTCATTAGAAAACTGATAGAAAACTGGCTCAACAATAAAAGTATCCAGTTTCCAAAAACAAGAAATATACAAGAGTTAAAGGGACAGTCTAGTATAATCAACTTCACAATTTACTTCCATCATCAAACTTGCTTTTTTCTCTTGGTATTCTAAGTTGAAGCCAAACATAGGTAGGCTCATATGCTGATTTCTAAGCCTTTTAGGGTTGCCTCTTATCACATGCTTTTTTTTAAAAAAAAAAAAAAATCTCTTTTCAACACAAAGAGACACTGTGGGTGTTATTTAAGATTTAGCAGGCTACAAAACAGGCCTTCCCCTATGCAAATGCAAATTTATACAGACCAGAAATACAGTTTTTTTTTAAAGCCATGCTTTTCTTGAAAACATACAACAGGCCTTTGAAACCAACCCCTATTTGCGCTTTTTTAAATAAAGTACTACATACAAAACTTTGCTATAAAACATCAAATCTACATTTACTGCAGTTAAATTTAAAATAAATCAACATTCATTTGATTCCTGCAAAACTAAATGGCATATGGATTCGTCTACAACTTCATGGCCGCCAAAATGTGGTTATCTATTAATTTAAAATATCTCTACTTTCTACTAAATATAATATACTAAATCTCTATGTTGAAACCACTAAAACCAACACAGATAAATTGTGAAAATAAACTATATGAGGATCCTCCATTATTTGTCAAACAGTTTATTTAGGAATCAATATATGTTAATAATAAGATAAATATTTACAGATATATATATATATATCAATCTATTTTACAGATACAGTCCACATTTTAAGATACAGGGCAACTTTTCTAAACTAACCCCAATTGTGCTACACAGAATATTATCCCAGAAATACTTAGCCAGATTCTCTGTGTCCAACATCATCCATCTTTACAGCATGCCCAGGATACAAAAGAGAGCCAGAGGCTCTGGTGTTACAATATTTTATAACCCAATTCAAAAGGGAGTGGCTTATCAAATGCCACTCAAAAAAACCAATGGGAGTGTCTATAGTTCAGAGAGAAAGGTGTACCTGGGGGAAGGGATCCCAATAACAGCTAAGTGAATATTCCAGTGATAAAATGTCACCACAGTTATCAAGCCGTCTACTTTTCTGGCTTCGCCGGCCCAATACGCCCGCCTAAGCTCGCCTACCTTCGCCGCCGCGGACCTGAAAAAATACGCCTAAGTTATCAAATAAAGCTGTCAAAAAGCCGCGGGGCGATGAGCAGCGGACTGTGACAGTTATCACTCATCAGATTCAAGTTCAATCCGATTGGCTGATCCAATCAGCCAATCAGATTGAGCTCGCATTCTATTGGCTGATCGGAACAGCCAATAGAATGCGAGCTCAATCTGATTGGCTGATTGGATCAGCCAATCGGATTGAACTTGAATCTGATTGGCTGATTCCATCAGCCAATCAGATTTTTCCTACCTTAATTCCGATTGGCTGATAGAATCCTATCAGCCAATTGGAATTGAGGGGACGCCATCTTGGATGACGTCCCTTAAAGGAGCCTTCATTCGTCGTAGTCCGTCGGTGAAGAAGGAGGTTCCGCGGTGGCGGAAGGAAGATTCAAGACCCGGCTTGGAAGATGACATCGCCCGGATCGAAGACTTCTTCAGCGCCGCCTGGATGATGACTTCATCGGATGGAAGATTTCTTCAGCGCCCCTTGGATGATCACTTCTGCCGGTCCGGATGTCCACTTGGGTTCCATCGCTGCTCGGCTGAGTGAAGACGACTCAAGGTAGGATGATCTTCAGGGGATTAGTGTTAGGTTTTTGTATTTCTTTTTTGTATTTCTTTTAGCTAGGTAGTTATTAAATAGTTAATAACTATTTAATAACTATTCTAACTAGCTAAAATAAATACAAAGTTAACTGTAAAATAAATATAAATCCTAAGATAGCTACAATATAATTATTATTTATATTGTAGCTATATTAGGGTTTATTTTACAGGTAAGCATTTAGTTTTAAATAGGATTAATTTAGTTCATAATATAAATATTATTTAGATTTATTTAATTAATATTTAAGTTAGGGGGGCGTTAGGGTTAGTGTTAGACTTAGGTTTAGGGGTTAATAACGTTATTATAGAGGGCGGCGGTATAGGGGGGCAGGATAGGGGTTAATAGGTATAATGTAGGTGGTGGTGGGCTCCGGGAGCGGCGGTTTAGGGGTTAATACATTTATTATAGTTGCGGTGGGCTCCGGGAGGCGGCAGTTTAGGGGTTAAACTATTTATTTAGTTGTGGCGAGGTGTGGGATCTGCAGGATAGGGGTTAATACATTTATTATAGAGGGCGGCGGTATAGGGGGCAGGATAGGGGTTAATAGGTATAATGTAGTTGGCGGTGGGCTCCGGGAGCGGCGGTTTAGGGGTTAATACATTTATTACAGTTGCGGTGGGCTCCGGGAGCGGCGGTTTAGGGGTTAATATGTATAGAGTAGCTTGCGGTGGGCTCCGGGAGCGGCGGTTTAGGGGGTAATAACTTCATTTAGTTGCGGCAGTGTAGGGGGGACAGATTAGTGGTGTTTAGACTCGGGGTACATGTTAGGGTGTTAGGTGCAGACAGATCCCATAGGAATCAATGGGATGTCTGTCAGCAGCGAACTTGTACTTTCGCTATGGTCAGACTCCCATTGATTCCTATGGGATCCGCCGCCTCCAGGCTGGCGCTTTGAAAACCAGGTACGCTGGGCCGTAAAAGTGCAGAGCGTACCTGCTAGTTTTTTGATAACTAGCAAAAGTAGTGAGATTGTGCCGCGAAACATCTGGAGTGACGTAAGAATCGATCTGTGTCGGACTGAGTCCGGCGGATCGAAGCTTACGTCACAAAATTCTACTTTTGCCGGTCTCGAGCCTTTGATAACTAAGGCGAATCAGCCTCGCCACAAATACGCTGCGGAATTCCAGCGTATTTGAGGTTGACGGCTTGATAACTAGGCCCCATTGTGATAAATTATAGCTTAAGTGCTAAAGTGTATTTCAATCTGTGTTTTTTTATTCTAGGAGGGTAGCAAATTTCTGTCCCAGTATAAACATAAATAGTTGATAACCTAGGTTGTGATACACATACAAAGCTGGGTACAGGCTAGACTTAAATAATATCGAATACAAAAGTGGAGTATATTTGTGACCTTCTATGTACCACATAGTATACTTAACCTAGAAAAATAGAAAGGCACTATATAAAAATTGTCATTTACAGGTGAATTTCAAGTTCGGGGGTGATTATTGATATAAAAACATTTACTATATAAGTAACAGATTGTAAAGAGATACACACAGATACTAAAGGGGGTAAATTAATGTAATAATTCTCCTGATTTCATATACTGGCAAGTTAAATGTGATTACATATAAAACCTAAATAACTGAGTATAAGGTATAAGCAAATTGGATACTGTTAAACTATAGCTTAACCCTCTAAGAAGCAGGAGCGTTGCAGTAACTAGAAATAGGAGAGAAGAATAATTCGACACATAGGTTAAGCTGCTTGGCTTAACTTTCTCCCTCCCTGTTTTTTCCGGGATTGAGAGCCTTATAGTGAGTAAATAAAGCCATTATTAAACAGCTAAACAAATGCACTAAAAGAGAAAAAGTATCACGATATTTAGAAAAAACTGAGTGAACTTTTTTAAGGACACAAAGTAACATACCGCCATAATTTAAAACACTTTAACTCACCTTTTTTTTTTTTTCTCTCCACATCCTCACTGAACACCCTCACAACTCACTCCCTCACTCCCTTTTTTTTTTTTTTCCCCCTCAATAGATAACACTTTAACCCACTATTCAGCACTTTAGGTGGGGGAATTCACCCCCCCCCCACACCTTTTTTTTCTTCTCTTTTTTAAGCACTTAATTAATTTATGGATAAATTCGTACACACGCACACGAAGACCCCCTCACCAGCTATGGCGGCTAGACATAGAGATAATAAAAATAAAAATACGATAGAAACACAGGTAGACATTCACTCACTCTCCTCTAATCTCTCCTATAACAAAGAAAGTGCAGATACTCAAGCATTGGTATCCAGTATAACTGAAGCACTTGCCCCAAGATTTGAATCTCTCAAACTTGAGATTAAACAAGATATCGTATCTCTCACTAATGAAATCCGACAATTTGCAAATAGACTTCAAGAAGCTGAGCAAAGAGTGTCAGACTTGGAGGACATTAGCTCAATCCACAGCTCTAAATTAGAAGCTGCAGACATAACGCTATCCAAAATACAAGCTAAAATAGAGGATCTTGAAGATCGCTCGCGGAGGAACAATTTAAGAATAATAGGGGTCCCAGAGGGGAAACAACATGAAGATTTGGGAAAATTCATATCTGAAACCTTAGTACAAATACTAGGATTACCTCCCTCCTATCCTCCAATAATAGTTTGAAACGCGATGCAAGGTGTAAGCTCTATTCAGGGGTTATGCAGGGCCCCGGGGGAATGCCTGCATTAGGAGGGTATATAGCTTCAGGATTTTTTTTTTTTTTTATTATTATTTTTTTTTCTCTTTCCTTGTGTTTTTTTTTTTTGTGGTTGAGAGATGGGTAGGGCAGATAAATGTAAAATAACCTCTTGGAACATTGGAGGTCTCGCCTCCCCTATCAAACGAAAATCAGTTTTAGCTCACCTACAAAAATCGGCACTGATATAGCTATGTTACAGGAAACCCACTTAAATTTGCAGGAAGTGCTAAAATTAAAGTCCTCTTGGGTAAAGGAAGTGTTTGCTTCTACGGGCACAAAAAGGAAGAGAAGCGTGGCAATCCTGTTAGGGAAAAGAATTAATTATGAAACTTTACACAGTATTTCAGACCCGGAAGGGAGATATATAATTTTAAAATTAAAGATAGAAGGAATCCTATATACACTTTGTAATTTATATGCTCCCAATGTATTTGATCCAATGTTCTGGGATAATCTGCAATCAAAAATAATTTCTGGGGGGGGCGGAGCCTAGCCATAGCTGAAGATGGCTGCTTTCTAGAAAAGCTCTGATGTCCCTGCTGAACTTACGCTAAAATAAGTGCATATATCAAATAATTTTAAGCAGAAAATAGCATTTTTGACTTTCCTAACGTTAACCCGCTAATCGGAGACACTTTTTACAACCCAGAGGCAGCTTAATAGCCGCAGCTACACTTGATAGCAGCTCCGCCATCACTGGGCCTGACAGCACCCGGAGGGAGTGATCGCACTCAAATACCTCCGATACACAAAAAACGTTACTGATTAGGAGGAGGATCACAAACGGTGCATTATAGCACCGGGAGCAGACTACACTGGCATACCTCCGGAGCCGTCCTGCACTAAGGTGAACTCACGCACTGTAGCGCACATACCGAGGAGACTAACGGCTACATCGACTGAGGCTGTCTGCAAGCTGCGATCAGGAGGAACTATATACCGGACACTGACCTCCTTCACGGTGAACCCTCACAGCCTGTTCAAACAGCGTAGCAGATTGGGAGCGGAGCAGGCCCGAACAAGACCGCACCATCAGGCCTAGCCACGTGGCGAACGGAACTGACACTCTCCATCTAACACTTATAAGGTACTGAACTCTGCTATCCCCTTACCAGTACTACATCCCAGGACCTCCTAGTGGGTTCTGCATGTGAGGCTTCTTATGTGAGATCAGTGGAATATCCACGGCTACAACTACATAGACCGCAAACACTGCATGCAAAGGAAATTCATTAGACTGCTACTATAATTTCAGTGCCTCAGTTTCCTCAAGATAAATCTAACCTCTTATAGTATAATAACGGCTGCATGTACGTTGCCACCACTACCTTACAGAGACATAATTCCTATTAAACTCTTGTCATTTGGCCTGTTACACTGTTACACTGCTTTCAGGTCATACATTTTGGGCTGGTGGTGTATATGTAATGACCAGCAAAAGACAGGCTAGACTCCCTAAGAATTCTCAAATCACAGTGATGGACAATTTTTTAATTGCAAATGACTCTACAGCTCCTCTGGAGAAGCCTGAGACACAACAGAAAAGAGTAGCTGCACAGATTCATAATACTGACACAATGCACACCCACCAAAACTGTGTGACCAAAGAAGATATAAAGCTTCTCTCATCCAAAGCAGATATAAAAGAGGCCATGAAAGATTTTAAATCTATGTTTCACGAACTTAAACAAGATATTTCAGCTGTAGACCGCAGGGTAACCCAGGTAGAAGAAAAGCATGAAGTACTCAGCTCTGATCTCCAGCACCAAGCTAGCTTTCTGCAGGCGCAAGAGAGCACGGTACATACACTGCTAGACAGAATTGAGGACCTCGAGAACCGCAGTAGGAGGAACAACCTCAGACTGCGAGGAGTTCCAGAGTCAATCGAACCCCCTGCTATACAGGAATATATTCAAGATTTTGTCAAGTATCTCAGAAATGAAATTATGGGTCCTGAGATCCAGATTGAAAGGGCACACAGGGCGCTGCGCCCTAAACCTCCAGGACGGGCTCCACCTAGAGACATCATTTTAAAGCTACTATCCTTTAAAGAAAAAGAAGAAGTGCTTCGATTAGCTAGAAACAAGCAACAGATAGAATTTAGAGGTGTTGAACTGCAAGTATACTCAGACCTGAGTCCAGCTACTCTCCAAAAGAGGAGGGACCTCAGGTTTGTCACCTCTGCCTTAAAAGCCAATAGAATCCCATATAGATGGGGTTTTCCTACCAGCCTCATGGTCACTAAAAATAATGTCACACATGTCCTCAAGACACCATCAGATCTCCCGTCCTTCAATCAGGCTCTTGGCCTTAATATAAGACTTCCTGTAAAGGCCCCTGCAGCCCCGGAGGGCCCAGCAGAAGGGGAACCTAGCGGCCTGCAACATCTCCCAGACTGAACATAAGGAACATTTCTTTTTTCCTTTTGTCTTTCACTACTTGGACAATATGACCTACCCTCCCTAGCAGTAGCCCTGAAACTGGGCTTTAACCTCCTGGACACTGAGAACCACCTCAGATAAGTTATAACCTATTAGTGTTTTAAATTGTTACAATTCTTAACTGATGGTAATCCCTATGATCAATCCATAGTATAACATTAGTAGCAATACCTGATGCATGTATATAATTCACAGTACTAATGATGTTCAGTTGTGTGTGCACATGTTTGATTACTTATATGTTATTACTTTACGGACTAGAACTTGTTTCTGTAACTGTCACCATGATATCCCTATATGTTGCTAGGTTCTGATTGAATTATGACTCATCTGACTAAGCTAGCTTATTACACTCAGTCTGAGGAGAATACCCTATCTAGGATGAGGCAAATAGAGGGAACACTGTTAAGATAAAAACTCTGAGACATAAGTCTCTAGCCCCGCAGTACCATTCTCCTGAAGCAGATTCCAGAAGCCCTTAATCTAAGCCCCTTACTAAATAAGTAGAGTTATAGTTATGCTTGTATTAATAATAACCAAGAACTATGGGATAAAGGGATATAGTATACAGAGGATCCCTAGAGTTATCGCATCCCGTAGAATAATGTTAGTAGCAAAACCAGATGTTTGTCTATAATTATAACACTAATGATGTTCAATTGTGTCTATACATATGTGGCTACTTATATGTTATTACCTAGACCAGAACCTGACCCTATAGTTACCATCACAATACCCAGGGGCATTAATAAGATCTTACTGAATCATGGCTCATCTGGCCCAAATGGTTTGTTACTCACAGTCCAATGGAGGTACCCTAGCTAGTTTGAGGCAAATAGAGGGAACATTGTTGAGATAAAAACCCTGAGACATGAGTTTCCGGTCCAGCAGCCCTAATCTTCTGGAGTAAATTCCAGAAGCCCTTACTCTACGCCCCTCCCTAAATAAGTAGAGCAATAGTTATGCTTGATTTAATAATAACCAAGATCTGTGGGATACAGGAAAATATTATACAGCCGATCCCTAGAATTATAGACTAGTATATAAGAAGAGAATGTTTTAGAATAAATAATGCTGTTAAACCCATAGGACAAATTGGGACCGAACAGAGGATATATAACCGTTAGGCCTTCCTCTCCCTAGAAAACTTAGTTTTGATCTTTATAGAGGTCTTCCCTTACCCACTTGAGGCAGAAAACACCCAAGAAGCATATAAGTGGTTGATAACAATCCTGTTTACCACAGGTACATAAAACACCTGAAAGCAATTACTAAATTTATCAAGTATCATAAGGGGCAAGGACCCTCGCATCACATAGACTAACACCCTCATATTAGGTTTCCCCCTGGAATTTGGAAAGAGGTTCATCACAGGAGCCCTCCCAGAAACATACGGAGGGTAGGTCGGGAAAAATGCACCTTTTTCTATGCACTTATTACTGTTGTTTATTTTTTCAATGTTAAATATATATAGCGTAAGTAGGCGGGGAACACTACCCCTGCTTTTGTTGTTTATTAGTATTATCCGTCCCTTTCTAGGCGGATTAGTTTCTGCATAATACCAGTTACAGTTTCTTTCTATAACAAAGACTCTGTTATACAGAGTGCTTCACATTTAAGCTTCCCTCATTGTGACGTGACTTACTCTTCCCTATCCCTTGTAAGTATTTCTTGGTTTTCCTAACTTTAGTCTATTCTCCTCTACCCCCCCTTTTTTTTTTTTTTTTTTTTTTTTTTTTCTTTCTTTTTTTTTCTCCCAAAATAATAAGGTAAGCATGACGAACCCACGCCTGGGAATTGTATCCCGTCCCATAGAATTAATTTCGATAAATGCAAAAGGCCTGAATAGCCCAGCTAAGAGATCTATGGTGATGAGAGACTTACATAGACAGGGAGGTAACATCGTTTACCTTCAAGAAACACACTTTGCTATAGGCCATGAACCCCGCTGGTATAGTCGTCAGTACCCTTTGGCCTTCTTCGCCTCAGGTCCCCAGAAAAAAAATGGGGTAGGTGTCCTATTCAGTGCAGACTTACCATTCAAACTTGCAGAAATATATAGGGACCCAGAGGGTAGATATCTGATCCTCACAGGTTCACTATACAATAGACCTATAACATTAGTCAATGTTTATTCCCCTAATCAATCTCAGCAGGTCTTCCTTCAGAAAGTAATTCACAAAATACACGAGATCCAATCCGGTATTCTATTCTTGGGTGGTGATCTAAATGCCTCCTTGGACCCAGCCCTAGATACCTCCGACGGCCTCTCCAGCGTCCCTCATAAATCTCTTAAACGCATACTAACCACCCTCAGGGACTCAGCACTATATGATGTTTGGCGGTTGCACCACCCTACATCTAAGAATTACACATTTTACTCTCACCCGCATAGAAAATACTCCAGAATCGATTACTGGCTTACAGACACGATCGGACTTACACTCTCCACGAACAGCAATATACTCCCCATTACATGGTCAGACCATGCTCCGGTCACATGCACCGTATTGTGGTCCAATGTACCAGCCACCCCATACATCTGGAAGATGGATGACCTCCTCCTGGAGGATCCAGTATTCAAACTGGAAATAGAAAGGGCACTAATAGAATATTTCCAAATACACAAAGACTCGGATTCCCAGGCCTCAGTGATCTGGGAAGCTCATAAATGTACAATCAGAGGCCTCTTTCTCAAGCGAAAGGCTGGAATAATAAGGGGAAGGAGAGAGAAATATCGCAAGTTGCTCGCTGATGTAGAATCGGCGGAGCAAGCACATAAAAGAATACCAGCAGATATTACACTAGCCGAGAGATTGACTCAAGCGAGATCGGAACTCATGAAGTTCCTTCAAGTAGACTATCAAAAAGCTGCCTTAATCTTAAGGCAACAATTTTACGAACAAGGAGATAAAGCTGGACGTCTACTAGCCAGAGCAATAGCTAGGAAAAAAACCAAACATTATGTATATAGCATGACTCATCCAGATGGGGGTCAGAGAGAAGACGGTAAATCAATTGCTGAGATCTTCGGATCTTACTATGAGAACCTCTATAACATACAGAGAGTAAATGAAGTAGGAGATGAGCCCCCCCCACGAGCACGAGAAACGCAACAGATATTGGAATACCTAGAAAGAGTGGAGGTCCCCAGGCTCTCCGACCAAGATTCCGAGGCGCTGGAGTCTCCATTCACACTATTAGAAATTAAACAAGCCATTAAGGATCTAGCAACAGGGAAAAGTCCAGGTCCGGATGGATTTGGAGCTAAATACTATAAAACATTCTGTGACATTTTGACACCAGAAATGTTGATTCTCTTTAACCGGCTATCTGACTCTCCGATCCTGCCTCATACGATGCTCGAAGCACATATCACAGTAATCCCTAAGCCCAACAAACCAGACAATAGACCAGAGAACTATCGTCCGATATCGCTACTAAACTCAGATATCAAGATTCTGGCGAAAGTTATAGCTAACCGCATAAACAAATACTTACCACAACTGATCTCTACTGATCAAGTGGGATTTATTCCGAAACGAGAGGCAAGGGATAATACCCTAAAAGTCCTCCAGATTATAACGCATGCCCACAACACTGGAACCCCTCTGGCCCTGGTCTCCACAGACGCAGAAAAAGCGTTTGACCGGGTCAGTTGGAAGTTTATGCGACACACTCTGGAGAAATTTGGGCTGGGCTCTAAATTTATAAATCAGATCATGTCCCTGTACTCGGCGCCGAACGCTAGAGTTAGGGTGAATGGAGTACTCTCTGACGCCTTTACGATTCGTAACGGGACCAGGCAGGGATGTCCCCTGTCTCCGCTCTTGTTCGCATTGACAATTGAAGTCTTGGCGAGCAGGATCCGGACAAACCCAGAAATACATGGTGTCCTTGTAGGAAGTGACGAACATAAGCTTGCCATGTACGCAGACGACGTCTTACTTATGATATCGGATGTGAAGGGGTCCCTGACGGTGGCCCTAGAGGAGTTCAAACTCTTTGGCACAGTATCGAACTTTCTTCTAAACCCTTCCAAGTCAGAGATTATGAATATCTCGATTCCCCACATCGACTTTCAAATTTTGGAAGGTACATGCCCAATAAAAATAGCACATGGCAAACTAAAATATCTGGGTATTCACTTAACCCCATGCATAAAAGAGACTGTAGACATGAACTACAAGGGCATAAGAGACGAGATCCTTAAAGATCTATCGTCTTGGAGAAATAAAACCATCTCTTGGATGGGCCGCATCGGAGTGGTTAAAATGAATGTGTTGCCACGCGTGCTATATGTCATGCAGACCATCCCACTATCTGCGGCCTCGCACATCATTCATCAAATACAGTCTGCTCTTGAGTCCTATATTTGGAGAGATCTAAAGCCTAGAATCAATAGGAAAACTACCTTCCTCCCTCGGAATAGAGGCGGACTAGGTATTCCAGACCTGAGAACGTATCATACGGCAATATCTCTTCAACGATTAGTGGAATGGTGTCATAACTCGGCCCAAAAGGCCTGGGTTCAGGTCGATGGCGTGCTGCTGAAGAGGGGCAACGTGGGAGCTCTCGCGTGGACCCCCTCTAAAGACAGACCTCTAGAGGTCAAACTCTACCCAATGATCGAGGAAGTGTTCTCGATTTGGGATAAACTGATTAAAACAGCCACCTACGTATCGACGCAATCCTCACCAATCACATCAATCAGAGAAAATCCTGATATGGAATTTCTATCAAGGCTCAATTTCCCGAACAAGACCTACAGCCTTGGTGACTCAGCAATGTATAATATACTCTGTCAAGGTAAATTGAAATCACAAGCGGCATTAGTTGAGTGGAACAGGGGGGCTTTTGCCTCATGGTTCACAGTGACACAGACACGGCACTACCTTGACACTCATAAAGCCAAACCGGACTTGACTAGACGCAGAACACATTTTGAAACCTTGTGCACAATGTCCGCGCCTCCATCTCATTTGATATCTCAGATTTATAGAATGTTACAGCTAGGCGGGGATGACTGTCTTCCGGGTTACACACAGACATGGCAAAATGAGCTGGGCCTAGAAATTGGACCCAAAGAGTGGAACAAGATATTTGACAAGACAAAGAGAGCATCAATCTCGGCTAGAATTCAGGAAACACAATATAAATTGCTGAGCAGGTGGTACTTGACCCCCCAAAGGTTAAAACACATATACCCTCACTCAAATGGGGGATGCTGGAGAGGGTGCGGAGAAAATGGCACCCTATTGCATATTTGGTGGACCTGTCCCCTACTAACACCTTACTGGAATGATATAATGGCTGAAATGAGTAGGGTTCTCGAGGTGATCATCCCTCCTAATCCAAGTTACTTATTATACCATCAGTTACCTAAGATCACAAGGGAAGACAAATCCAGGCTCTTCCTGGTGATGCTCAATGGAGCAAAAAGCCTGATTCCCGTTTACTGGAAAAAACAGGCCACCCCGAGTGTTCAGGAGTGGAAAACTAAAGTAGCAGACCTGCTGAGACTTGAAAGATATCATTACCTTAAAATTGGAAAACTTGACATACACGAGATGATGCTGCTGACCTGGGAGGGACGAGGACTGTGAGTTAATAACGTGAGAGAGGTTCATTTCCTCCCAACCCCCCCCCCCCTTTTTTTTTTTTTTTTTTTTTTTTTTTTCTTCTTCCTTCACCCCCCCTCCTTCTTACCCTCCTCTCTTTTTGCCCTGTAGCCCTATCCTACTACTTCTTCCTTCCTAAAGCATTATCTTTAAATCGAGTGCAGTATTATAAGCAGCTGTGTAAGGAGTGTAAGCTGCTAAAAGCTATAAATACCGTATGATCTGTACCCGAGGATTTATATTTTTATTTTCTTCTTATGTTTTTGCTGTTATTTTAACTGGTATCACTAAACAGTTGCAGTTGATATTTGAGTAATGTAGTCGGTACACATTTCTGCAGTACCTGACTAGGTTTTTTTTTTTTTCTTATACTGTTTGAATTGATCTAATTCCTATCTGCGAAATTATACAAGCAAACCTTAATAGTACAGATGTTTGCAAATTATGTACAACTGACATTGTATTGTACTCATAATAATGCTCTGTATTTTTCTTATTTCGCCAATAAAGCTTTTTTTGAAAACTAAAAAAAAAAAAAACTAAAAAAAAAAAATAATTTCTGAATCAACAGGATACCTAATTCTGGGTGGGGATTATAACATGGCCCCACACCAACCCCTGGACAGACTTAGACAGAAGTCTACAGTGGGGAAGAATAAGCGAGATAGCCTGGAAACTAAAATGTTCAAGAAAATCTCTCAAAATTTGTTAGTCAGGGATATATGGAGACTCCAAAATCCAGATCTAAGAGATTTTACCTGTTTGTCTCGAGCTCACAAAACTCTATCCAGAATAGATTTATTCCTTATAGATGAAAGGCTATGCAAAATGAAAACTATAGCCAAAATACTCCATATCTGTATATCAGATCATAGCCCGATCACAATAGAAATGCAATATAATGACTTCAAACTAAGATCCTCTCGCTTCTTTTTCCCCACATGGCTGACGAATGATTTCAAATTTAAAAATTGGTTGAAAAGCAAATATGAAGAATATGCCGAATTTAACAAGACGTATGTTGACCGCCCAGATATTTTTTGGGAGGCTGCAAAGGCAGTCCTTAGGGGGGAAATGATTTCATATATTGCTAAAAGAAATAAAACACTAAGAATTATAGAAACAGAAGTGACAAAAGCTGTAACTAACTCATATAATCGCTATTTGCTTGATAACTCCCCGGGAAATTGGATCAGATATATTGGAGCAAAAAATGAAAGAGACTCATTTCTAACCTATAGAGAGACTCAAAAGGAGCTTAAATTTCAGGCAAGACTTTATCGCCATGGCAATAAAGCTGGAAAGTTACTGGCCAATTTGATGAAAAGAGAAAAAAGATCTCCATTAATAGATAAGCTTCTGCATAAGAAGAAAATTCATACAAATGTAGACGATATCTCTAACATTTTCTCAGAATATTTCACAGAGATCTACTCTCTAAGGGATTCAGATAAAACTAAATCAGATGAATTCTGGAGCAAAATTACCCACCCTGTACTTGACGGTGAAAAAATGTTAATGGTTAACTCCCCAATTTCACAGGAAGAAATTCTAAAGATTATTCAGGATCTTCCATCAAACAAGGCTCCTGGTCCGGATGCATTACCAAATTAATTTGATAAAATTCTTGCACCATTCGTTGTTTCACCATTAAGTAAACTTTTTAACCACATGTTTATCAATGGAAAGGTAGTCTCGCCTCAATTCTGTGCATCCCACACCACTTTGATTCTTAAACCCGGGAAGGATCCGACAAAAAGGGAATCTTATAGGCCCATAGCACTATTAAATTCTGATTACAAGATCTTGACCTCTATTTTAGCCAAAAGACTGCAACTGGTACTTCCGGAAATAATACATAAAGACCAAGCAGGATTTTTGCAGAAACGAAATTTAACAGCAAATATTAAGGAAGTATTAGTCACTATAGACTATTTTAAATCTACTGAGTTGGAGGGGCAGAGGAGAGAGGGGGACTCCCCAGATCTAGCAATTGTTTCAATTGATGCAGAAAAAGCATTTGATTCAATCCATCAATATAAAAATTCATTCACCAGGTTAATTGTCAATAATACATTATCTTCTGAAATACGTCTGGAAAGGGGAACGCGCCAGGAATGCCCCCTCTCTCCTCTCCTCTTCAATATTTCAATTGAACCGCTGGCAATAGCGATAAGAACACAAATAGAAGGAATCAAAATAGGTAGAGCAGAGCTTAAAATTGTGTTATACGCAGATGACATCCTGCTTTATATTTCTAATACGCAAAATAATATACCTATACTTGTTTCAATTACAGAACAATTCGGATCTTTCTCGGGTTATAGGATCAATGTGCTAAAATCTGAACTATTAT
The DNA here is from genome assembly GCF_027579735.1 of Bombina bombina. Classification (NCBI taxonomy): domain Eukaryota; kingdom Metazoa; phylum Chordata; class Amphibia; order Anura; family Bombinatoridae; genus Bombina; species Bombina bombina. The sequence goes on from NC_069500.1 coordinate 443,216,557, forward strand.
GGATTAGAAAAAACCCAGACTCCTCAATAGAAATTCCTTTTAGAGTCTCAGAATCATTTAGATATCTAGGGATAATGATTACTTCCGACCTAGATAAATGCTATGATCTTAATGTAAAACCAGTACTGAGAGAGATTGAGGCGAGTTTAAAATTATGGCAAAATTTCCCTCTCTCGATCTCAGGTTGTATTGCCGCATTTAAAATGATCTTGCTCCCAAAGTTATTATTCATTTTACAGAACACTCCAATAATTCTTAAAAGGAAGGATATCGAAAAAATTAATAGTATGATGAGAATTTTTATATGGCAGAATAAAAAACCAAGAATTTCGTTAATGAAACTCTCACTTCCCAGGAAGTATGGTGGACTTGCATTGCCGGATATTCAATTCTACAACCTGGCCTCACTGGCCCGAATAGTTGTAGATTGGATTCTAAATAAAGATTATGTAACAAACAATGAACTTGAAAAAAATGTAAGTCTACCATATCTTCCCACAGCTTTAATACACTGCAATCCTAAAACAGTTCCCCAGGAAATTAAAATATTCAAAACATTAATCTATCCACTACAGGCATGGAGGAAGATATGTAGGTTGCTATCCATCAAAGGAAATGTCTCCAATTATATGCCAATTAAAGGGAACCCTAAATTCCAAGCGGGACTACAATCAGCACCTTTCCAAAAATGGCATACATTAGGTTTGAATAATGTCTCTCAGATGATAGACTGGAATGGCCATTGTATTAAAACATTTGAGAGTTTAAAAAGAGAATTCAGTCTTAGTAATAAAGAATTTTTTGCATATTTACAAATTAGACACTTCATAACTAAGATGATAAATGAATCTGGCTGGAACTGGTCCTGGGGGAAGCTGGAGAATTGGCTGGTGTTAGCTAAAAATGGGTTTATGTCAATTTCACCATGTTATCAATTATTAATATCTAACAAAGGGGAGATGAATTTAGGAAACTTAACAGTTGTATGGGATTCTATGATAACCCAACATCCCATAAATCTAAATAAAATCCAGGCTTCTATTTCAAAAGTATCACAAATTACTCTATCGGCCACATGGAGAGAATTCCATATTAAGTTACTGTATAGGACTTATTATACCCCGAAAAAAGGGACAAGATGTGGGAATATTAATTTTTGTATATGCCCAAAATGTTCATTACCATCGGCAGACCTTATCCATATGATTTGGGAATGCCCTAAGATTAAAATTTTTTGGGCTAAAACAGAATACTGGATTAATCAAGTTTTAAAAATCTCTCCTCTGAGGTTGGACATAGTTTCTGTAATCCTTCTATGGGAAGCAACGAAAGACCTCCGGAAGCATAATAAAATAGTGAATATGATTATTATGGCGGCAAGATATTTAATCTTCAAAAAATGGAAAGGAAGGGCAAGCCCCAGTATAAATGAGCTTAAAAATTGCCTAAAAAAACAATATATGATAGAGCAAAGAGACACCAACATAGAAGAAGAGAATGACATTGAAGGTTTCTTTAAAAAATGGACAACTTTCATTAAAATATTTCCATTGAATGAAAGAGAACATTTGATATACCCATTTAGGAACTCAGAATTGGTACTCCTGGGACTATGGTAGTCTCCCTTGCTCATCTCTCGGCCCCCCTCCCCTCCCACCTTTTCTTGTGGGCTTTTTTTTTTTTTTTTTTTCCTCTGTTGATGGTTATATGTTGTGTTTGATGTTAGTACGCCTAGTACTATTGGGTTGGGTAGGCCCTCCCTCCCTTAGTGGATTAGGTATGGTAGGCTGGCTGATTTTCATATGAATAATTGATTTAAGACGGAAAGGGAAGTAAAGGGTAAAATTTAACTATCATTTTGGCTGTTAATTTATAGTATGACAAAAGGATGTAAATCATGGTATATGTTGCATTTGAAAGTTTAATTTACATTAGTATCTTGTGAAAAAGAATAAGCACTATATCATTATGCTTTACTTGTTTGATATGAATATCCCGAAGCTAGGGAAAAAATAGAAAAAATGAGGTTGAGACTATTTCTTTTTCTTTCTACTTTGTTTTTGTGATGCAACAATATGTTTTGTTATGATGTGTATACTGTTAATATTTTTCTTTGGTATTTATGCATTTTTGCTGATATATTACATCTATGTTGTATTGTGATCTTAACCTCAATAAAATTAAAAATTAAAAAAAAAAAAATGACATTTAAATCATGAAAGTTTTTTTGGACTTGACTGTCCCTTTAAATTATAATATGGCGCTCACTTCCTATTATATTAAAAAAATTATGCAGCCTATGCATTGTTAAGTGAATAGCTGGAGGTGGTGTGGCCGATTCACACAATCACAAAAAAAAAATGCCAAAGTAAATGGTATGAAAAATCATTTTCCTTTTTAATACTCAAAAGGCTCCAAAAATATAAATCTCACCAGGTGTAACGGCAGTTCACATGCATGATGGATTGTTATGGAAATTAATTGCTAAACCTTTGTTTAAGCATCTAAGTGTATAAACACCTAATCACTCATTTTATTTTTAAGCTACAAATGTTTGATAGAAGAAATGTTACAGGGGCGCAGGTCTGATTAAGCTGAATGACATGCTTGTCAACACAAAAATCAATTTTTCTATGCTTGGAACTATTATTGTTCCTATTTTATATTGTTCTCTGTCCTGTGTGCATGTAAGTGCATGTGTGTACAACGAGAAATCAAACCCTAAATATATTTTTGTTTACAAAATATTAGATATTAGAAATACAACAAAGAGCATGAAATATCTTTTGAAAGCACTATACAGTTTGAAGACTATTAGCAATTACTGTGAGGAAACACGCTGTGATATAATTATATATCTGTAATAATACGCAGTGTAGGTTGTGTGTTATTCCTATGTCAAGTAATGCACAATATACTTTAAATGTACAGCTCAATAATAGTGATGTTTTTTCCAATAAAATGTAGCACTAACTTTTCTACATGGCAATTATATAAATGTTTAATGTTATTTTCAGAGCTGTAATACATTTTTTTTTCTAATTATTTTCTGGTTGTGAAAATAATTCCTGTAAAATCCAATTATCTGATATGTAGAATTTTTATACTTAGCAGAATTACATTAGTATTTACAATGTAAATATGCTTAGTGATAGTGAGTGGTCCTACAATTGTATAAGTTGATCTAGTATATATTTGATTTGCATTTCATGTAATGTTTGTTTTACTGTGCTCAACTGACAAATGAAATAGGATAATTGATTTTTGTAGCTGATAACAGCCAATCAGTCAAACGGAATTGCCAATTCTCAGTATATCTAAAAACCCAAGGATAAAAGAAAATTAAGATAATAGTAGGCTTTCATGTTTCTATTACTCCTTGTCACTCCTGCTGTAAGGAAATGCCACGTGACACTATCATATATACTTGATACCTACATATTTTAAGAACCTTTGGACATAACGTGTCCTGTTTGAGGTTGTCAATTGTTAAGTGAATCTATTTAATTTGAAGTATGAATGGATCTACCTAATCACTTTGGCCTAGATTTGGAGTTCGGCGGTAGCCGTCAAAACCAGCGTTAGAGGCTCCTAACGCTGGTTTTGGCCGCCCGCTGGTATTTGGAGTCAGTGATTAAAGGGTCTAACGCTCACTTTTCAGCCGCGACTTTTCCATACCGCAGATCCCCCTACGCCATTTGCGTAGCCTATCTTTTCAATGGGATCTTTCTAACGCCGGTATTTAGAGTCGTTTCTGAAATGAGCGTTAGAGCTCTAACGACAAAATTCCAGCCGCCTGAAAATAGCAGGAGTTAAGAGCTTTCTGGCTAACGCTGGTTCATAAAGCTCTTAACTACTGTACCCTAAAGTACACTAACACCCATAAACTACCTATGTACCCCTAAACCGAGCTCCCCCCACATCGCCGTCACTCGATTAAAATTTTTAACCCCTAATCTGCCGACCGCCACCTACGTTATACTTATGTACCCCTAATCTGCTGCCCCTAACCCCGCCGACCCCTGTATTACATTTATTAACCCCTAACCTGCCCCCCACAACGTCGCCGCCAGCTACTTAAAATAATTAACCCCTAATCTTCCGACCGCAAAGCGCCGCCACCTACGTTATCCCTATGTACCCCTAATCTGCTACCCCTAACACCGCCGACCCCTATATTATATTTATTAACCCCTAATCTGCCCCCCTCAACGTCGCCGACACCTGCCTACACTTATTAACCCCTAATCTGCCGAGCGGACCTGAGCGCTACTACAATAAAGTTATTAACCCCTAACCCGCCTCACTAACCCTATCATAAATAGTATTAACCCCTAATCTGCCCTCCCTAACATCGCCAACACCTAACTTCAATTATTAACCCCTAATCTGCCGAGCGGACCTCACCGCTACTATAATAAATGTATTAACCCCTAAAGCTAAGTCTAACCCTAATACTAACACCCCCCTAAGTTAAATATAATTTACATCTAACGAAATAAATTAACTCTTATTAAATAACTTATTCCTATTTAAAGCTAAATACTTACCTGTAAAATAAATCCTAATATAGCTACAATATAAATTATAATTATATTATAGCTATTTTAGGATTAATATTTATTTTACAGGCAACTTTGTAATTATTTTAACCAGGTACAATAGCTATTAAATAGTTAAGAACTATTTAATAGTTACCTAGTTAAAATAATAACAAATTTACCTGTAAAATAAATCCTAACCTAAGATATAATTAAACCTAACACTACCCTATCAATACATTAATTAAATAAACTACCTACAATTACCTACAATTAACCTAACACTACACTATCAATAAATTAATTAAACACAATTCCTACAAATAAATACAATTAAATAAACTAGCTAAAGTACAAAAAATAAAAAAGAACTAAGTTACAAAAAATAATAAAATATTTACAAACATAAGAAAAATATTACAACAATTTTAAACTAATTACACCTACTCTAAGCCCCCTAATAAAATAACAAAGCCCCCCAAAATAAAAAAATCCCTACCCTATTCTAAATTAAAAAAGTTACAAGCTCTTTTACCTTACCAGCCCTGAACAGGGCCCTTTGCGGGGCATGCCCCAAGGATTTCAGCTCTTTTGCCTGTAAAAAAAAACATACCATACCCCCCCCCAACATTACAACCCACCACCCACATACCCCTAATCTAACCCAAACCCCCCTTAAATAAACCTAACACTAAGCCCCTGAAGATCTTCCTACCTTGTCTTCACCATACCAGGTTCACCGATCCGTCCTGGCTCCAACATCTTCATCCAACCCAAGCGGGGGTTGGCGATCCATCATCCGGTGCTGAAGAGGTGCAGAAGAGGCTCCAAAGTCTTCCTCCTATCCGGCAAGAAGAGGACATCCGGACCGGCAAACATCTTCTCCAAGCGGCATCTTCAATCTTCTTCCATCCGGTGCGGAGCGGGTCCATCTTGAAGCAGGCGACGCGGATCCATCCTCTTCTTCCGTTGTCTCCCGACGAATGACGGTTCCTTTAAGGGACGTCATCCAAGATGGCGTCCCTCGAATTCCGATTGGCTGATAGGATTCTATCAGCCAATCGGAATTAAGGTAGGAATTTTCTGATTGGCTGATGGAATCAGCCAATCAGAATCAAGTTCAATCCGATTGGCTGATCCAATCAGCCAATCAGATTGAGCTCGCATTCTATTGGCTGTTCCGATCAGCCAATAGAATGCGAGCTCAATCTGATTGGCTGATTGGATCAGCCAATCGGATTGAACTTGATTCTGATTGGCTGATTCCATCAGCCAATCAGAAAATTCCTACCTTAATTCCAATTGGCTGATAGAATCCTATCAGCCAATCGGAATTCGAGGGACGCCATCTTGGATGACGTCCCTTAAAGGAACTGTCATTCGTCGGGAGACAACGGAAGAAGAGGATGGATCCGCATTGCCTGCTTCAAGATGGACCCGCTCCGCACCGGATGGAAGAAGATTGAAGATGCCGCTTGGAGAAGATGTTTGCCGGTCCGGATGTCCTCTTCTTGCCGGATAGGAGGAAGACTTTGGAGCCTCTTCTGGACCTCTTCAGCACCGGATGATGGATCGCCAACCCCCGCTTGGGTTGGATGAAGATGTTGGAGCCAGGACGGATCGGTGAACCTGGTATGGTGAAGACAAGGTAGGAAGATCTTCAGGGGCTTAGTGTTTGGTTTATTTAAGGGGGGTTTGGGTTAGATTAGGGGTATGTGGGTGGTGGGTTGTAATGTTGGGGGGGGGTATGGTATGTTTTTTTTTACAGGCAAAAGAGCTGAAATCCTTGGGGCATGCCCCACAAAGGGCCCTGTTCAGGGCTGGTAAGGTAAAAGAGCTTGTAACTTTTTTAATTTAGAATAGGGTAGGGAATTTTTTATTTTGGGGGGCTTTGTTATTTTATTAGGGGGCTTAGAGTAGGTGTAATTAGTTTAAAATTGTTGTAATATTTTTCTTATGTTTGTAAATATTTTATTATTTTTTGTAACTTAGTTCTTTTTTATTTTTTGTACTTTAGCTAGTTTATTTAATTGTATTTATTTGTAGGAATTGTGTTTAATTAATTTATTGATAGTGTAGTGTTAGGTTAATTGTAGGTAATTGTAGGTAGTTTATTTAATTAATTTATTGATAGGGTAGTGTTAGGTTTAATTATATCTTAGGTTAGGATTTATTTTACAGGTAAATTTGTTATTATTTTAACTAGGTAACTATTAAATAGTTCTTAACTATTTAATAGCTATTGTACCTGGTTAAAATAATTACAAAGTTGCCTGTAAAATAAATATTAATCCTAAAATAGCTATAATATAATTATAATTTATATTGTAGCTATATTAGGATTTATTTTACAGGTAAGTATTTAGCTTTAAATAGGAATAAGTTATTTAATAAGAGTTAATTTATTTTGTTAGATGTAAATTATATTTAACTTAGGGGGGTGTTAGTATTAGGGTTAGACTTAGCTTTAGGGGTTAATACATTTATTATAGTAGCGGTGAGGTCCGCTCGGCAGATTAGGGGTTAATAATTGAAGGTAGGTGTCGGCGATGTTAGGGAGGGCAGATTAGGGGTTAATACTATTTATGATAGGGTTAGTGAGGCGGATTAGGGGTTAATAACTTTATTGTAGTAGCGCTCAGGTCCGCTCGGCAGATTAGGGGTTAATAAGTGTAGGCAGGTGTCGGCGACGTTGAGGGGGGCAGATTAGGGGTTAATAAATATAATATAGGGGTCGGCGATGTTAGGGCAGCAGATTAGGGGTACATAGGGATAACGTAGGTTGCGGTGGTTTACGGAGCGGCAGATTAGGGGTTAAAAAAATATGCATAGCGGGGGCGGCAGATTAGGGGTTAATAAGTGTAAGGGTAGGGGTGTTTAGACTCGGGGTACATGTTAGAGTGTTAGGTGCAGACGTAGGAAGTGTTTCCCCATAGGAAACAATGGGGCTGCGTTAGGAGCTGAACGCTGCTTTTTTGCAGGTGTTAGGTTTTTTTTCAGCTCAAACAGCCCCATTGTTTCCTATGGGAGAATCGTGCACGAGCACGTTTTTGAGGCCGGCCGCGTCCATAAGCAACTCTGGTATCGAGAGTTGCATTTGCGGTAAAAATGCTCTACGCTCCTTTTTTGGAGCCTAACGCAGCATTTGTTTAAACTCTCGATACCAGAGTTAAATTTATGGTGCGGCCAGAAAAAAGCCCGTGGAGCGTTAACAGCCCTTTTACCGCCGAACTCCAAATCTAGGCCTTTGACTTCTTTGACATATTTACCAATGTAAAATATATTTAAAATATATATTTTTTTAATGTTACTGTCGTTTATGTTGTTGTATTATTGTATTACCTCTTTAAAATACAGAAATGATAGTTTAATACTTAGAAAGGGAAGAATTTAGAAATGATAATATGTTTGGTAATATACATACAAGAGCAATAGAAAATGTTTCTAATGTATTAGTGCACTGTATCCTTACTGAGAACTATGTATGTAACCTTGTAAAGGGATTGCATGGACTGCAATATTGCTGAGGAGCTAAACATGGCTGCTGAGCCAATTTAGGGGCAGCAAGTGTGCATCATGTTCAGATCAAAGCCAATAGTACATTGCCTCTCTGGAGCTGAATTTAACTATAGTTTAAATCCTATAGGGACACTAAAGTCAAAAGTAAAAATTCATGTTTCAGATAGAGCATACAGTTTTAAGAGATTTTTCAATTTATCTCTATTATGAAATTGTCTTTTTATACACGCTCTTTCTGAGGCAGCTGCTCTTACTGAGCATGTGCAAGAGGTCACAGTGTATAGGTATATAAGTCTGTGATTGGCTGATGGCTTTCACATGGTACAGCAGGCCTACAAATTGAAATACATTTTGACATTTGTCAGAAAAAAATCTGCTCATTTTAAGTTCAGAGTAAGTGCTGTTTTATTGTCTTTCTATTATGTACTTGCTGATTATGCAACTCCACTGTATTTAATTGTCAAGGGACATGACCTTTAAAGTTGTCAATCCCCGGCATAACCTTATAACATTTATTAAATAACTTAATTGCTATAAATAAGAGTTACACACAACTTTGGTATAAAAATTGGCCGCAGCCATTTTATTAATAACATAAGTTAAATATTGTATAATAAATATTTCCAAACATTTAACAGAACATACCTGATGTTCATAAATAACATTCCAAATCAAACTGTCAATTCCCCACAGTGGTGCTAGTTCCCAAACCCACAAAACAAGATGGCCGTTATTCAAAAACTGGACTCAACTATATCCCCGTTGAGTCCGTCCAAGGACACCTACACTTTAATAGGGAACTCCTTGCCCCTATAAAACCAGTTGCCCGCTCACCCCATGGAGAGGCAACTACTTAAAATCCTCCAAATCACTTGGCCATATTGCTTACCATATTTGTCCCCCCCCGCCACCGACTGGACTGACCGAACAGCCCAGTCCCGCCAAACCCAAAATTTTACCCAACGCTTCTTTTATATCAAAAAGAAATAGCTGCAGCCCAAATTGATTAAAGTGTGCACCATCTTTTAGATAGAATTCCTCAGTCCCTTCCACTTCAAAATCTGGGTGGAAAACAACACCCCCCCCCCAACCTTCTTACGAAAGAGCTAACTATTTTGTTAACTTTCTTGCGGCTCTTTTCCAACCTATCATAATCCCACGCAGATCTCCAAACCAGTCGAGGAGTAATCTGTGACCAGACTATTTTTATTCCGGGATAAAGCTCTTTTATATTGCCCAAATCCCTTTTAATTCTTCTCACCAATTCTTTTTGAGGAATCATACCCAAATCATTCCCCCTCAAATGCAATATCAAAACATCCGGGTGATGGAAAACCTTGCTGTAATCTAGAAACACTGGAAACAGAAGTTCCCAGCACATACCCCTAATCCCAAACCATTTGACCTCCCATTGACCAACTGGACACCCGAGCTGAAGGCCGCCCATTTTCTTACTGGCCTCAGCATTGGCCCAATATATAAATGAATGCCCCATCACCCATATGATCCTCACACCTGAAATAAAAGAAATAAAGAGAGTATTCAGGATGATTTCAGCTCAAGCATTCCAAAACATTCACTCTATTCAAAAAAATTTTTTTTATTTTTTTTTAAACCCTCAAATCAGATCTAACATAAGATTTAGAACGACTTGAACCCCATCTACCAATCTTTTTCACTATATCCTCTCTGAGACCTAGCATAGTAGCTTCAGTAGCAGCTCCTATACGGAATGAGTGGGACCCGAACTCTAATGGATTAAAACCCAATAAAACAATTGAACCCTTCAGAATGGCTCTAAATTGATACTGTGACAAAAAGGAACCATCTGAGTGAATCAACAAAGGGCCATCTTGCAAAGGCCGTATGGACCCATAAAGTATCATTACCTGACAAGGACATATCTCTCCACCGCTAGGGAACAGCACTATATTCTTGCCTTTCCCATAGATATCTGTTTTACTACTTCTCAGTAAGATTTCAACCCTGCTCTCATTCCATATTACATCTTCTTTTTGTAAACCTCCAGAAACTTTCCTGCTAGGGCTTACCAATTCAGAAAGCCTAAAAGCCCCAAAAAAGGCCAATACAAAGGCCGTTCTAAACAATATTACTTCAAATGCTGATGCACAAACATCAGCCAATACTACCCACATTTTTTCAAGTAAAGAAAATGTAATAGGCCTTCTCTTATCTCTAACCTTTGCCTTTTTCTTCAAACCTTTAAGGACTTGACGTACCCAAAAAACCTTTGTAATGTCAGGCAGGCCTAATAAATGGAATCTAAAAGCTAGGGCCGCCAATCTTTTCTCCATATTAGATGGTGACAAACCCAATGTTCCCCAATGCAACATCCATTCCAATAAGCAACCCGTGACATCATCAGACCCTTCTTTGATTTCAGCCTGACATAACCACATTTCCCATTCCCTCCAGACTGATACATAGGACACCCAAGTACCTGGAGCCAAAGACTTTTTAATTAATTCAGCCAATCCTCCATCCCAAGCTTCCAAAGTTGGGCCGGAAACTTCACTCCAGCTACATCTGCCTGAGGAGCCAGCTCTCGAAAGCGACACCACTGTGAACGAGATAAAGAATCTGCTATCAAATTAAGCTTACCAGGGATATGCTTTGCCCTGACAAAAACATTCATACTTAAACATTTCAAGACCAGTACTCTCAATAAACGCAAAACTGGCAATGATGACGCAGATAATGAATTAATAGCAGAAACAACGCCCATATTATCCGTGTGGAACAATATGGATTTATTCACCAAATCAACTTCCCACACAAACAAAGCCACCAGAATCGGAAATAATTCAAGGAAGACTAGGTTCCGAGTTAAACCCAACCCCACCCATTCTTGAGGCCACACCTCTGCACACCAATGGCCCTGAAAATAAGCCCAGAAACCAACACCACCAGCTGCATCTGTTATCAAATCCAAATCAACATTAGAGATCCTAGCTTCCATAAAGATTGCAACTCCATTAAAATTTTTAAGGAACTCCAACCAAACTTTCAAATCATCCTTGTGGCCTTTTTTAATCCTTACAAAATGATGGGGCTTACTAACACCAGACGTAGCCAATGACATGATTCTGCAAGCAAAATTCAATTTTCCCAGCAGAGATTGCATTTCCCTCAGAGTCACCTTACGGACCCCCAAAAATTGCTGAATCATTTCTGACAAGTCCACAATCTTTTCCAAAGGCAACCTACATTCCATTTTTTTGGAATCAATTGTAATACCCAAGAATTTAAGGGCCGTAACTGGACCCTCAGACTTTTCCATTGCAATAGGAACCCCAAATTCAGATGCCATCGAATAAAAACAATCCCTTAACTTCAAACAAACATCCGAATCAGGAGGACCAACAAAAAGAAAATCATCCAAATAATGAACTACAGAAGAGAATCCTGACTTAAATTTAACAACCCATTCTAAAAAGGAACTAAAACACTCAAACAATGAACAAGAAATAGAACAACCCATCGGGAGGCAAAGGTCAATGTAGAAAAAAACATCAAAACAACAACCCAATAGATAATGGGAAGAAGGATGAACCGGAAGTAACCGAAAGGCTGCCTCAATATCCACTTTAGCCATTAAAGCAAATTGACCAGCCTCCCTAACCAGATTAACTGCCATATCAAATGATGTATAAGACACAGACGATAATTCTTCCGGAATATCATCATTCACAGACCCACCCTTTGGAAAAGATAAGTGGTGAATAAGACGAAATTTACCAGGTTCCTTCTTAGGGACCACTCCCAAGGGTGAAATACGCAAATGGGGGATAGGAGAAACTTTAAAAGGACCTGCCATTCGACCCAAAGAAACCTCCTTCTCGAGCTTACTCCTAACAACATCTGGCCATTCCCTAGTAGACTTAAGGTTACCCCTGTAATGAACAACACCCCCTGAAGATGGGATTCTAAAACCAAACTCAAAACCATGCAACAATAACAAGGCTTTTTCACCAAAGCCCTTCTGTTTAGCGTAGAGTGCGAGCCACAGCTCCATCCCGCTTAACCTCACCGGAGTTAATCCCTTTTTCAGGTAGCTCCTGGGTTCCTCCCAATTTGTTCTTTTTGAAACACTTGATGGAAGGGTGGGATCCCCCACACCCTGAGCATTCATGTCTAAATTTACAAGCCGATCCCCATTTGTAAAACTTTTCATTGAAAGCAAAACAGAAACCTTTTTTGACTGTTGCCGATGACCCACTTTGAAGTGACCAGCCGGCACCCCCGTGAAAAGGCTGTGAAGACCTTAACGGGGTCATCACTTTTAGCCAAAGGCCCATATCACGGTCATCCCACTTCATCTCAGGTTTAACCGACAAACGTTGTCTAAATTGTTCATCATAAACCCACCAAGCCATACCCCCATATGTTCTCTGAGCGGCGGCTATTTCATCTAAATAACAAAAAAGTGCCGCGCCTTGATCAGGGAACTTACCAGCAAATACACTGGCATAAATAACAAAAGCCTGAAACCAGTTAGTAAATGTTTTTGGTAATTTTCTGTATCGTTTTTTCCTCTCCTCCTCCTCCTTCTTGGACGCATCCTTTTTTGAGTCTTCAGGTATCTCAAAAGACTGGTCAAGGGGGAGGATAGAAAACAATTCAATAAACTCTCTCTTGCATATCTTCTCCCTTAACTCAACCGTCAAGTGCATACCCAAAGGCCCAATAGAACACAAACAAGACCTGGCCAAAGCCGTGTCAGCAATTTTAAGCTCAGAACCCCCAGACACTTTATTATCAACATTAGACACTTTTGACTGAGACAAACCAACCACTTGAGATTGGGGTACCGACCCTACATATTTTGTTCCCACACCAGCAATCCCTAATGCCCCATTTTGAGGGGCAGATCCAGGAGGAACCCATGAATTGGCGACTCCCCCCAAAACTTTAGCACCTTCTAACTTGGCTAACAAGTCCCTTAAACCCGCTACGACAGTTATTGATAAAGGATCAGCATGCACACCAACTGTTTCAACCCCCACATTCAGATTCACAGCCCCAGATCCCTCATTACCTGTACCAAGATCCTGAGCCGCTGCAGACTGATCCCCTTGAGATGCAGCCGTAACCTTCTCTATATTCTGGAACCCAGTAGTCCTGGGTTCCGTATTAGCCATCAATTGTTGACCTCTTTCAGCCTGCAAAACAGAAACATGTGACAAACCCCCTGAAGGTGCCCAAATTCCAATGCCCCTACTAGCCGTAGACTACCATCCACTAAAACACCCTTACCCCTCTTAGCAGATGAAACCTCAAACCCTTCGCCCCTTAAATCCCCATACCTCTTGCGTTGTCTACCTCTACCTTGTATTCTCCCAATCCCAGACCTGTTTGGACGTTGAACAGAATTAACCGAGCTATGAAATGTATTGTTATGCCTCCGTCCCATCATCCCCTGATGACCAAAATTAAAATTGTTGGCCGTACTCACCCCTGCTTCTTCTCCCCTTGCATTAAAACGTTCCGCCCCCGGAACGCCGTCCTCCATATCAAGCCTGATATTTTCCGTCCAGGATTCCTGAAGACCATAAGCTTCCCCACTTAGGCCGTCATTTCCCACTACCAAGAAAGAAAGAGAATTCTCAGGCCGTGACCCAATCTCATTCCCTTCTAAAAGAAAAACATTATTAGAAACAGGTAAATCTTCAACCACATCAACATTCCTACCCCTCAAATTTCTTAACTCACCCCTTAAAACTAAATCACTCGATGCCCTGACTGTCGGTCTAAACTGGCGAAGGGGGTTAACTACACTGGGAGAAGGAGGAATAAAATCCTCCTCAGAAGAATCTAAATATAAGGCTAATTCCCCAACGCCGTTATCAACCTCTGTATCATGCTGACTCTCACTGAATTCGACCCCTTCCACCCTCTCATCTAACACTCGATAAGCCTGTTCCTCAAAATTGCTACTAGGCCTTAAAATCTGGGCCGTTTTTGAAACATTATGTAACTGCTCCTCAACCGCCTGAGACAGCACAGTCGTACCTGACACCTGCAATTCCTCACCCCTCTTTCTCACTAAAACACTTCCTAACCTACCGCCACTCACTTGCTCCTTACTACCACTCGATAAACTAGGCCTCGGCGGGCCGTCACCTTTACTAACTTGCCTCTTCCCCTTAAATACCACTTTTTGGCCTAAATTGGCCGTCTTACCCTTAGGCAAAGAATCACCCTTCTTTACAGGCACTTCAACTTGCTCCGGTAGGGAACTAATGCTCCCAGACAGCATAGCAGTATCCGCAACCTCAGCTCCGGCCTGCCGACTTCCGGAACTAGAACTTGACTTCTTCCTCACGGCCGCCTTTAACCCCGGACTGGGGCTGGGTCTCCTCCGTCCGTCATTACTCCCCTCCGAATCCGGATCCAAACGAACTGGGGGCCTCGAACGCCTCACAGGTCTTGAAGCAGCATCCTCCTTATCATCCTTCGGTTCGATATCAGGACCAAACAAGGGACGTAACTTATCCTCAAGCCAGGTAGGGCCCATTTTAGCAGCTTCCAACTTAAGTTGGTCGAAAATTGCATCAAACTGCGCCATCACAAGTAATTCCAACGAACAAGCACTTTCCACATAAGTTTGATAAATAATCTGATGACAGATTCTCCCGCTCTTTCCTTAAAAGCGTAACAGCGCGTGCTAAGCCCGCCCCTTTACAGACTCCCAACCAATCACACACTAGGCCTAATTCCTCCAATGGTCAAGTCCTCTTCCCGTTACTTCGAACTCCCAGGGGTTCCCTGAAACCCAAATTTTTTCTTTCATGATTCAGAAAGAGCATGCAATTTTAAACAATTTTCAAATTGACTTCTATTATTTTTATCCTATTTGCTTCATTCTCTTGATATACTTTGCTGAAAAGTATATAAAAATAAGCTCAGTAGCTGCTGATTGGTGGCTGCATATTGATGCCTTGTGTGATTGGCTCACCTATGTGTTTTGCTATTTCTTGAACAAAGGATACCTAAAGAATTAAGCAAATTTGAATGTTGTTTAAAATTGTATTCTCTATCTGAATCATGACAGAAAATGTTTGGGTTTCATGTTCCTTTAAGCACACAGTTCTGTTGAAGCAATGGAACACTATTTATGTCCCTTTAAGGATGTTGTTCATGAAAGCTTATAAATAACACAAGAAAATGGCGAAAAGCATAATTATGTAAATATTCTATTTGTAAGACTGGGTCAAACTGGAATGTTGTAGTGGCAGCAATACATCTATCAAGTTTATCTAAAATGTCTTTTTCTTCGCAGTTTAAATTTTGAAATATTTGGAAAATACAGATTAAAAAGAACAGGTAATATATTTTGCTAATGAAGGAGATGGGAAAAGAGCAAAATAAAAAAAGCAGTTGTTCATCTTGGGCTGAAGTAATTTGTTAAATTACTTTATGGAAACACCTATAAATCTTTCACTCATACATTACAGAATATGTGTTGTCTGGGAAAATGTTGCCATGGTAACTGATGAGGCAAAATCTCAGGTATTAATAGGTGGTATTTCCTGTGGTTCATGTAGCACTATGTGTATTGTGTGTGTAATTTACCTTGTTGTGTGCAATACCTTTGTCACGTTTGTGCTGGTATCGATGTAAGGAGCGTGTGTGAGGTTTTTTCTAACTTTAAGTTCTGTTTACTTAAAGGTGTTAATGGAACTTGTATACTTTTAGGCATAATATCCATTTACGTATTGGACTGAGTTTATTAAGCACTCTTCAGTATTTATAGCAAAGAAGGCAATGATGGAAACACCAGGCACTTGGCAGTGACAGGAATTGAAGACTGGACACAGCAGAGGCAGCAAAGAGACTGGAACCTTGGCTGAGACAGGATACAGGCTGGAACCTTGACTGAGGCAGGATACAGGCAGTAACCTTGACTGAGACAGGATACAGGCAGGAACCTTGACTGGGGCAGGGTATAGGCAGGAACTTTGGCTGTGGCAGGATACAGGCAGGAACCTTGACTGAGGTAGGATACAGGCATGAGGCTGTATACAGGCAAGAGCCTTGACTGAGGCAGGATACATACAGGAATATTGACTGAGACAGGATACAGGCAGGAACTTTGATTGAGGCAGGAAACAGGAAGGAACCTTGACTGAGGCAGGATACAGGCAGGAACCTTGGCTGTGGCAGGATACAGGCAGGAATATTGACTGAGAAAGGATACAGGCAGGAACCTTAATTGAGGCAAATATAGACAAGAACCTCGGCTGAGGCAGAATACAGGTAGGAACATTGATTGAGGCAAATACAGGTGAGAACCTTGACTGAGGAAGGATACAGGTGGGAACCTTGATTGAGGCAGATTAAAGACAGATACCTTGACTGTGACAGGTTACAAGCAGACACCAAACAGGACAAAGCATTTGCACCCAAAAGTGAGTGAACTCCAGTTGACAAAGGCCCAGGTTTGGTAAAAGGATTGCCCACACCTGGGTAAACTGTAGGCCCATGCCAGGGCTAGGGAAAAATGCACAAGTCCAAGCAGGAGGTCAAAAGCAAGGAGGTCAAAATACCAGATTATCAAAAAGACAGCAGAGCAAAGAGACCTCTTAGAAAATTACTATTATTTTTACAAAATATACAGACGGCAGATGTAAAATTGTTTACATATAAGTTCTTCAGTTAGAGTTATCTGATTAACAATATTTAAATTACATTAATTTTAATAAGAAATGAAAATATTTTCAATGAGATTATGTTTTTCATTTGTATATAAAAATTTGACTTTGCCATTGATTTGTGTTTTTTTTAATCTAAATATAGTTTTATATGGAAAACTGTATATTTTTTTTATTTAACAAACTTTTATTTATTAAAATATAACCAAATCATGTGATATCTAAGGTCCTGTTTATTGGAAAAATGAATTTATGGCAAAAAAACAAAACATTGGAATTGTCCCCAATATGTCTTTTTTTTTTTAACAAAGTGATAACCAAGATTGTTAACTCAAGATTTGATCTCCATTTTCCCACCACAGCCCCCAGAATTGCTTATAATGCATTAATAAAAGTGACAAGGTTTAAAATATCACCAAAACGTCCAAACCTCGTCCAAACCTCACTAATCAGAACCAGCTTTTTTTGCTAAATATCTATTACTGTAAGAAGATGGTCATACAAGTTTCCAGATACTGTAAACCTTGCTTTTTCAAAACAAGATTTTTGGGACTTCTGTTTAATGTAAAAACCTGTGCTTCTGATCAGAATGTGAAACAGTTAAATCCTGATCACAAATACGCAATTGCTAATAGAAATCCTGTTTAAGAAGTTAAAAGTACTGTCGCTTAGAACCATGGAAATGTGAGTATGAAATAGAAACATATTAAACAAACACTCAAGTCACAATTAACCTTCATGATTCAGATAGAGCATGCACTTTTAAACAATTAACTTTCATTACCAAAATGTGCACACTCTTTTTATACTTTTTGAGTCACCAACTCACTCTGAGCATGTGCAAGAATTAATGAAATATATGTTTAGGCATTTGTGATTGGCTGATGACTGTCACATGGTACAGGAGGAATGGAAATAGACATAACTTTAAAATTTGTCAGAAAAAAAAGCTACTGCTACTGCATTGTCTTGTTATCATGCATTTGTTGATTATGCAAATCTACTGTATTTACTGGTCCTTTAAGAGCCCAATTGTTAAACATCATTTCTATATGTTGTGGTTATCATTTCTGTTTCCTGCAGATCTTGTTTGCTGTAACAGATATCACATATCTTTCCATTAAATTCAAAAAAATATGTAAATAACTACAGAAGAACTGTACAATAGAGCTGAATATAGGTTTAATAAATTAAGGCCATATATTGATATATGAATATACTGTAAAATGTCACCTGTGACCTTTTTAGAGAGTACTGCATTGGTACAACATAATAGAATAATTCAAACATGTCGAAAAGACCAATTTTGAACTTTATCAACCAGTTGTGGGGAGGTTTGTGATCACCGAAGCCATTGCTGTCCATGCATTGTGTTTTTTTGTTTGTTTGTTTTTTAAGTAATTTTTATTGAGATTTGACAAAATTACAGTGATATAAAATTGCAACTCCAATAACAGGTATAGATATGCCATAAGACAATACTACATGAGTATGATTACACAGTCCAAAGCATAGATAACGCCATAAAATATAACCTTATTATGATTAGTTTGTACAGTGGATTGAACCTTAACACACAAGTTCTGATACTCCTATACAGGGAAGGCATTATAAATAGAAAAATATGGAAGGTCCATGCCACCTTAAAAAAGCCATGAAAATATAGGCACACAATACACATGTTAAAGGAGAGCAATAACTAAAAGTTTAACGATAAGCAAAGAAAATATGTAAAAGTATTACCATCCATTCCTCATATGTTTGGCAATTGAAATAAAGTGTAAACATGTATATATATATATATATATATATATATATATATATATATATATATATATATATATATATATATATATATATATATATATATATATATATATATATATATATAACAAAGTGAAATAAAACCATGTTATCTGATGTATATATAAATATAGGCTATCAAGGTGGTATGTACATCTATATGAACTAGGGATGTCATTCAGTTAGTATAAGCAGAAACATATTGTATAAAAGTATAATTAATAAAACTGATACCATACATATTTTGTAAAGTAAATAAAACGGTTAAACCTGATACAACACCTTGTTTCTTAGTGTCAATTTGAGATGGAGGAGACAAGAAAAGGAAACGTATCACCCGTTAGCAGGGAAGCAAAACTATCAATACGTAAGTTTGTGTAGGGTAAACTTACATAGATCTAGGACCATGGATCAATATAAAGAGCTCAGAATCTGGTTCCACCCAGGGCCCTTGGGCTGATGCCAGACTCCAGCAGTAATGATTGTAGTTGGATATTATAGTCCCTTGTCTTATATTGTCTTCCCCTGTCTAGTGAAGTAGTAATTTAACCTCTGTCAGTATTATAACAGGTCATAGAAAAAAATAAAAGTATATTAAGCACGGTATTTGTCAAGGGAAAACGCAAATTTAGCCTCTGGGGATAAGGTGAGTACCCAGAGTACTTTATAGAGGTGGGGGTGGAAAGTGTGGAGCCAACCTGACAAATATTGAGTACTATGACATAAGTATAACAGTAATTCGGGAACAATTTAAGTACTATCTATATGGACGTGACATAACAGCTAAAGACTCAACCTGGAGCAATGTCTATAAAGGTCTATATCAAAGAATTAAACACATTTTAAAGTAGTAACTATATCCCCCAGTTCAAATGATAACATTTATAACACATAGGAAGGCAGAACGTGTAGTGTCTCGTCTCTCCAAGGAGATAATAGCTTATTTGGACGTCAAAATATGTGTACATACTTAGACTATAGGATGGTTATAACTCAAAATAAATAAGAAGCTTATAAGGATATCAACTTGATATATCTCACAAAACAGTATGGCATATATGCTAGTAATAGAAGCGTATATAATATATATGTTACTCAGGTATAGCTACCAGCTTGGGCACTTATTTGAGAAATGTTGTTATATCATAGCAAATAGAAACAACAAATGCCATCATATCAAATCTATTCTGTATTATTAAACATTAAGCTATTTCCGAGAGAGGCTAGGCTGGAACTGTATATAGCAACAACTAGACTATAGAAATAGTGAAATCCAAAGGGAAGCTAATAATACTCTATATTCATTCAAAAAAATTGAATAATATTTTAAGTAAATATCAGTGCAAAGGTCAAGAGCTCTTTAACCAAGCAATATATGTAAATAAACAAGTATAAGCATTGAGTAAGATTTAAGAGTAATATCAGATTTTATAATCTACAGAATTGACAATCAGTAAGCTAAGATCTTCCTTAACTTCTAGTTGAGAAGAGATATAGGAGAATTATTGCATCATGTAATATCGTGGGACATTACAATTGCAGTAACTTTACAAGTGTAAAGGTAGACGTTCCCAGTGCAATGTGTGGTTATCTAATAGATTATATAGAGCCCTTTTGAACTAGAGTTGAAAAACTAAGCAACAGCTATACATGTGTAACTAAAAACATACAACTCAGTAGTGCATGTAAGCATACCTATAAATTGGTAATTTAAACTCTAATTAGAAAATATGACCATTTACACTTAGTGCATATAGAGTCATATAATAAAGGTATCCAAGCAACCTATTTAATACAGTAAAGATAGTCACTTTAATCTTTACATTGATATCCACCTTAGAATAACTCTCTGTTTGCTGTCTTCTTCTTTTTAAACTTTGAAAGAAACTGCAAAATAAGTAGATAGCTTAAGGTGGTCGTAAGCAGGTTGCTCTGATTATGCAAAGAAGTCACCACTTTAGCCCACTCCCGACCTTATGTCTAGGGTTGAAAGTCCCATGGAGAAACTCTTTTTTTTAGGTGTAAGTCTAATATCAGGGAGGCTTCTCAGATGTAAGACAGGCAGGTAATAATGTGCTGGATGAAGACAACTATGTTTGTGGCGTCCTGTATCTAGTAAGGTGCATGGGTCTATGGATTTTAATTTCCTTGTTTGCTCCTCACTTGATTTTATGCGTGCATTCTTCTTTGGACCTCTTCCTTCCATATGGTCTACTCTATTAGCAGAATAAGACCTTCTGATTTCTCCTTGAGAATTAGCTTGTAGTGTTTTCAAAACTTTTGTGCAATATGTCTCAAACGTAATGCCCTGCGTCACCACTGATTCCTTCAGGGTAATAAAACATATAGCGTCCACATGAGAATCCTCTTTGTTAGTGTCAGATGTCAGGAGAGTCTTTAGGGTTGGGTCCAGGACTTGAAAGAAATGCTGCCTCCATATGTTTCTTTATCCTGCAAAAGTGATCCTCTATAAGCATTTTTAGAGCTCGGAGGATAGCAGCCCCTACAGCTTCCATGTGCGCCATTAGCTCTCACTGCAGACTCCGCCGTAGAATATCAGTCAAAGGGAGATGTTTTGCTCACACGTACAGATCACTCACATAGATGATTCATGGATGATTCCTTTTCTCTCTCAGATACAATATAATAAGCTTTTTCAGCAGGTTTGCGAGAATATCAACAGGCCAGCTTTCTGTACAATACAGCAGAGGATTATGCCTTCATTTTATATGAGCTGGTACGTATCATTCAGGGAGCATAATCGCAGCTTTTTATGTTCAAAGTTTCCTAAGCTATGGTTATTCTTGAGGTAACCACATTGTTTTCTCCAAAAGTACTATTAATAGCTTCCACAGAATTTATACAATCTCGGTTGGCCGCAAGAGCTCCACAAAACACGTCCTGCTACTTTACTAGTGTGCTTTGCCCCCCCCCCCATGTATTTTGTCTTAATATCTTCTCAGATCCAATAGTGGACATATAACACTTTTTTAACTGAAATCATGTTAGGTACTAGTCTGCTGTGGGTTTAGACAAGAGGGTTGCATTAATAATTAGTAATAATTTGTTCCAAGTGTAAAGCAGATCACTGATAAACAACGCTAAAAGAGCACAAATGGAATCATGCATGAAAAATAGCTAAAAAAATAGCTTTATTTTTATTAGTATTATTTTTATGTTTTTATGGGATTTTCACTGAGAGTGACAGGGCAGGGAATCCTGTTGCTATCAATAACAGCTTGCACACAATCTTTTTTTTAAAGCTCATCAAATTGCAGAAGCTCCTGTATTATTGCAGCTACCTAGTAATATTGGTATCTGCTATTACTAGGAAGCCACTATATCACACAGTAACACACTATGTAGGTTACTAGTAGGTTGGGTTAGTGTCATTGTCTGCTCAATTCCCTTTGCACATTTAAAAATTGTAGAAAACTCCTTAATGCAGGCTCTAGGTCTAAAATTGAGGTCTAACACAAATAATTCTCCACATTGAGTTAACTCCTACACTTCAATAAATGTAACCACAAACTCGATATTTAAAAAAGAGAGAACCGTAACCCTCTACTACCTTTTTATAAATGAGTGATCAAATGATGGCTTTTGGCTTTTGTGCTGTTTTTGACCCCTCAATTAAAATTGGTTTCATAATATAATTTTAAATAAAAACATCAAGAATTTGTTTCCTTTGTTACCTATAGCAACCTGAAAATATAAGCATGTCTACTCATTATTTATAGCCTAGAAATATGTTTCTGCTTAAGATGATAATTCCTCTTAATAATTACAGGTACAGATTGGACGTACTAAGCAGCTAAGTGTAATGTAAGCAAAACCTAAGATTCTGGAGAATGTATTGTAACATTTTAAAAGTTAAATGTGACCAAAAGGATAACATACAATACATAATAATATTATATTTAACTTCCTTTTTTTTAGCTTAACACAATTAAAGAAGAACAAAAAGTCAGATAAACCTTGGTAACATGGCCTGATCACACCTTATAAAATAAAAACATAAAAAGTAGGAGATTAATTGGAGCTATAACCTATTGAGCATGAAAAATAATTCTTTCTTATTACTTCAGGAATATAGATGTTGGCTTCCTCTTATCCTCTACAGTATCCCTTCTGTTCACTGCTATTGGAATGAACGTCTACAAATAGAAGAGAAACACTGATTGAAATAAAATGCTAGTTTTATAAGAATCTACTCATTTATTAAAGCTTTGAAATAATTAAAGCTATGTCCTTGGTAACCTTAGTGTGCTTTTCTATAACATCAGTTACTACCCAATCATGACCAGATCAGATAGCCTTACTATATATATATATATATATATATATATAGAGAGAGTATATATGACTTTATCTTTCAACACCCAGTGTGCATCATGGGACCTATTTAGACTATGTTTTTTTTAAATCCATTTTTTTAAAATTAGATTTGTTTTTGTTAATATAGACATAAAAGGCTACGATCTCATTGATGTAAAACTGTATCTCGTTCTATCAAACACATTTATGCAATTTCACAGTAGCAACAGAGATTGCATAAACGCGCAATACAGATTTTCCTAAATATTATCGTCACAGTGTAAAAGAAGAGGCTCTTTAGTTTTAATGTTAGCAATGGCACCTTTTTACAAAACATGTTTTACAGTGTGAGAAATGTTTCAAAACCTGATCGGGAAAACGTGCAGCCATGTTCTTATGCGGGATATTAATATCCCATACTGCTAATGTTGTTTGTACAAAATACAAAACAAGATTTTTTATTTTTACAATACAGGAATTTAGAAAAAATGTATACGGAACATTTTTACAGTATAATGCATATATATTACACCTCATGCACACACGTACTGTATACCATAATGTGCAAGCTCACATGTGACTAATTAATCTACAAGCTTTGCTTGACCTTCTAAGTCATCAAGTAATGGCCCTCCCACCTTACTTACCCTATTTTACAATCACACAAATAATAAATAAACCAAGACATAACTTTGGTATAAAATTGACTGCAGCCTCTTTATTAAATATAAACTTTTAAATAACTTATAAATAACACTTATATAAATAACCATCACTACATTGTGATTAAAAACCTTGTCATCATCAAATTTCATTATATCATAACTGTACCATCAAGTGGTGCTAGTTCCCTTACTGGTAACATGGCCGTCATTCCACTGGACCCAACTAATTAATTGCTGAGCCCGTCAAAATTGTATTTCCATATATCCCTAGGGGACCCCATGCCTCTATAAATATATACCACGTGCACTCACACCGCATGGAGAGGCAATTGGTAAACACACCACTCACTTGGCCATATTCCTTTTTCTACTGTGAAGGAGCTAGCACCCCCGCCAATGACTGGCCTGATTCATCAGCCCAGTCCCACCACACCCAACAGTTCTTTCAAAACCTCCTTTAAATCTAAAAGAAACAGCTGCAGGCCAAACTCATTAAGGTGAACTCCATCTTTCAGATAAAACTCCCCTTGTCCCTCCTCATCCAAATTCGGGTGACGTGCCACAGTACCCCCAACCTGCCTGATAAAAGAACCAATCAACTTATTAACCTTCCTCCTGCTCCTTTCCAACCTAACCAGATCCCATGCCGCCCCCCAAACCATTCTCGGCAGAATATTAAACCAAACAATCCTAATTGTCGGATACAGGTCCCATATCCTTCCCAGATCTCTCTTGATTCTCCTCACCAACTCCCTCTGTGACATAAAGCCTAAATCGTTCCCACCCACATTTACAATCAATATGCCCGGAGGGGGAAATTGTTTACAATAGTCAACAAACATTGGTAACACTCCACTCCATTGGAGTCCCTGCACTCCAAACAATTTTACCACCCAAAGATCCGGGGGGCACCCCAACTGAAGGCCATCCACTCTCTTCCTCGCCTCATTCCTGGCCCAATAAATGAAGGAATGCCCTATCACCCAAATGCTCTTCCTTCCTGAAAGACACAAGACAGACGGCAAAGCATCATTCACTCACACCCTTAATTCCGGGCTAATGTAAACATGAAATCTTTTAGAACCCCACCTCCTAATGTTTTTAATCATTTTTTTTCATCCAGCCCCAACACTGAAGCTTCAGTAGCTGCCCCAATGAGAAACAAATGAGAATCAAATTCAGCAGGATTCAAACCCAAACGTACTAAAACTTTATGTAAAATTGCCCTGAACTGAAATTGAGACAAAAAGATCCATCCCCATGCATCAACAACGGGCCATCAAGCTGAGGCCATATACCCAGGCATTATTGCAAACATCAGCATGGACAAATCTCCTCACCACTAGCACCACATTCTTCCCTTTTCCATACTGATCAGTCTTAGTTTTTCTTAACAATAAGTCGGCTCTTCCATCACACACTTTGACATTTTTCACCTCCAAACCCCCCGATATCCACCGGTTACTGCTAACCAATTCCGAAATGCAGAAGGCCCCAAAGAATGCCAGATTGAAGGCCGTATGAAATAACATAACCTCATAAGGAGAAGAACAAATCTCAGGAAGAGTTTCCCAGAGGGAGGTAATGGGCCATCTGCCATCTCTGCTACTCTTCTTCATTTTTTACTCCCAGCTTCTTGTCCATTGCAGCAGAGGATAAACCAACACTCCTCCACTGCCACAACCATTCCAACAGGGGACCTTTAACATCATCCACCCCTTCTAGGATTCTCTGCAAAGACAACCAATCCTCCAACTCCTTCCAAACTCTGACATAAGATGACCATGTGCCTTCAGCCAAGGAATCCTTCACCAGTCCAACCAATCTTCCACCCCAAGCCTCCATAGCTGTTCTAGAAACTGGCACCCCACCTCATCTGCTTGCGGACCCAATTTTCGAAATCGCGACCACTGGAAATGAGATAAAGCATCAGCAATACAGTTACTCGTCCCAGGGATATGCCTTGCCCTAACAAACACATTCATGCACAGGCATCTCAGAACCAACACTCTCAGAAGCCTTAACACCGGGGGTGAAGAAGAAGATAGGCTATTCAAGGCAGATACAACCCCCATATTAACATTGTAAAATACAACAGCTTTGTTCATCAACTCCTGGTCCCAAATGAACAAGGTTACTACGATGGGGAAAAAGTCCATAAAGACCAGGTTGCGAACCAAATCCATCGCAAACCAAGACTCCGGCCACACCGCCACGCACCAGTGGTCCTAAAAAAATAAGCCCCAAAACCATGCCTCCCAGCGGCATCAGTCACCAGGCTTAAATCAACATTCGACACTCTATCCCCCTGGAAAAAAGCGGAACCATTAAAATTCCCCAGGAATTTTCCCATACCACCAAATCATCCTTAATTCCTTTGGATAATCACACAAAATAATGCGGCTTAACGATCTTAGCTGTTGCCAAAGATAGTCTCCTGCAGAAAACCCTCCGGATTGGGATGATCCTGCATGCAAAATTCAATTTGCCTAACAGAGACTGTATTTCTCTCAAAGTCACCTTGGGCACCCTAAAAAAACAGCGAATGACTCCCACCATATCGCAAATCTTGTCCATTGGGAGCCGACAATTCATTCTCTCAGAGTCGATGGTAATTCCAAGGAAATTGAGGGCCATAACAGGTCCTTCCGATTTTTCTTTGGCAATCGGAACTCCAAAATCATTGACCACTCGGTAACAAGTATCCCTCAACTGGACACACACTGTAAGGATTATTCCGTTTATGTGTGACAGTCTCTTTAAAATTACCTCCTCTTCCTATTTAAGGACCCACCTACCATCTACCTATGCTGGAGTATTGAGTTTTGTAGCGTTCAAGCTACGGATTGCTGTCCTTGCTAGCTCTGTGCGAAACTACACCTGCTTAAGCCGTTACCTTATCCGGGGATCCTGCTACACTTGCACTTCGTGACCGGCACTTGTCAGCTGTTCTGCCACATCTAACTTCCTATTCCTCCATTAGACCTGAGAGCTCCATCCTGACGTCATCAGCTACGGACGTTCAGCGATCTCTGCACAGTCTGACTCATTCTCTGGCTTCTCCGGTCCCAGCGTGTACACACACTAACTGCTCCTCTGGGAAGACCTGGGATTAAGGTAAAACGTATCTAATTGCCAGCCCTTGTTAATAGTAAGAGTCACTTTCATACTCTTCCTATTAGGTACTGGCATATACTAAGTCATAGTTATAACTGAGGAAATCTCTTAAAGTTATCACAGTGACACAAATCTAATATATGAACAGACGCACCAGGAAGAATAGGTACCCACTCCCACTCATACCTGAACTGACAGAGAGATTGAGAGGTGCCTCGGTTTTCACAAAATTGGATCTCCGAGGTGCTTTTAATCTCATTAGAATGAGAGCTGGAGATGAATGGCTTACAGCATTCAGGACCAGATATGGCATGTTTGAGTATACTGTAATGCCATTCGGATTGTGTAACGCTCCAGCTACATTTCAGTGTTTAATCAACAACATTTTCAGAGACACACTGGATGTATACGTGGTTGTATATCTGGATGACATCTTAATTTACTCTTCAGACCTCAACCAACACAGAATACATGTAAAAAATGTTCTATCCAGATTAAGAGAACACCGGCTTTACGCCAAACTTGAAAAATGTATTTTTGATACAGATGATATAGCCTTCCGGAATTAGCATGCAAGAGGATAAGGTACAGGCCATACAGACTTGGCCTATTCCCACCTCAAAGAAAGAGGTCCAGCGGTTTTTGGGCTTCTCCAATTTCTATAGAAAGTTTATTCCAGGTTTTGCTAAAATAACTAATCCATTAACAGATCTCACAAAACTGAATTCAGAATTTTTGTGGACAAGTCAGACACAGTCAGTTTTTGATCTGCTAAAACAAAGATTTTCACCAACACCTATTCTGCAATTTCCAGATTTAGATAGACAATTCATACTGGAGGTTGATGCTTCTGAGTATGCTATTGGGGCCGTTTTGTCTCAAAGGAAATCCTATAAGAAACCCCTACACCCTGTGGCATACTTTTCAAGACTCATGCTCCCTGCAGAACTTCATTAACCTGTCGGGGAGAAAGAGCTCTTAGCTACCGAGAGCTCTTTTGATCATTGGCGTCATTTACCAGAAGGGGCTCAACATCCCATAGTAATCTATACCGACCATAAAATTGTATGTGCCCCCCTCATTCAGACCGTCTGTACTTAATCTAGTACATGACTCACCTCTCGCCGGACATATGGGACTCACCAAATCTCAAGATCTCCTAAAACGTTCCTTTTGGTGGCCATCTATGATAAAAGATTTAAAAGTGTATATATCACAGTGTAATATCTGTGCTACTGCGAAACATTCCAGACAACTACCCACCGGGTTGCTTCACCCCAATGCCTGTTCCACACAATCCATGGGAAATGGTCTCAATGGACTTCATAGTTGAACTTCCTTCATCTATGTCATACACTACTATTTTGGTTGTTACTGATTTTTTCTCGAAGATGGCACACTTTATTCCCATCACTGCCTTACAATCGGCTGAAAAAACAAGTGACATCTTCGTTAAAGAAATTGTACGATTACATGGTATCCCCAAAGTTCTGATAAGTGACAGAGGAACGCAATTTACCTCCAAGTTTTGGAGAAACCTTTGCAAGGCTTTGCATATTGATCAACGACTCAGCACCTCCTATCACCCCCAGACAAATGGGCAAACTGAGCGTGTGAACCAGTGCCTTGAACAATACTTGAGATGCTACTGCTCGCATCAGCAAGATACATGGGCCTCTTATTTACCACTTGCTGAGATCGCATACAACAATAACAAAAATTCTTCAACTGGTTACAGTCCTTTCTTTGTTAATTTTGGCTATCACCCAAGTTTTGATCTCCTCCCACGAACTGAAACACCTTGTCAGCGAGTTAATGATTTAGTGAACGACATGTCCCAGATCTTTACATCAGTACAAGAAAACATCCTTCAGGCTCAGTCTGCTCAGCAGGGTTACTACAACCTTTGTCAGAGGAAGGGTCCTGAGTACTCCGTGGGTCAACATGTCTGGCTCTCGACTAAGAACTTAAAGCTCCCTTATCCTAGTAGGAAATTAGGACCATTATTCGTTGGACCTTACCACATCCTTTGTATGATCAATCCTATTACGGTGACTCTCAATCTCCCTTCTACTTTTAGAATTCACCTTACGTTCCACATTTCCTTGGTCAAACCTTGTAAATCACCTCCTTCTGACGCTCTGTCTTCGACTCTTCCTGGCATCAATGTTCCTGATGTGGAATACGAAGTACAGGACATCCTTGACTCTCGTCTCCATCATGGGCGGTTGTTTTACCTGATACATTGGAAGGGTTATGGCCATGAAGAAGATACCTGGGAACCGGCCTCTAATCTGTCCGCACCTAAATTGGTTTCTGTTTTTCATAGGAGGCATCCAGATAGACCACGGCCTTGAACCTTGCTGTGGTTCTTTTTCAGGGGGGCCTATGTAAGGATTATTCCGTTTTTGTGTAACTGTCTCTTTAAAATTGCCTCCTCTTCCTATTTAAGGACCCACCTACCATCTACCTATGCTGGAGTATTGAGTTTTGTAGCGTTCAAGCTACGGATTGCTGTCCTTGCTAGCTCTGTGCGAAACTACACCTGCTTAAGCCGTTACCTTATCCGGGGATCCTGCTACACTTGCACTTCATGACCGGCACTTGTCAGCTGTTGTGCCGCATCTAACTTCCTATTCCTCCGTTAGACCTGAGAGCTCCATCCTGACGTCATCAGCTACGGACGTTCAGCGCTCTCTGCACAGTCTGACTCATTCTCTGGCTTCTCCGGTCCCAGTGTGTACACACACTAACTGCTCCTTTGGGAAGACCTGGGATTAAGGTAAAACGTATCTAATTGCCAGCCCTTGTTAATAGTAAGAGTCACTTTCATACTCTTCCTATTAGGTACTGGCATATACTAAGTCATAGTTATAACTGAGGAAATCTCTTAAAGTTATCACAGTGACACAAATCTAATATATGAACGATTAATGAGAATAGTGTTAACCCTTAACGTTTATGGTTGTATATTAAGCCTGTTGATAAATTAGTAGTACTTGGTTACCTAGATTTTTACACACACCTCCGTTCCCGCCAGGCCCACAAACAAAAAATCGTCAAGGAAGTGAACTACCGACATGTACCCCGACTGGGCCCTGATCACCCATTCCAAAAAGGTACTAAAAGCCTCAAACAGTGAACACAAGATGGAACACCCCATCGGGATGCAGAGGTCCACAAAAAAAGAATCACTGAAGCGACATTCCAAAAAATAGTTAGATGTAGGGTGAACAGGCAGCAACTGGAAAGCAGCCTCGTTATCAATTTTAGCTAGGCATGCCATGTGCCCCGCCTCTTTTACGTGTTTGGTGGCCAAATCAAATGAAGCGTAAGGCACCAAAGCAAGTTCCTCCAGGATGCCATAATTCAACGAATCCACTTTTGGAAACGACAGATGGTGGATCATGCGG
The DNA here is from genome assembly GCF_027579735.1 of Bombina bombina. Lineage (NCBI taxonomy): Eukaryota > Metazoa > Chordata > Amphibia > Anura > Bombinatoridae > Bombina > Bombina bombina. The sequence goes on from NC_069500.1 coordinate 443,246,607, forward strand.
AACTTGCCTGGGTCCTTTTTAGGGACCACTCTGAGGGGTGAAATATGCAAGGTAGGGATAGGAGGTTCCTTGAAAGGACCCGCCATTCTACCCAATGCCACTTCCTTGTCAAGTTTTTTCTGGACCACCCCCGGCCACTCCCTAGCCAATTTTAAATGACCCTTAAAATGCGCAACCCCTTTATTAGATGGGATCCAGAAACTAAACTCAAACCCGTGCCACAACAATAAAGCTTTCTCCCTAGACCCTTTCCTTTAAGCTTATTGGGCGCACCACCACTCCATTGCGCTTACCCTCACCGGGGTTGCCCCCTTTTCAGGCAACTCAGAGCTCCATCTGGCCTTACCTTTGCAGAAGCACCTAGAGAAAGCATGGGCCCCCCATACCCCGAACACTTGTGCCGGAATTTGCATGAGGCTCCCCATTTGCACACTTTTTCATTGTATGCAAAACAAAATCCTTTTTTAATGCTTGCCGACAGTCCCCCTTGAAGTTTGCTGCTGGATCCAGCCCGAAAGGGCTGCACATTCCGGAAGTGGGGGTCATGATTTTGAGCCCCAGCCCCACGTTCCTATCGTCCCAGCGCATGTCCGGTTTTACCGATAGTTGCTGCCGGAATTTTTCATCATAGGCCCACCAGGCCATCCCTCCGTACATCCGTTGCGCAGCAGCAATCACATCTAAGTAGCAAAAGAGCGCTGCACCCTGGTCAGGGAACATGCCCGCCAACAAGCTTGCATAGATAACAAATGCCTGAAACCAATTACTGAAGGTTTTTGGTAACTTTCTCTAACATTTCTTCCGCTCCTTCTCCTCCTTTTTTCGCTGAATCCTTCTTAGAATCCTCAGGGATTTCAAAGGATTGATCTAAAGGCAACAGGGAGAACAACTCAATGAACTCTCTCTTGCATATTTTTTCCCTAATCTCTTCCGTCAAGTGCATACCCAAAGGGCCAATGGAGCAAAGGCTCTGAGTCCCTGAATACCCTAACAGGGGGACCCCCCCGTGGCAACTGATGGTACCCCAGGAGGCTTATCCCCCGTTACCATAACCTTCTTGGGACCCTGAGTCAAAGGCAGTTTCCCAGACCCAGACCCCTTCAAAGAAACGGTAGGGGGAACCCAAGTGCTAGCAATTGAAGGAGGACCCCCTTTTCCAGCCCCTTCAATCTTAGCCAACAGTTTCCTTAACCCAGCTACTATTGTTCCCAACACAGAATCCCCCACACATTCAGACTGTTTCGTTGACCAATAGAACCCAAAGCAACCCCTGCAGACCCACGCTCACCTGTCCATGCTTCTCCATCCCACCTGGGCTGAACTGGTTGGGCCTTAGCCGTTGTGCTCAGCATACTCAGGATCCCACCACCACTGGGTTCCGCATCTATCCCTTGTTGTCTTTTGAGTGTGTGATCCTGTTATAAAGAAAATTAAGACAAAACTCCCACCCGTGCAGACCTAACAACATTTTTATTTACAGCAGACAGGCCGCGAACACCGCCGTAGCCCTTCCCCATCCCCTCTTAGGCGCTGACGCACCCACACCCAGCATTCCTACATCCTCTGATACATACTTCCTATGTTGCCTGCACCTTGCAGCCTGTCCACCTCTACCAAGCCTCACCGGCCGTCCCCTATTACTGAAATCTTATTTCTGAAAGTGCAAATTTCTCCCCTCGCCCCTAAATTGCTGGCCTGGACTGAAGTCTCTGGCCATACTCACCATCCCCAAGGCCACCCCCTCTGTACGTTCATCCTGCTGAATGCCATCCTCTATGTCCAACCTTATGGTCTCCGTCCAGGACTCCTGCAAGCCAGAGGATTCGCCCACCTGGCCATCTGCTCTCCAATTACTCAGGCCACTTGAAATAAGGGACTGTGGCTCCACTCTTCTGTCATCTGCAATACAGTGTCCCAAAAGTGAAGGATTAACTGAAACACCCCTATCACCCTGAGACCTCAGTGACCCAACCACCCTAGAAGTCCCAGAATCATGACCCCAGATATAGGGACCTGCCCCTTCTAATAAACTTCCAAGCTGACCCTGAGGCCTAATTTGAATGGGAGTAGGGGGACCATCTCCTTCTCAGAGGATTCCAACCCAAGGGACAAATCACCTAATTGCTCCCAATCGTCATCTTCATTACCCGGTGACTGTGGGTGATACCCTTCCCCTTCCACACCTAAATACTCCAGGGAGGAACCTGGGTAAGCCATTCCCCCTTCCTGGCCCGCAAAACCCCCTAACTGCAGTTCCCCACTCAGGACCACCCTAACCTGAGGACCTAAATGCTCCCTAAAGACCCTGACCCCTGATGAGGAAACCGGCTTTGTAACTGGCAAATTGGGGGCCTCACTCACTGCCTCAGGCCCAACCGGGCCGTCACCTAAGTCCCGCATCAGCTGAACATTGTGTTGAAATTCAGCACCTTCAGGCCCAAACGGACCATGGTCTAGCCTCTTACCTTTCGTCACACTCTCACCAGCCAACTTCGGTAAGGGCCTCTGCTCCTGCACTATGCTGCTCTGCCATTGAGACAAAACCAGGGCCTCCACAATCTCCTGCACAGCAGTAGTCGGCTTCTTTAAACTCTGTCAGCGGGAGGGGCTCAAACTGCGTCGCCTTCTTGCCCCAGAACTCCTGGCATCATCCGGACTCAAGCAGCCACGGGCCTTGACCTGTGAACTGGACATGAACGAGCCTCCACCTGATCTCCCACATCCTCTTCACCCCAATCCAGCAATGAACGGAGCCTACTTTCAAACCAAACCAAACCTCGAATCTCAGCCGTCTCCTTAAGTTGAGCAATCATATCCTCTAACAATGCCGTCCTCCAGCTGAGCGGGAAAAAACTGTTGTCACCACACAAAAATTCTGTCAAGTGACTACCAGCTTCTTTACGGCTCGGCCCCTTAAGCCCGCCTTCTCAAACTCCCCCCCTTTACTACCCGAGCCACCAATCACGGGCCTCTTCCTCCCCCAGGTCAAAAGTCCCCTCCCCTCAACTTCACTCATTCCGGAGACCTACTTTTCTTTTGGAAATGAAAAGGTTTGTTTCACACATGTGCTTTGCCTTAAGAAACCATACTATTTCTTACTCTAACATTTTTTTAATCTTTTTACTCTTTGTCACCTGCAGCAAGTAGAAAGTTCATAATAACATATACTGACCATTTTAAGTTGCAGCCCTCTTTTCTCCCCAGTCACTGATCCCTACTAGCCTGAGCAATCACTGTACTGCATTCAAACTTGTACACATTCCAATCCATCAGAATTCTAGTGTGAAAACATTGGGCCAGATTACAAGTGGAGCGCTAAATGTCTCTTGCATGCAAGTTATATTAGCACTACACTTTGTAATACCAGCACACGATAATGTGTTATAATGTTAATCGCAATGCAAATGCAAGCTTGTGTTGCATTGCGAGGAAGCATTGTGCTCACAAGAGAGCGCTTCAGTAGGCTCCTATGGGAGCTTCGTTCTGATGCCCTCAAGCCCATTGCATTGCAGCTTGGATGATTTTTTTGCTTCTTTCTACAAAGCAAGTATAATACATTAGATGAGCAGCTATCTGAAATTAGTAAATTATGTAAAAGAAAATATTTTTAGATGCACTAAAGCCATATGAATAACTATAAGGAACAGGTAAATCATTTGGTTTTGCGAGGATCGTCACAGATCTTCAAAGAAGTAAAGATACATGAACAAACCAAAAATATAAAAATGATATTAATCACTGAATATAGTTTATAGTAACTTTATTACAATTTTAGGGTACCAACACTTAATTTCAGTTGTGAATGAACATCCTGGTTGATTGTATTTAATTTAGGTAAATGTTTTATCATTTCAAAGTGTTATCTGAACAATATTTTTTATCTTTTTATTAAATTAGAAAACAACTTTATATGCATTCTAATAGGTGAGTTGAGCATGCATACACATTTTAACATTGAAAAACTTCCATGGAACAAACACAGTATATCACATAAAGCATGCCAATATAAGGCTTCAATAGGTTAAAGTTCTTGGATTTGAAAAGCCAAAAAATATTTTGAAAAGTTTTCTAAATTGCACAAAGTGCACAGGAATTCTGCTGGGGCTTATGTATGCTTCCTTGGTTTCATGGAAAAAAAGAGCATAATCAAAAGTGTGCTTTGTCCCACAAAAGTCAAACAGAAGTATTTATATAACAACCATTATCCAATAGCATTAAAGGGACATTAAAAACTTTGAGATGGTAATATAAAATGATAAATTATATATATAAAACAGCTGCAATATATTTTCATTATTTATTTTGTCCTCTTTGCCTGTAATTCCATTCTGAAATTGTGAGATTTTCAGTTCCTGTTAGAAATGGAAGTGCAGAACACTGTTACATCCAGCACAACCATTGGCTGCACACTCTAGTGACCTATTTATAACTGTCTCTAATTGGCCACAGCAGAGAAGGTAACACAAGTTACAACATGGCAGCTCCCAGTGTTTTATAGTCACTAAAACTTTACACTTAATTTGTCACTTTTTAAACAAATAATGAAACTTTAAAAAATACATCTACATGTTACTAATGGACTAATCTTTTCTTTGAATGTATCATTCTATCTAGCATGTATTTAGTGTTTAATGTCCCTTTAAGGTCATTCTGTTATATCAAGGAATGAAAAATATGCATGCTACTAGATTTATCTGCTTCAAACAGTTTCCCTACAATACAAAGGGTTAATAGTATGTACTATTTACAAGACAATATATAGCACCATTGAGTAAATACAAGGAGAACATGATAACGAGTTCCTTTCAATTAAAATTTCAATTAAAACTGAATCAATTTGTTGCCGCTGTGCTGAAATTACAAGCATCTAATGGCTAACCGCATCAGTAAATTTTGACAATCAATTTACCACACTGATTAAATTTACCAGATAATTTGAAGAAAACTATCCAGTAGATCTAGCTCAAAGTGCTTAGATAAATCAATAATAGTCATCTCAATAAATTCAAGCTGGCACTAAGAGTAAAAAAGATTTGAAATGAACAAATACCACTTGGAGTTTGTTTTTTACGTTATTTATATTTTGTTAATAAATGAAAAAATAATTTATCACAAGCCTATTAAATTATGTCTTAAGTCACAACATATGTTCATTTTCTGAAATAAACATGTTGTTTTAACATTACTTGACATTCAATTTTAATATATTAAACTCAGTGTTACTGCTTTTTGGGTAAAGATTGATTGGACGTGTATGGGTACCATGTACATTTCCATGTAAATTTAAATGTGACTAGAAGTTACTAAAAGGGACATGATACCCAAATGTTGAAGCATTTGAAAGTGATGCAGCATATGTGTAAAAAGATGTCTTAAAAGATCACCTGATCATTTCTATGTAAAAAAGGAAGATATTTACCTGAAAATGTCCTAAGTATTCCTACCCCACTGTAAAGAGATTTTAAGCAGACAATCAGGATGTCAATCCCAGGACTTGCAAGGGGGTGTGCATCTGGCATATGCATGCACAGTCATGTTATTTTCCTATTTAGTTTAAGAAAGTTTACTATGAAATCTCATGAGATTTTAGTGAAATCTCATGAAATCAAATCAAAGCAAGGCATGACCTCAGCAGTGCTGATTGGCTATTGTTTTTTTTTTCAACTTGCAGCTGAAGTATAACTGCTCACAAAGCACTTACTCTGATGAGCTGAAGAAATTGTAAGGTAAAAGATCTTCCCTTTTTACATAGAGAAGTCCAGGTGATATGTTCATGTCATCCTTTTAAAGTTATGCTTAATCACTTTCAAGTGATTTAGCATATGAGTATTATGTCCCTTTAAAGGGACACTAGTCAAAAGTAATTCATGATTCAAATAGAGCAAACAATTTAAAAACATACGCCTAGATTACGAGTTCTGCGTTAGCTTTAAAAAGCAGCGTTAGGGGGTCCTAACACTGCTTTTTATCTAACGCTGGTATTAGCATTGGCAGGTAGAGGCTCACCGCTCACTTTTTTTCCGCGACTCGAGGCTAATGCAAATCCCCTTACGTCAATTGCGTATCCTATCTTTTCTATGGGATTTGCCTAACGCTGGTATTACGAGTCTTGGAGAAAGTGAGCGGTAGAGCCTCTACCTCCAAGACTCCAACCGCAAAAAAGTCAGTAGTTAAGAGTTTTATGGGCTAACGCTGGAGCATAAAGCTCTTAACTACAGTGCTACAAAATACACTAACACCCATAAACTACCTATGAATCCCTAAACCAAGGCCCCCCCACATCGCAAACCCTATAATAAAAATATGTAACCCCTAATCTTCCGACCGGACACCGCTGCCACCTACATTATAGCTATGAACCCCTAATCTGCTGCCCCTAACATCGCCGACACCTATATTATATTTATTAACCCCTTATCTGCCGCCCCCAACGTCGCAGCAACCTACCTACACTTATTAACCCCTAATCTGCCGACCGGACATCGCCGCCAATATAATAAAAGTATTAACCCCTAAACCGCCGCACTCCCACCTCGCAAACACTATAATACATTTTATTAACCCCTAATCTTCCCTCCCTAACATCGCCGCCACCGACCTACAATAATTAACCCCTAATCTGCCGCCCCCAACGTCGCCGCTACTATAATAAAGTTATTAACCCCTAAACCTAAGTCTAACCCTAACCCCCCTAAAATAAATATAATTTAAATAAAACGAACTAAAATTACTATAATTAAATAAATTATTCCTATTTAAAACTAAATACTTACCTGTAAAATAAACCCTAATATAGCTACAATATAACTAATAGTTACATAGTAGCTATTTTAGGATTTATATTTATTTTACAGGCAACTTTGTATTTATTTTAACTAGGTACAATAGCTATTAAATAGTTAATAACTTTTTAAAGCTACCTAGTTAAAATAAATACACATTTACCTGTAAAATAAATCCTAAACCTAAGTTATAAATACAACTAACACTACACTATCAATAAATTAATTAAATAAATTAATTACAATGATCGAAACTAAAATAAAATAAAATAAATAAAAATAAAATACAATTCTATAAACTAAAATATAATACAAAAACAAACAAACACTAAATTACAAAAAATAAAAAAATATTACAAGAATTTTAAACTAATTACACCTAATCTAAGCCCCCTAATAAAATATAAAAGCCCCCCAAAATAATAAAATTCTCTACCCTAAACTAAATTACAAAGTAATGAGCTCTTTAATCAGCCCTTAAAAGGGCCTTTTGCGGGACATTGCCCCAAAGTAATCAGCTCTTTTACCTGTAAAAAAAAATACAATCCCCCCCCAACATTACAACCCACCACCCACACACCCCTACTCTAAAACCACCCGATCCCGCCTTAAATAAACCTAACACTACCCCCCTGAAGATCACCCTACCTTGAGCCGTCTTCAGCCAGCCGGCCACTGATGGGCCAAAAGTGGACATCCGGAGCGGCAGAAGTCTTCATCCGATCGGGGCAGAAGAGGTCCTCCAAGCGGCAGATGTCTTCATCCAAGCGGCATCTTCTATCTTCAATCAACTGGAGCGGAGCCATCTTGAATCCAGCCGACGCAGAGCCATCCTCTTCTTCCGATGTCCTAAGGCCTAATGAAGGTTCCTTTAAATGACGTCATCCAAGATGGCGTCCCTCGAATTCCGATTGGCTGATAGGATTCTATCAGCCAATCAGAATTAAGGTAGGAAAAATCCGATTGGTTGATGTAATCAGCCAATCGGATTGAACTTCAATCCGATTGGCTGATTGGATGAGCCAATAGAATTGACCTCGCATTCTATTGGCTCATCCAATCAGCCAATCGGATTGAAGTTCAATCCGATTGGCTGATTACATCAACCAATCGGATTTTTCCTACCTTAATTCCGATTGGCTGATAGAATCCTATCAACCAATCGGAATTTGAGGGACGCCATCTTGGATGACGTCATTTAAAGGAACCTTCATTCGGCCTTAGGACATCGGAAGAAGAGGATGGCTCCGCATCGGCTGGATTCAAGATGGCTCCGCTCCGCTCCGCTCCGCTCCGCTCCAGTTGATTGAAGATAGAAGATGCCGCTTGGATGAAGACATCTGCCGCTTGGAGGACCTGGAGTGTAGTGTTAGTGTGTATTTGTAACTTAGGTTAGGATTTATTTTACAGGTAAATGTGCATTTATTTTAACTAGGTAGCTATTAAATAGATATTAACTATTTAATAGCTATTGTACCTAGTTAAAATAAATACAAAGTTGTCTGTAAAATAAATATAAATCCTAAAATAGCTACAATGTGACTATTAGTTATATTGTAGCTATATTAGGGTTTATTTTATAGGTAAGTATTTAGTTTTAAATAGGAATAATTTATTTAATGATAGTAATTTTAGTTCATTTTACTAAAATTATATTTAAGTTAGGGGGGTGTTAAGGATAGGGTTAGACTTAGGTTTAGGGTTTAATAACTTTATTATAGTAGCGGCGACGTTGGGGGTGGCAGATTAGGGGTTAATAAGTGTAGGTAGGTGGCGGCAACATTGGGGGGGACAGATTAGGGGTTAATAAATATAATATATGTGTCGGTGATGTTAGGGACACCAGATTAGGGGTTCATAGCTATAATGCAGGTTGCGGCGGTGTCCGGAGTGGCAGATTAGGGGTTAATAATATAATGTAGGTGTCAGCGATAGCAGGGGCGGCAGATTAGGTGTTAATAAGTGTAAGATTAGGGGTGTTTAGACTCGGGGTTCATGTTAGGGTGCTAGGTGCAGACATAAATTTTATTTCCCCATAGGAAACAATGGGGCTGCATTAGGAGTTGAACGCTGCTTTTTTGCAGGTGTTAGGTTTTTTTCAGCCAGCTCAGCCCCATTGATTCCTATGGGGAAATCATGCACGAGCATGTTTAGCCAGCTTACTGCTACCGTAAGCAACGCTGGGATTGCGGGTTGAAGTGGAGCTAAATTTGGCTCCACGCTCACTTATCTGAGACTAACACAGCCATTCAGACAACTCGTAATACCAGCGTTGTCTTAAGGGTGCGCTGGAAAAAAAGGCTTCTTAGCACCGCGGGTCTTTACCGACAAAACTCGTAATCTAGGCGATAGTTTGTGCTCAGTCTTGTTATATGTATACTTTCTGAGGCACCAGCATTTGCTAGAGCTCACAGTGTATACGAATACTAGTCTGTTATTGCCTGATGGCTATCACATGATACAGGGGGCAGGCAATTTGTGGAGAAAAAAGTAAATGTGCCACTTGAAAAGTGTACTGTATTGTCTTTTTATTGTGCACTTGTTAATTATACAGTACTACTGTGGTTCTTTAAAGGACCAGTAAATACAGTAGATTTGCATAACCAACAAATTCATGATAAAAAGACAATGCAATAGCACTTACTCTGAACTTCATATGAGCGTAGATTTGTTTTATGACAAATGTCAAAGTTATGCCTATTTCCTCCTGTATCATGTGACAGCCACCAGCCAATTACAAATGCATATACGTATATTCTGTGAATTCTTGCACATGCTCAGTAGGAGCTGGTGACTCAAAAAGTTTAAATATAAATAAGTTGTTTAAAAATGCATGTTCTATCTGAAATCACGAAAGTTTAATTTTGACTTGAGTGTCACTTTAAAGGGATATTACACTTTTCTTTCACCTAAAAGAGGACATTTTAAATGCATTACATTTTTTGTGTTGTTTTTTTATTACATGTTCTTGTCCTGAAAAACAGTTTTCTTTTTGCCTTGTGTCCTTTTCCACCAATAAATATGTGAGAATCTCCCTTCAGCCAATGATCATTAGTATGAAATACGCAACTGCTACTGCTTTATTAGTTTCAGTCCAAATCAATGTATTTAAGTTTTGCTCTTTCATTTGCATGATAGATATTTTTATAGTACAAAGTTCTTTTAAGTATTCCCTAAAAATTGCAAATCCAACACAGGGACACGTTTTATACATTTTAACTTCAGGCAGTCTTCTCTTTTAAAGTGACACTGAATCAGAATAGAATACTATTTTTTTTTAATTCTTAATGAACTGATGTTTGTCATAGCCGAAAATAACTATTTAAAACGTGTATATTCCAACTCAATATTTTATTATTCTTGTCATATAAGATTACATATTAATACAAAAAAATGCATTTTATTTTGATGCTTACAATTATTATAGTCCTGGTTCTCAACTAAGATTTTTGGCACATAGAAGACAATGGCCTAGATTCTAAAACCGTTCCTTAAACCAATATCTTGTGCAACATATCAACTGAAAATTCTGAGATTTTTGCCCAACCCTATCCACAGCTGTGAGTTGTGAACTGAAGGGGCAGTAAGCACTTTCAAGATTTTTATGTAAAATATTTAATTATACATAATGAAACAACTTTGGAACATATTTTCATTATTCATTTTCCCCCTTTTCATATAATTTAGTTCAGTTTTGACAATTTGAGCAGACTCCTGAAGAGCTACAGCTTTCATCTCCAACAGGTCCAAACTGGAACATAGAAAGGTAATTATGAGTTGCTGAGACACAATGGCATTTACATACATCAAGTGCTCTAGCACAGTGACCACCAAAGAAACCTCAGAGTTGTTGCATGTCTCTCCAATTAATCATAGTTAACAGCCATTTCTCAAATAATGTTAGGTGAAAGTGTAACAGTTTTTGCAGCTCGTTCAAAATAAAGGCATTGGTGTTTCCAAGGATTGCCATGATTAATAGTTTCAGGGGCAGTTTTGGGATAGCCTGCTAAGGTGAAGACCCAAACAATAATCTGGTACTGAGGGTGCAAAAACTGCAGCTTGATCCAAAGTTAATGTATCCTGAACCTGGCATTTACTTTCTGCTTGTTCCACAAAGGACCGATCCTCAGACTTCTACACATAGTGGGCATCTGATAAGCCAAGCTAGATAATTCTTGTTAAAAAACACTCTACTTATCCAGATATCAGAAGAGGATGATATAGACTACTTCAGATGTCAGATAGAAAAAAAGATACTCTGAGATTCCAGATAATTGTGTCCTACAAGATAAACACAACAGATAGTCCACTGTATCACAAACAATTAAAGGGCGAGGGTATAAGAGTTTTTTTGCACCTATAATAGTGTAAAAACTTATTGCATTTTTGTTTTCTAGTTTGCTTAAGTGTGTCCTAATACAGCTAGTTGGATTTCCAACACTGTTCTGTTTAAGTTGAGGGACCTTAAGGCTGAAGGCAGAGTCAGGGTTGTACAGGATTAAGTTAGTAGGTTTAAAGGGACACTGAACCCAATTTTTTTCTTTTGTGAATCAGATAGAGCATGCATATTTAAGCAACTTTCTAATTTACTCCTATTATCAATTTTTCTATGTTCTCTTGCTATCTTTATTTGAAAAAGAAGGCATCTAAGTTTTTTTCTTGGTTTAGAACTCTGGACAGCACATTTTTATTGGTGGATGAATTTGACCACCAATCAGCAAGGACAACCCAGGTTGTTCACCAAAAATGGGCCGGTATCTATACTTACATTCTTGCATTTCAAATAAAGATACCAAGAGAATAAAAAAAAATGATAATAGGAGTAAATTGTAAGTTGCTTAAAATGCCATGCTCTATCTGAATCACAAAAGAAAAAAAATTGGGTTCAGTGTCCCTTTAAAGGCATGATAGGGGTAGTGGTTGTGAATCCTGGGAGTGGCTAAACAGTTCAGGGGAATAGTTGTCCAGTCAATGGACTTGTCTATGTGTTTTGAGATAAAATTAGTGCATTTCTAGGTTTGTTAAGAGTTCTTTAGAGCTTCCACACTTTGGCAGTCTGTTAAAATACAGGATGGTAGGGAACAATTAGTAGGTACACAAATGACACTATCTGTCTGTCTGTCTCTCTCTCTCTCTCTCTCTATCTATCTATCTATCTATTTATTTATATTCAATACAATCAAAGCACTCACAGAATTTATGAAGTGTGTTAAAATAATTTATTGATGGAGGGCGGAGCCGGCCGCGGTTAAGATGGCAGCGTAAAACCGGAGCACCGTAATACCAGCTCCACAAATCTACCACTACCACCTATATTACCTTTATGGATCCCCGAAACAAGCATCCTGAGACCTGGATAGACCCCGAGGCTGTAGAGCTACAAAGCACTCAAAAATACAGATCGCAACACCAGAGATTGAGCACCTCTTTCTCCTAAGCCTCATCTGCGCAACGATCACCAGCCACCATCTTGACAAGCCTGAAAATGACTGAACATAACTGCAGAGGATGACAGCCTTGAGATATTAGGCCCCGCTGTGACCACTGAGCAAAGGACCTTCAGCTCCATGCCATAAAAGCGTATCATGCACCGGAGCATCTAGCAAAAAAAAAAAATAAGGGGACCAGCCTCTCAGACTAGCGGAGGGAGCAACAGGTAAATGGCACCTACGCACTAAACAAATATATCCCTACCAGCTACATCTATATTAAAGGACCAGTAAACACAGCAGATTTGCATAATCATCAAATGCAAGATAACAAGACAATTTACTCTGAATTTCAAATAAATAGTAGATTATTTTCTAACACATTTCAAAGTTATGTATATTTCTACTCCCCCTGTACCATGTGATAGCAATCAGCCAATAACAAATGCATATACGTATAGTCTGAGTTCTTGCACATGCTCAGTAGGAGCTAGTGACTCAAAAAAAGTGTAAATATAAAAAAGACTGTGCACATTATTTTTAATGGAAGTAAATTGGAAAGTTGTTTAAAATTACATGCTGTATCTGAATAATGAAAATTTAATAAAACCTAAGTGTCCCTTTAATTAAAACCTTAAGTGCAGTGAGACGGTTTAGTACTTAAGGCTAAATATCACTAAGCAGCCTACAGACCACAACACTACTAAAGAAGCACTTTATACCTCTCAAGATATCTCCTGACTTAGCACACCTGCAGCGCAGCAGATATTTTTCACCATCTGACAGGCAAGGCACAGAAACCCCTCTCAGATTAACCCTGAGCCAAGAAAGATGGCAACAAGTCAACCATACTTCTAAAGGAAAGTCTCAACCTCTACACTCATCTTCCCCAAAGAATAACCATCCCTCATCTTCTCCTGGGACCCACATGAGGCAACAGATGATGGAAACAAACTGAACAACACACAAACAGAAAACACTCAACATCTCCATGGTTTGCCCTTTTCTATGGTTTTTGGAGCCTTCAATCTTTGCATCCAGCAAAGACTGTTATTGATGGACTTGACACAAATCCAGAGACTTTTTGATCAGATTTTCCCATGATGGACACCTCAATACGCAAATGGTGGTGAGATAACTGATAAAGTTTAGTTTAAGTTCTCTCCTTATACTCTTTTCCCTCTTTTATAACTTGCTAATATTCAGGATGCAAGTTTTTAGGATAACATAAGACTCTAGTTTCTTTTAAGCTACATGTGCAGGAATTGTTCCCATACGGGAAGGTGAACAACAGTTTGATCTTATACACTCACAAATTTAAATGGCACCTTTAGATAAGCAAATCACACTTATCACCAAGAACGTTAAGGGCTTTAACTCCCATCAAAAAAGATCTATAGCACTAAATGATCTCCTTAGGAAGAACGGGGACATCCTCTTCCTGCAAGGGACTCACTTCCAGAAATCTAAAGAACCTAAATATCTGGGCTCCACATTCACACAGCACTTTCATAGCTCTTTTGACCACAAGAAAAACAGACACAGAAGGTAGATTTTTAAGTGTTAGAATTAGAGGATATGGGGGGATAATTGGAGTTGAGTAATAACAGAAATGGTCCCTTTTATTAGAATTACAACACACATATATATACCTATATGTTATATTGAATATTGCCAAGTGGGATCTATATCTGGTGTGGAATCTCAGAGGGCAGAACTAAACAACTAGAAAAACTAATTCTATAAGGAATACAATAGGATTCACTGCAGAGATTGCCACAAATTTTGTGTCAAGTAGTGGATTCAGATAAGGATTATATTGTGTATTTAAAATGTTCCATATCATTCATACCTTTATATCTTTATTAATGTACCTAGGAACCAACATTCACACAAAAGTAGCGAAGAAAAAGTTAAAAACACTTAAACCCAGTCTAAAATGGTTAATATGCTGAGAAATCAGTAGATTTGCAAGTGCCTGCTGGCCAATATCTAAAGTAAGCTAAGCCCTTACAATCCGAGAGCTGGTTAACTTTTAACTTTTAATCTAAGCAGACACCATAAGAGCGATTATTAGAGAGAAATATCTGGTTTAGACAAGGGTAAGCAAATTAAAAACGGCAGACAGGAGAGACAACGCTACTCCTGCTGGACCCCCTGGATTTTTAAGTGTATTTGGCCTGCTATATGGCTCACCAGTAATACTAATCAACATATATGCACCCAATGTAAAGCAACTACTGTTCTTCAAAAAATGCTTTAACCAGGAGTGATATTTAAAGATTTTAGCATACCCCTCCAGCCCCATATGGACTGCTCAAACCCAAATCCCACTACATCTAAAAGCACGGTTAGACAGCTATGGAAAATTATGTGAGTCCAGAATATATATGATTCATGGAGAATCTTACACCCAAATAAAAAGGATTATATATTCTTCTCCTTCCCACACTGATTGCCCCAAATCGGCCCTTTTTGTGGAAGTTAGATGACACCCTAATAACAGCACCAGAATATGTTACCCAACTTGAAACATCACTATCAGAATATTTTCAATTTAACTCTCTCCCCGACACTGACCCCTTCACAGTCTGGGAAGCCCACAAATGCTGTATAATAGGAGAACTAATCAAACGCAATTCTTATATTAAAATAGTAGCCAGGCAGCAATATCTAAACCTAATGGACGCATTATCCAATATAGAATTTTTTTTTTTTAAAGATTTTTTATTAAGGAATAAATGCTTACAATGTGAGAGAAATAGAGAAATTGTCAACAGTACAGGTTACATATCAATACAATACCTTTCAAGTAATACATGGTGTGAAGTTAGTCATCATAATCATACATTTTTCCATGTTTATGTTCACAATCAACGCCATCAAAGTATTCTCGTGATCAAGTGTGCATTCAAGGTATTTATGCCTAGGTTGACTTTCCATCCAGTTAATGAATATAGTTAAAGAGTAGATAGAAAGAGAAAGATTATGAAGAATAAAGAAGAAAGGGAGATGGGGGGGGGGAGGGAAGAGGGATAGGGGTATTTGTACTTTGTGAGTCAATAATTTTTGCTTGGTTAGATCTAAGGTCCAATGCGGTCCATCACAACTGGACTCCACTCGAGAGGTCCAAAAGCCCCTGGTGAAATTGTATGTTATTTGTTGTTAAGTAATGTAAACGTTCTAATTGTAACATTTCTGTAGTCTGGGCATGCCAATCCCGGGCTGTTGGAGGCGTGCTCGACTTCCATTTTTTTGGGATAAGTTTCTTGGCGCTGTTTAGCATTATAAAGAGAAGAATTTGATGCAATTTATTTTGTAATTTCGGGATCTGAAGGAACATCAGATGGTGAAAATTAGGTGCTATGTCTATATTTAGTACAAAGGAAATAGATCTGAAAACCGATCTCCAAAACTCCACTATGAGAGGACATTCCCACCATATATGTTGTATCGTGCCTGCCTGTCGACATGCCCTCCAACATCTATCACTAATCTGGGGGTTAAGGTTATATAATCTATGTGGTGTTAGCTACCATCTGCTGATAAATTTTATGTGCATCTCTTGTATTGAGGCTGACGCCGAAGCAGATGCAGCCATTCTGAATGATTTAATCCACAATGTAGCTTCAACCGCGGTGCCCAATTCTGTGTCCCAGGATCTTGTATAATTTGGCAGCATATTTTCCTTTGGCAGCAGTAAAATGTTATAGATTAGTGATATAGTATGTCTAGGCGGGGTGTCTTGTGTACACAATTTTTCAAATGTTGTGAGCTCCCTTTGCATGCTTGATTTTTGCCTGTGTGTGGTTATGAAGTGTATTAATTGCACTCGGGTTAACCATGTAGGGAATGTTTTTACATCCTATTTCTGAAAGTTCTCTAATGGGACAATTGTCCCATTCTCTATTGCAAAGTGCAATGTTCCGTCTCTATGTCTGTAAGAGGGCCTGTGAGAAATAGTGGTGTTTCCTAATGGGAGATCCACATTTTCTCTAACAGGGAGGAGTGGTCCCACTCTAGTTGAGATATGTGGGTTAGTGTTTATAGTCCTGTCCCATTCTTTAAACATTTCTGATATACTGGAATAATGATGTAGTGTGTCAGGGCGTTTTCTGGGTTCTGTCCATACTAGTGATGCAGAATTGCCTCTCCCCAGCACATAGTTGTCTATCTGGACCCATGCCTTTTGGCCGGTATTGTGGCTCCACTCCAGTATTTGCTGTAACAAAATGGCTCTCCTGTACAGTGCTATATTTGGCACGCCCAGTCCACCCCGCTCTCTAGGTAGGTACATGGTTTGTCTTTGCACTCTACTCCTTCCCCCCCATATAAAATTGTCAATAGTGGGGGCGGAGCCTAACCACTGAGCCGAATGGCGGTGTGAAACCAGAGCTCTTAGGCCCGGTGGCTCTTGTGGGCTATTAGCACCTTGTCGTGTGGTACCCTTAACATGCAGTAATAGTTCTTATAGGACACTGGCCTGTGCTGGACATATCCAAGAAGCCGGGGAGGCTTAGATCGGCTGACCGCAATATACAGACCCCTTACATAACAGCAGTGAAGGACGCCTGTATGGCCTACCCACGTGGTGGTAAACTGTAGAGCGGAGTAGTCCCGCTGTGGGGATCACATACCTGCAGCTGCATGACCCGGCAAATCTCTGGCCTTACCCACGGATGGGGGAGCTTGTCCTCACCGCAATCAGCATCCTCCTGCACATCACCGGATCTCTGGAGAGACGAACCGCAACGGACAGCAACAGGTCCGGTAAGAAACCCATCCCTTAACTGTCAGGCTTACGCAAGTACACAGGTAGAGATCGGGGGGGGGGGACAGCTGGCTGAATTTACCTACCAACGCCAGTGGCCTCCTCTAACAGATCTAAGCTGTCCCAGAGCTGACCATACATAATAGCGGAGGGTGGCTCAAAGGAATAGAATGACTGCCTGAGGGGACTGGCGCTATAATTATACCCCATACAACGGATTAGCTGTTTCAAATCGTCTAGCCACAGGGCAGGTTGGAGTGCCAGTGATGCCACAAAAAAAATTAAACAAAATGGAGAAGAGCACAGCTAATAAAACGATGGGCCACAACCTAAATCCAGTTGAGCAGGCCTCATCAGCACAATCAAGCACAGTGGGGGAGATTCAGGCCAGAGCACAGGCCCAGGTACACAACCCAGAACAAATGCCCACAGATTACGTTACAAAAGCTGATTTAAGCATGTTATCATCTAAAGAAGATATAAAAGTTGCAATGCATGAAGTAAGGGCACTTTACAAAGACCTGCATAAAGATGTCACTACGCTTAAAAGTCGCTTGTCTAATGTGGAGGAGCAAAGCTCGTCATCTGCAGCTGAGCTGAAAAATATTTCTGCCACAGTGTCTTCCCATGAAAATTTAATTGAAACCCTGAATGACAAAATAGAGGACTTAGAAAACCGCAGTCGCCGCAATAACTTGCGGATCAGGGGAGTACCTGAATCAGTGGCCCAGGTGGCCATTGCTGGATATCTACAGGATTTATTCCGCACCATTAAGGGGTCCCCAAACGCTCCTGAAATCCATATTGAGAGGGCACACAGGGCCCTCCGGGCTAAACCCCCACCAAAAGCGCCTCCCAGGGATATCATTGTGAAGCTCCTTCACTTCCCTGACAAAGAAGACATCCTAAGAAACTCCAGAGCAAAGCAACCTATCAAACATGCGGGTATTCATATACAAATTTTCAGTGACTTAAGCCCTGTCACTCTGCAGAAACGCCGAGCACTGGCATTTATCACAGCTTCACTGCAGGAACACAAAATCCCCTATAGATGGGGGTTCCCAGTGTCCATAATCGCAACTAAGGACAATAAAACGGCAATTTATAAGACAGAAGAGGACCTGGAGCGATTTTGCTCTCTTTTGGACATAGAGACTCCCGTGCCCCCTTGCCCTGGTGAGGGAAATATGCACCGTACACAAGCTTCAGCAGAAGTCGAATCCATCTCAAGTTCAAGAGTTGAAGAGTGTACTGTTTTATAAGCTGATCTACAAGTGACTGTCTCTAGTGCTATTGACTTGCACACATAATAGTGCTGGAGCGTTTAGCACTGACAATGTTTAATCTCATGGACAGAAAGGGGAAACTTGCTCATAATTACCCTAGTTATTAAGTTCAGTTATCCACTGTCTTTCTCATGTTGCTACTGCCAGCTCCTAGGGTGGGATGCTGGAGAAGGCATCCTTCCATGGACAAATTGCGCTATGCAGCAGTTGAGATGTTGTTGTTACTTCAAAATTGTCATGTTATTTCTGTTGTGTTGTATTATGTTCCACTGCATTATTTTGTTGCACTAAACAAATTGAAAAATACCTATACACCCTCCTTTCTTTTCCTCTAATGCTTGAATCCAAGACATGTCTGGCTCCTACTATACGTGTTGACTCCACCTGAATGACAAAGTCAGCACTTAACCTCACACATAACCAGCGGATAGGCATACGGTTCCCACTATCTGATATGCTACTGCAAAATCACATAGTATTCATAATCCACTGACTCATAGATTAATAGATGCGGACTAATCCATTAGCCCACACAATTAGATAACCTCATTCACAAAGCGGCCCATTTTTGCCACTGGGCCACATCCCCATTAGTGTACTTATTTTTACGGGTGCACTGTGGTTCCTCACCTGATCTACTCTTTCCTCCTAATACTACCTCTAAGTCTTTCTACTGATCTTATCTTCCTTTTCTTTTTCTTTTTTTTTTTTCTCTGTTATTACTAGCAGCTCCTCTATACCACCTTTCCGCACTTCCCATTCTTCTTTTTCTACTTCTCCCTCTTCTTTCATTTCTTCTCTCTCTTGTCACCTATCCAATCCCTCTTCTCTCCTTCTACCCATCCTTCCATTGCCCTCTCCCCCTTAAATTGTAATTCCCCCCCCTTTGCCCGAACTCTTGCCTGCACCACTTTCACGAGATGAACTCCAAACACTCACGTAAACGGGGCCACAACCTAACACTTACCACCGTCAATGTACACGGACTTAACAGCCCGGGTAAGCGCTCTATTACACTCAGAGAAATATCTAAATCCCATAGACGCATTTCCAAAGAGGCAGAGAGCCAAAATGGCTCAACAGCAAATATCCCACTGCTTTCTTTGCATCCGGCCCCCAGAAAAAGAACGGGGTAGGCATACTATTTCATAACACTACAGTCTTTCAGCCGACCACAATACATAAAGACACTCACGGCAGATACCTATTGATTACCGGCCTCCTCTTTGGGAGACCGATTACCTTACTCAATGTATATGCTCCCAACGTCCAGCAACATAAATTTTTTTAAAAAAATAGCAAGACTGATCTTGGACCATGCAAAGGGTCCAGTGATGTTGGGGGGCGACTTTAACTTCCCAATATGTCCCGTACTTGACACATCCAATACTGAATCCAGTATCCCGAGAAACATACTAAATACAATAAAGCACACTCTCTCCGATCTAAACCTTCACGATGTGTGGAGAACATTACACCCCACGGGTAGGGACTACACATTTTTCTCCAACGTGTTCCATAAGTATTCCTGCATAGATTACTGGTTTACAGATTCCACCTGTCTCCCGGTCGTTCGCTCATGCAACATAGGGTCCATTTCCTGGACTGATCATGCTCCAGTAACATGCGAAATAGAGTGGCCAGAGATCCCACTAACAAAATATATATGGAGGTTGGATGACTATTTACTACTAGACCCGACGATAATAGCTTCGGTTAACACAACTTTAACAGAATACTTCTCTTTTAATTTCCATACAGACACTTCACTCTATACTAACTGGGAAGCGCATAAATGCGTAGTAAGAGGCGAGTTATTAAAAATTAAAGCGAGGATGATGAAAGAGAAGAGACATAAATATGAAAGGGCCCAATCCACGATATATAAATTAGAGAAAATACACAAAGCGAACCCTCTAGATCCTAAAATTTCTCAAGACCTACACCAGGCTAAAAGGGAGCTCAGGGGTATTCTGGACGCTGAATCACAAAAACAAGCTTTACACCTAAGACAAATATATTATGACCAGGGTAATAAACCCGGTAAACTACTAGCGAGGGCAACAAAACGCAAAAGACTTAAGACATATATCCACACACTAACCAACTCAAATGGCGAGACGTCACAAGACGGCAAGGGAATAGCAAACATTCTCAGTCAATACTACAGCAACCTATATAATATTGATGCTCTCACACCTTCATTAGACACCGAGGATCACTCAAATAAGAAAAAATCACTCACGTCGGCTTATTTATCTGGCTTCCCCTTGTCCCAGCTTTCCCCCAAGGAATCGGAGGCCCTTGACTCCCCAATCACGCCGGAGGAGATCCTTACAGCAGTGGGGGACCTACCATCCGGTAAAAGCCCTGGCCTGGACGGCTTGACCCCTAAATATTATAAGACATTCAAAGATACCCTAATCCCCCACATGCATGCTATGTTCAATGATCTATTCACATCAAAATCTCTCCCACCATTGATGCTTGAAGCCCACATAATAGTACTACCAAAACTGGGGAAGACGCCGGACAAGCCGGGTAATTTTAGACCTATCTCACTCCTAAATACGGATGTGAAGATATTGGCTAAAATCCTAGCATCCAGATTGAAAAAATACCTTCCGGGATCGGTCTCCACGGACCAAACGGGGTTTGTTCCTGGCCGAGAGGCCAGGGACAATACTCTCAGAGTCCTCAACATCATTAGCTACGCCAAACACAAGTCCCTATCGCTAGCTCTATTCTCGTTGGACGCCGAAAAGGTGTTCGACAGGGTAGACTGGCACTTCCTTAGGGAGGTGATGAAGAAGATGAATTTTGGTACCCCATTTCTCAATTTGGTCTTCTCACTGTATTCAAACCCAAACGCCAAGGTTAGAACCAATGGCACTCTCTCAAATTCATTTCATATTAGCAATGGCACCCGCCAGGGATGTCCCCTTTCCCCTTTACTTTTTGTTTTATCAATAGAAGCACTAGCCGTTAAAATCCGGCTTAACCGATCCATAGCCGGTATTACAGTGGGAGACAGAGAGCACAAAATGATCATGTACGCTGATGATATTCTATTTACTATGACGGGGACAGAATCTACACTCCCAAATATCCTTAATGAATTGGCTGAATACGGACAGGTATCTAATTTCCACTTAAACATCACAAAATCGGAACTGCTTAACATATCGACCCCCCCTCATATCATCACACATCTGGAAAGCACTCATCATGTCAGTATAGCTAAAAGAAAAATGAAATACCTGGGGATTAACCTAGCGAGCAGAGTGAGCGAACTTTTCACATTTAATTATCAAACTCTCAGAGATGCAATTACAAGAGACCTCCAGTCCTGGAGCAATAAACCCATATCCTGGATGGGAAGGCTGGGCATCTTAAAGATGAACATTCTCCCAAGGGTATTATATATTTTTCAAACATTGCCCATCCCACTACCTCCCTCGTACCTTACTTCTTTACAAAAAAACATCAATAGCTACACATGGAGAGGGAGGAGGAGCAGAGTGAGTAGACAGACCTTACACTTACCTAGACATAGGGGTGGGCTGGGCCTCCCAAACCTTCAAATATACCGCAAGGCGACAATTTTACAACATATAATCGACTGGAGTCACAACACTGCAGATAAGGCCTGGGTCCATCTCATCAACCAGATCTTCAATAGGGGAAACACAGCTACCATGGCGTGGTTAGAACCACACTATAGGCCCATGATAGTACACCACTACCCGGTTGTACATGAAACGCTGCGTGTTTGGGATAAAACACTTTCCTCCACAAATAAAATCTCCACACGCTATTCAACGCTAACCCCCATTAGGGAACACCCTGCGATTCCCTTAGCACACGCTAAAATTGAGAATAGACAAGCTTACAGCCTAAGGGAGGGGGTCATACATTTTGCGTTGGAGGAGGGCAATATAGCCTCTCTTACATCTCTTCAGAACTGGTATGGGAGGCTCTTCGCTTCCTGGTTCTCACGCGCACAACTCAAACATTTCATCTCTACACACAAGCATAAAAGCGAAATGAACAGATCACTAACCCCGTTTGAACTCCTTTGTGTGCAACAGCCCCCCCCCCCAGACACACAATCTCACTCTTGTACAAACTCCTGGTAGCGGGAGGTGAGGAGTCACTCCCATCATATGCTCGGGCGTGGGACCGGGAGACGGGTTTGGATACCCCCCCTGCAGAGTGGAGGAAGGCATTCCAGACTGCCAAGCAGTCGTCTTCCTCGGCTGTTATTCAAGAGATGCACTTTAAACTTATGAGTAGGTGGTACCTCACCCCTGCCCGTCTACACAAAACCAACCCTGTCATTACAAATTTATGTTGGAGGGGATGCGGCCGGGAGGGCACAATGTTCCACATCTGGTGGACATGTCCAGCTATCACTGCTTATTGGAGGGCCATATTCTCCAAAATGTCAGAAATAATAGAACTTGACTTAATCCCTCAAATGTACACATTGCTTTTCTTGGACATGCCCACGACACAAAACATAGCTAAAAGATCGCTACTATTGCTGATGATAAATTGCGCAAAGAAACTTGTCCCTACCCGGTGGAAATCACCGGATCCCCCAACTCTAAATGACTGGTATGTCCAGATGGATGACATTCTCATCCTAGAAAAATACCATTTCATGAAAACTGACAAACTGGATACAAATCTTCTCCTGCTGGAGACGTGGGACAAACATAAACAAGCAAAATTGCGCAAAACCTTGGCCCGGACTAGAGACATACCACAATAGACCACAAGGGTTTGGCCGGCCGGGGTGGGCCGCCATCTTTGGCCGCTCTCCCCATGTATTCCACCATTACAACTCCTTACTCTTCCCCTTTCTCCTCCCTACCTCCTTCCCTCCCCCCCCCCCCCCGCCCCGGAGGTGTGTTGTGAGTGGGTTTTTTTTGTTTTGTTTTTCTCCTCTCCATCTTTCTTTCTTCCTCTTCTCTTCTTTCTCCTATACTTCACTTTTCATAACCAGTCATGCAGAATCTTGGTCGATATATAATAACCTCATGTAATGCTGTAAGTTACAATGATCACCAATCGATTCAATTTTGTCTTTTACCATCAGCTTTGTCTGAAACTAAGATGTGGCTGAGGCATTGTGTCTCTATCATAATGTATGACTTTATTTTGTGTGATCCTTATTATGTACCATTTGAAATTTTCAATAAAAAAAAGTTTAAAAATCTATCATCCAAATAAAAGAGCAGCAGTTAAGCATATTGACTGAAAACAAATAGGTTGTAAAAGCTGCTTGAATTTAAACTAATAAACTTTTATCAGATGAAAAAAAAAAATTGTCAATAGTGTTTTGTAGTTGTCGTACAAATTGGCTAGGTACCGAGATCGGCAGAGTCTGGAATACGTATAATAACCTAGGCAGTATGTTCATTTTAATAATACCTACTCTGCCTAGCCAAGACAGGGGTTTGCAATTCCATGAACATAGATCATCAGAAATTTCTTTTTTAAGTTGCGAATAGTTATGTTTGAAAAGAGAATTTGGACTAGCTGTCAGATTGTAATACCTGGACTCTATTAAGAATTGGGAATTAGGTTCAAGTTCCACTCAGTCTCACAAAATAGCGGAATTAATAAAATAATCCCTGTTCTGCTCATAGACTGAGGGCCCAAAAGGGAATAGCAGCAATGTGTTGCAGAGATTGCAAACTGTCTCTTTAAATATTGGTGCTTTGAGCTGTAACCACTCCAAATAGCAAGGTATAACAAACACTCCCAGTGTAGCAAAGTTATCAACAGACAGGATAAAATGAATCAATCACACTCAATATTGCAGATTATTTGTATTCCAGTTAATATGGATATCAGAAACAATGGTGCAGTCTCTTTATAAACAGATGCAGCAAGTTCAGGATTAATTACAGGAATGTCTAGAGAATGCAGGCAATATATAAATCAAGTCTTGCAAGGCAAATGTGCAGAGTTTTAAAAAACAAGTTTAAAGTAATCTCACCCCAGGAGTTGCAGTTCGTTTGGAAGCTACAGTGTGATGAGAGACAGAGAGAGGTGCTGTGAAATCCGTTTCTGTGTAACAGCTTGCAGACTTAGTCAGGAAGTGCTGGAGAGCAGGAGGAGGTGCCAGTAAGGAAGGTAAAACTTACAATTCCAGCAGGAATTTGCCTGTGAAAGGAGAGGTAAAGATTACCTTAACAGAAGCTCTTACTTCAGACTGTCAGGGCAGAGAGTGCTTAATGCTGCAGCAGTTGTTGTTTTCCAGGTTACAGCTGACAAAGGAGAGATGGTAAATTAAGTGGAGGCTTAGCTGAACTACTTAGACAGTAGTTAATGTGATCCAGGTAACAGAAGACAATACTAAGCAAAGAGAGGTTGGGGGAGAAGACTTTTATAGGGTTCAGATACAGGATTTAAAGGGATATACATGACAGAACCCCCCCTGCAAGGAGCCACTCTGGGGCTCAGGGTCTGGGACGATCGGGGTTCCTGCGGTGAAATAAAGAAACCATTCGAGGAGCAGAGAGGTTGGAAGAAGGCTCCCAGGAATCCTCCTCATGAGAATAACCCTTCCAATGAATAAGATACTGCAGAGTGTCACCATGATATCTGGAATCCAAAATGGAATGAATTTCATACTCAGGTTCAATGGTATAAGTAGGTGTGAAAGCTGAACCAGTAACTGGAGGCTTGTCAGAAGTATAAGGTTTGAGAAGGGATACATGGAATAAAGGATGTATCGGTAGAGTTTCAGGCAAATCCAAAGTTACAGCATTAGGATTAATAATTTTAACAATGGAAAAAGGACCAATATAGAGGGCTCCGAGTTTTCTTGAAGGATACTTGAGTCTTAAATGTTTAGTGGAAAGCCAAACAAAATCACCCACCTGATAAGATGGAGAGACACGCCTTCGTAGATCATAATAAACCTTTTGGTGGGCTTGAGCGGTCTTGAGATTGTCTTGAATCACAGTAAAATGTTGAGCTAGTTCATTCAACATGTCATTAACCAATGGGGAAGTACTCTCTTCTCTGGGATATAGATGAAATCGGGGATGAAAACCATAATTAGCGTAGAATGGGGACATCTTAGTTGATGAATTTAATGTATTGTTGAAAGCGAATTCAGCCGTGGGTAAAAGAGAAAACCAATTATCTTGTAGTTGAGTGCAATAGCACCTTAAATACTGTTCGAGAGTCTGATTTGTTCTCTCGGTCTGGCCGTTTGTCTGGGGATGATAGGAAGTGCTGAGCCGAGGTTGAATTTTTAGAATGTGGCAAAGCTGGGTCCAGAACTTGGAGGTAAATTGCGAACCCCTATCTGAAGTGATGGTATCCGGAAGACCATGTAATCTGACAATATGTGTGAGAAAAAGTTGAGCAGTTTCTGAAGCAGTGGGTAGCGAATGTGATGGGAGAAAATGTGCCATCTTTGTAAATAAGTCCACTACAACCATTATACAACTATGGTTGTTTGACGGAGGTAATTATACAATGAAATCCATTGCAATGTCCTTCCATGGTTTATTTGGTATGGGTAGAGGCATGAGGAAACCATAAGGATGTGCTCTGTCATTTTTTACTTTGGCACAGGTATCACAGGACTTAATGAAGTTAGTAACATCAGAATTCATAGAAGGCCACCAGAAGTCTCGTCTAAGTAATTCAATTGTTTTATGTATACCAGGATGTCCAGATACAATTGAGTTATGTGTTGAATTGAGTATTTCAGTACGAAGTTGTAAAGGTACATATACCTTTCCTTGGTGATAATATAGGTCATCTTTACCTTTCTCAAGGATGCTAGTAGGCAGATCTTGATCTTGTTGTTGGGCTAGTCTTAACTGAGTTGAAGAATCGATACTTAAAGCGATGAACCTCTCTTGAGGTATTACGGTTGACTCGGGAACAGCAAAGGTGGGTCTTGGATCTTTCCTCGACAGAGAATCGGCCTTTCCGTTTTTACTTCCAGGACGGAATGTGATATTATAATCAAACCTGGAGAAGAACAAATTCCATCTAATCTGGCGTGCAGACAAGGTCTTATTAGTTTTTAGATACTCTAGGTTTTTGTGGTCCGTGTAAATTAGTATAGGATATTTGGTGCCCTCAAGTATGTGTCTCCAAAATTCTAGTGAGCTCTTAATTGCCAACAGCTCTTTCTCACCAATCGGATAGTTGACTTCAGAACTGGTCATAATTCTTGAGAAAAATCCAACTGGGTGAAGAGGATCTTTAGGAGACATACATTGGGACAAAATAGCTCCCAAGGCATAATCTGACGCGTCCACTTCCAAGACATATTGTAATTGGGGATCAGGAAATTTAAGGATAGGTGCTGTAGTAAAAGCTTTCTTTAATTTATTAAATGCTGCATTAGCCTGTGATGTCCATAAAAATGGAGTATGGGAACCTGTGAGAGCAGTTAAGGGTTTAGCTATTAGAGAGAAATTTTTTATGAATTTTCTATAAAAGTTCGAAAATCCAATAAAACACTGTACATCTTTCTTAGTTTTGGGAATGGGCCATGATGCTATAGCCTCTACCTTTTTATTCTCCATCTGTATGCCCTGAGGAGATATATGGTATCCCAAGAAAGAGATAGTATCAGTATTAAAGATCCATTTTTCTGGTTTGGCAAACAATGAGTTTTGTCTCAGTCGCTGTAACACAGTTCTAACATGTGATATGTGTTGGTCTAATGTTTTAGAGTAAATGAGTATGTCATCAAGGTACACAATCATATACACATCCAAAAGGTCACGAAACAAGTCATTGATGAAACTCTGAAATGTCGCTGGGGCATTACATAGCCCAAATGGCATGACTGTATACTCAAACAATCCATATCTTGTTCTAAACGCAGTCAGCCATTCATGTCCAGCTTTTACTCTTATTAAATTGTATGCCCCTCTTAGGTCAAGTTTTGTAAATATCGTAGCTGCCTGAAGTCGTTCTATTATTTCAGGTATGAGGGGTAGCGGGTATCTGTTTTTCTTGGTTCGTTTGTTCAGTTCCCTATAGTCAATTATAGGTCTTAAGGTGTCGTCTTTATTACAAACAAAAAACATACCTGCCCCAGCGGGTGACGTAGAGGGCCTAATAAAGCCCTTTCTTAGGTTATCATCAAGGTATTGTTTTAAATGTACTAGCTCTGGTTCTGACAGTGGATATATATGCCCATAAGGAATATCAGAACCTGGTAGGAGCTCTATTGGGCAGTCATATGATCTATGAGGTAGTAAAAGCTTTCTTTAATTTATTAAATGCTGCATTAGCCTGTGATGTCCATAAAAATGGAGTATGGGAACCTGTGAGAGCAGTTAAGGGTTTAGCTATTAGAGAGAAATTTTTTATGAATTTTCTATAAAAGTTCGAAAATCCAATAAAACACTGTACATCTTTCTTAGTTTTGGGAATGGGCCATGATGCTATAGCCTCTACCTTTTTATTCTCCATCTGTATGCCCTGAGGAGATATATGGTATCCCAAGAAAGAGATAGTATCAGTATTAAAGATACATTTTTCTGGTTTGGCAAACAATGAGTTTTGTCTCAGTCGCTGTAACACAGTTCTAACATGTGATATGTGTTGGTCTAATGTTTTAGAGTAAATGAGTATGTCATCAAGGTACACAATCATATACACATCCAAAAGGTCACGAAACAAGTCATTGATGAAACTCTGAAATGTCGCTGGGGCATTACATAGCCCAAACGGCATGACTGTATACTCAAACAATCCATATCTTGTTCTAAACGCAGTCAGCCATTCATGTCCAGCTTTTACTCTTATTAAATTGTATGCCCCTCTTAGGTCAAGTTTTGTAAATATCGTAGCTGCCTGAAGTCGTTCTATTATTTCAGGTATGAGGGGTAGCGGGTATCTGTTTTTCTTGGTTCGTTTGTTCAGTTCCCTATAGTCAATTATAGGTCTTAAGGTGTCGTCTTTATTACAAACAAAAAACATACCTGCCCCAGCGGGTGACGTAGAGGGCCTAATAAAGCCCTTTCTTAGGTTATCATCAAGGTATTGTTTTAAATGTACTAGCTCTGGTTCTGACAGTGGATATATATGCCCATAAGGAATATCAGAACCTGGTAGGAGCTCTATTGGGCAGTCATATGATCTATGAGGTGGTAACCTCTCTGCTTCTACTTTATCAAATACATCTGAGTAGTCAGAATAACAGTCAGGAATAAGATGTTGTTCTGACGTGGTCTGAAGAATATGTGTGGATGTAAAACAAGTGTTAGTGCAATACTCAGGAACAAAGTTTACCTCTGAAGTATTCCACACAATATGTGGTTCGTGTGTTTGTAACCACCGTAAGTCTAGTACAATAGGAAAAAGAGGAGAGGCTATAACATCAAAGGTAACATGTTCCCTATGACCTGAAGTAGTGGTCATTAGAAGAGGTGTGGTATGGTGAGTGATTGGCCCAGATGAAATAAAAGAACCATCTATAACACGGATGGCAAGTGAATCACTTCTTTTTATTAATGGAATATCATACAACTCTGTGAAAGACTTATCTATTAAATTACCAAAAGTTCCAGAGTCAATAATTGCTTGGGTCTGTATTCTTTGGGTTTCCCACTGTAGAGTAACAGAGAGATTACAATGAGTATTAGAAAATGTGCTATTTGTACAGATAATGTTACTAGAATTTCTCTTACCCTTCTGTTTAAGAAGACTTGGGAATTCTTTGACAGAATGTGTCTTTGCTGCACAATATAAACATAAATTGTTTATCCTTCTTCTATTTTTCTCTTCAGCGGAAAGTGGTCCTTTAGTAAAGGCCACTTCCATTGGTTCATCCAAATGTAGAGTGGGGTTTGGATAAGCAGATGTGGGAGGCCTTTTCCAAGTATGTTCTGTGGGAGCTTTTTCATGTCTGCGCTCTCTTAGACGGCGATCAATAGTAACCACTTGGGTCATAAGGGCATCCAGAGTGGTTGGCATAGAACCCCGGGCTAGTTCATCCTTTATTAGATCTGATAACCCTTGGCGTAACTGGAAAAATAGAGCTGCCTCATTCCAGAGGGTGTCAGGTGCCCATCTTTTAAAATCTGAAATGTAATCTTCAGCAGGGCGTTTGTTCTGTTTTAGAGCTTTAAGGGCTATCTCAGCGGTGCTCTGTTTGTTCTTGTCTTCATAGAGAAAAGACATTTTATCAAAGAACAACTGAAGTGAATCCAACACTGGATCGTTGGTTTCGAAAAAATTAGTAGCCCAAGTTTTAGGTTCCCCTTTAAGATATGATATCACGGTAAGAACCTTGATACGATCAGTGGGATATGTTTTAGGTTTGAGTGAAAAATATAACAAACAGGAGTTTTTAAACTCCCTGAAAGAGTTCCTATCACCTGTGAACCTTTCAGGGGGACAAACCTGAGGTTCATGCTGAGTCTCAGATACTGAAGGTCTTTTATCAATATGATCTCTGATTACAGTACGTAAATATTGATTCTCAGATTGGATCTCTCTTATCCCCTGTATTAAGAGATCCATATTCTGAGAGCATTCACCTTATTTGTAAGGTCTGCTATTTCCATTATAATTCCTTTTATGGCTTAGTATTTTGTAATACCTGAACTCTATTAAGAATTGGGAATTAGGTTAAAGTTCCACTCATTCTCACAAAATAGCGGAATTAATAAAATAATCCCTGTTCTGCTCATAGACTGAGGGCCCAAAAGGGAATAGCAGCAATGTGTTGCAGAGATTGCAAACTGTCTCTTTAAATATTGGTGCTTTGAGCTGTAACCACTCCAAATAGCAAGGTATAACAAACACTCCCAGTGTAGCAAAGTTATCAACAGACAGGATAAAATGAATCAATCACACTCAATATTGCAGATTATTTGTATTCCAGTTAATATGGATATCAGAAACAATGGTGCAGTCTCTTTATAAACAGATGCAGCAAGTTCAGGATTAATTACAGGAATGTCTAGAGAATGCAGGCAATATATAAATCAAGTCTTGCAAGGCAAATGTGCAGAGTTTTAAAAAACAAGTTTAAAGTAATCTCACCCCAGGAGTTGCAGTTCGTTTGGCAGCTACAGTGTGATGAGAGACAGAGAGAGGTGCTGTGAAATGAAGCCCCGGATCAATGCCTATGTGAGGAGGGGCTAATGACCTCACGCTAGGCATTAGGGGCGTGGTCATGTGAGCCGTTGCTCACTTGTTTTGTAGCCGAGCAGGAGTGAAGACCTGCGAAGAGAAGCGGTGAAATTCTACTTACCATGTCGGAGTTGCAGAAGATCCTGTCGACGGTCCAGGAGCTGTTGTCGTCAAAGGGTGAAGATTGGATCCGGAAGCGGTTGGCGATCGAAGAGGACACAGGAACCGGAGGAGTCGTCACGGCGGGCGGTGAGCCATCCAGGCCGGCGCGGAGATCCCGTCCGCCAGAAAGGTTAAGTCCATCGACCGGAAGACGTCAGGAGTCCGGGAGCCGTAGAGGAAAAGCGGTGAGAGCTTCAGCGGGTCAGCGGTCGACATCGGTGAGAAAGAGAGGAGCTGCAGGAAATCAGTCAGGACCGGGAGACATCAGCAGAGCGGACGCAACACGGTTTCTCCATGGAGAAGCTGCACCAGGTAATTCTTCTTCCTTTTCAGGAGCTGTTTTCGTCCGGTGGGATGAAGAGGTGTCGGAAGAAGCGGAGATGGCGGCAGGTGAGGAAGAATCTTGCGAGGCGGTGGACGTAAGTATTTTGGCGCCAAAAAAGGGGATAACGGCTGCAGGCCCAAAGAGCTCAGCAAACCAGGAGATGATTACGGCCGACAGGCCTTTGGGTTTTATTAATAAAAACAATTCTGGGCAGTATTTGGGTTTCTCTTATGTAACACCGCAACAGGACATGATAACGGCAATTAGGCCTTTAGACATAGGAGGCCCAAATAACGTGGGGCAATTGGAAATGTGTACAGCAGTTAGGCCTGAGGCAAATACATGCCGGGGAAAAGAAGTTAGTCACGGGGTAAGGGATAACATTTCACAGTCGGGCTATGAGGAACTTTTAAGCGTCAGGGGCCAGGAACAGTTTACGGCTAAGGAGCCTTTTTTAATGCAGAAGCAATATTGTGAGGGACATTTTAGTCAAGTAGGCAGGCATTTTGAAATGGCCAGTGAGCCTAGAACAGCAAATACAGACTCTTCAAACAAGATTAGCTCAAGGAATACTACAGTGAATAAGCCAGTTACTGTCAGAGCTTCTGCTCCAACAGGTTGAAAGGCATTGGAAAAAAAGAAAGCATTGTTTTTCAGGTTCAGGAGAAGAAAACGCTGAGAGGGATGTTAGGCCAGAGAGTTTTAGAAATTGGGAAAGTGCCAGTGTAGATGGTAGTTCTAGAGAGATGTTTTTTAAGGAGCATAATGTTAGTGATAGAACAAGTAGGATTGTAAATAGGGAGGCTAACTCTAGGCAGGTTAACGTTTCTTTTTCCTCAGATTCTATTCATCCTGAGTTTATAACACCTGGCCGGAGCAGTGATACGTTTCCTTCTAAGATACAGGAGGAAGCAGACTCTTTATGGATTGATGAACAGTACAGTGACTTCGGGGAAGAGGAAGAGCAAGCAGCTTTACCAGGACCAGCAGCGTCGGAGCAGGTAAACAGTTTAGATATTGTATCACAGTTAATTAGAGCTTTAGTTCCAGGTAATGTTAATTCTGAGGGTAACAGGGCAGTAATTCAGCAAGGGTTAACACTAAGGTTAGTAATGATAGTGATAGGGATTTCCTTAGCGGGGGCTCTGTTGAAAGGGGTGTTAGTATTTTTGATAGAAGGTTAGCTAACAGGGAATACGCATCCTCTCAGCCTCAGGTAGTCCACAGTGAAAGAAAGAGACAGGAGAAAAGTTCCAGGAGTTCAGTATCACGGCGGCGGGAGAGATCCCGTTCGCCTATTACGTTCAGACAAAACAAAGAAATAGGCGATTCTTCTCTTTGGGGATCATTGGATAAACAGTCAAGGAAAAGAGGGAGACCCAGAAGGTCTAGGACTCCGGTTAGAAGGAGAGAAAATGAAAGAGATAAACAGAGAAAAGGTAGTGAATCAACACGTCAGGAAGCAAGGAGGGAGACGGTCATTACAAGGGAGAATCCTGTAATGTCCAATGCTGCAGGTGAGAGTTCAAGTGTAAATGTGCATCATGATTCGAATGCTTCTGATGTAAGGTGTGAACTGATGTTAAAAGGATTGAAAGATTTAATAGCTAGGTTGGAAAATAGTGGTCCGGTGAGTGCCGAGGGCACTTCAGGCCCGGTTGGTGTTTGGGTTCAGCAAATTGCGCCCTCAGGAGGTGGTCCTCCTGAGCAGGCACCTTCGGTAATTTTAAGTAGTGCAAGTATGGTAGGGCTTCCGAAAGTATCTGATCAGGCTTTGAGACGCCCTTGCTTATGTTCGGTTGGGCCTTTGGGTATTCATTTATCTTTAGAGATAAAAGAAAAGATTTGGCGGAGAGAGTTTATTGAAATTTTCTCATTGCTCCCGGTGGATCAAGTTTTTGACACCAAAGATGATGTAAGGAGTGAGTCTTCTAAAAAAGAAGAAGACGAGCTTAAAAAGAAATTTAGGAAATTGCCAAAAACTTTATCTAATTGGTCAACTGCCTTTTGTATTTTGGCAAGCGTAGTTGGGGAAAAGAGCCCTGAGCTTTGCTCTTCCCTCTTTTGTTACCTCAATGAAATAGCCAGTGCTTGTCGTACGTATGGCGGACTTGCGTGGTGGAAGTATGACGAACAGTTTCGTCAACGTCTTGCAGTTCGTCCTGAGATGAGATGGGACGATAGGGATATGGGGATATGGTTGGAGCTTATGACTCCTTTAAGGTCTCAGTCCTTTCGTGTTACGGGAGGAGGAAGCAATGCTTCCTCAGCATCATCATCAGCAGTGGCCCTCAGAAAAGGGCTTTGCTTCCAATTCAATGAAGGAACATGTAAATTTGGAACAGCTTGTAAATACAAGCACGAGTGTTCCTTTTGTGGAGGAGTCCACTCTAGTGCAAAATGCTTTAAAAAAGGTAAATCTCTCTCAAAAGGCGAAAGTACTATTCAAAGCCAAGACGCCAGTGAAAGTCGAAAGGATGGCGCCGTGGTTAGAATTGTACGGTAGGAAGAAAGCTAAAAGATCAGATGCGGACACTCTATTGAAGGGGTTTTCAGTTGGTTTTTATATCCCCTTTTTTGAGGGGATTGAGTCAGTTTTTGCAGGTAATTTAAAGTCGGCATTGGATTTTCCGGAAGTAGTGATGGCTAAGATTCAGAAAGAAATTTCTCTGGGTAGGATGGCGGGTCCCTTTAGGGCCCCTCCGTTTAAGAATTTGCGTGTCTCTCCCTTGGGAGTGGTTCCCAAGAAGATGCCAAATCAATTCAGATTGATTCATCATTTGTCTTTCCCGAAAGGTTTTTCAGTGAATGATGGGATTGATCCAGAATTATCTGCAGTCAGATACGCATCCTTTGATAAGGCTTTAGATTTGATTCGGGAGGCAGGTCCAAACACCTTGTTGGCGAAAGTGGACATTGAATCAGCATTTAGGCTGTTACCGGTCCATCCATCTTGTCATCATCTGTTGGGCTGCTTTGTGGGTGGTTCCTATTTTGTGGATCTATGCTTACCAATGGGCTGTTCTATTTCCTGTGCTTATTTTGAGAAATTTAGTTTTTTTCTAGAATGGGTTGTAAAGCAGATTTCTGGTATGTCATCAGTTTCTCATTATCTGGATGATTTTTTGTTTGTGGGTCCGGAAGGTACCCAATCATGCCAATTTCTGATGGATTCTTTTATGCTGATAGCTAGGGACTTTGGGATCCCGGTTGCTGATGAAAAAACTGAAGGTCCTTCTTATGTGATTAATTTCCTGGGAATTTGTATTGACACTGTTTCTATGGAATGCAGACTTCCTAAGGAAAAAATTAGTGATCTTGTGTCTTCTATTAATCTAGCTCTTGCGAGAAAGAAGCTTTCGTTGAGAGAGATTCAGTCCCTAGTGGGTAAACTGAATTTTGCATGTAAAATCATTCCAGTTGGTAGGATTTTTTACAGAAGGTTATCTTTAACCACTGTGGGAGTTAAAATTCCCCATTTTTGGATTCGCTTATCTTATCAGGTAAAAGAAGATTTGAGAGTTTGGAAAGCTTTTTTAAAGGAATTTAATGGCAAATCTTTAATTCAGACTATGGAGATTTTGTGTAGTGAACTTCATTTATTCACTGACGCTTCAGGGGCTCATGGTTTTGGAGCCATATTTGGAAATAAATGGTGTGCTGGCGAGTGGCCTGAATATTGGGCAGAGGTAGGTCTAACAAAAAATCTGTTTTTTCTGGAATTATTTCCGTTAGTGGTAGCCTTAAAAATTTGGGGTGTTGAATTTGAGAATAGAAAGGTGGTATTTCATTCTGATAATATGGGGGTTGTTTTTGCAATCAATCGCCTATCATCCAGTTCGAAACCAGTGATTGGATTGCTGAGGATGTTCGTTTTTGAATGTATGAAGCATAATGTCTTTTTTAGAGCTATTCATGTTCCTGGAAAGGAGAATGTTGGGGCTGACGCTCTTTCTCGTTTTCAGTGGCGGAGATTCCGGGAGGCTGTGCCAGAGGCGGAAGAAATCGGTTTTCCTTGCCCGGAGGAGATGTGGCATTTGAACTTCCCAGATTGTTAAAATCGGTGAGGGGAGCCTTAGCTCCTAGTACTTGGAAAGCCTACCTACCTGTGTGGGTTCAGTGGTTGAACAAATTATCTGTTTT
This sequence comes from Bombina bombina, assembly GCF_027579735.1. Lineage (NCBI taxonomy): Eukaryota > Metazoa > Chordata > Amphibia > Anura > Bombinatoridae > Bombina > Bombina bombina. The sequence continues at coordinate 443,281,643 of NC_069500.1, forward strand.
TGAAGGGGACAAAGAGGAATTCCTTTTATTAGATTGGATTGAAGAATGGAGAGAGAAGGGTATATCTAAATCGGTGGTGCAGAGGAATATGGCGGCTTTGTCCTTTTTGTTTAACCTGTTGGGTTGGGTCGATCTGTCCAAAACATTTTCTGTGAGAATGGCAATAAGGAGTTTAATTAGGGGTAAAGTATCAGTTGATAATAGAAGACCTTTGGTCTTTGCTGTTGTTGTCAAATTGGTTAAAGTGTTGCCCTTTGTTTGTTTTTCCCCATTTGAAGTTTTGTTATTCAGGGTGGCATTTTTACTCGCATTCTTTGGTGCTTTTAGGATTTCAGAGTTGGTATCCGCTAACAGGTGGAATTGCGGGGGTTTGTGCTATAGAGATGTAGTTTTGAACCCGCATGAAGTTTTAATTTGGCTAAAGAAGTCTAAAACGGATCAAATAGGTAAGGGTTGTTGGGTTTGTTTGAAAGAAATTGGGGGATTGTGCTGCCCAGTTACGGCAGTTAGGGAATTTTTTAATGTTAGAAAAGTTATTCATGGCATTCCGTTATTGGTGCACGAGGACGGCACATTTTTATCTCGTTTTCAATTTGAATCAGTATTGAAAAAAGCGTTAGAAAGGATAGGTTTGAATAGTAGTGAATTTGGTTGTCATTCATTTAGAATTGGGGCAGCGACGGAAGCTAGTATTTCTGGTTTGAATGTTAATTCAGTTAAAAAGATTGGGAGATGGAAGTCTGAATGTTTCAGGTTATATGTGAGACCTGAGCTTGTTAATAAGTTATAGCTATAGTTTTTTATTCCAGCAGGTCCCATTCATTGTTGGATCGTGGGACATTCTTACATATACTGGGCAAGAAAAGAGGCTGCATTAAGAGAATCAGGGCTGCAGCTTAGCTGTTCATCTGAAAAAATATTGATTAAGTGGTTTGGGATTAGGGGTATGAAGTGGGACCAGTTACTATTTAAAGTGATTAGTTGGGCTAAATTGTTTCACCCACCTGAGATTTTAATTATTCACGTAGGGGGCAATGATTTGGGGTTTATGGCACAAAAAGACTTTATTGATATGATCAAAAGAGATATTGTTAGGTTAAAAGAATTGTTACCTGAGATAATGATTATTTGGTCCGACATTGAGTGCAGATTAGCGTGGAGGTCTGCTTGGGATGTGAAAAGATTGGACTCATCCCGCAAAAAGATTAATAGAACTATCACAAGCTTTGTGGCAAAATTGGGTGGCTTCGGTGTAAGGCATGTGGAGTTTGAAGGAGAGTCTGGAAGCTGCTTCTTTTTAAAAGATGGTGTTCACCTTAACAAAATTGGCCTGCATCTTTTTAATTTTAACTTGAGCGAAGGGGTAAAAAAGGCCTTAGCCCTGTGGGTTGGTGCTCGAAGGTCTTTTCGAGCAGTGGCGGGGTGCTAGCCGCTAAGTTATATTTAATTATTATGGGTACCTCCTCAGGTATGGGGAGAGGTTAAGGATGTGGGTGTGCCTGGCCGAGCGCCAGTGGAAGGCACGTGATTTTATGGGGCAAGCACCTTTTGAATGTTATTGTGGTTTAATAAAGTTTATCAATTATTTTAAAAATAATAAACGCAGGCTGCGGCCTTTTTCCCCCAAAGTTTTGTCTTGTGTTTTCATTTATAATAATATTGCCTAGATGTGTGGTCAATCCGTTTCTGTGTAACAGCTTGCAGACTGAGTCAGGAAGTGCTGGAGAGCAGGAGGAGGTGCCAGTAAGGAAGGTAAAACTTACAATTCCAGCAGGGTATCCAGGAATTTGCCTGTGAAAGGAGAGGTAAAGATTACCTTAACAGAAGCTCTTACTTCAGACTGTCAGGGCAGAGAGAGCTTAATGCTGCAGCAGTGGTTGTTTTCCAGGTTACAGCTGACAAAGGAGAGATGGTAAATTAAGTGGAGGCTTAGCTGAACTACTTAGACAGTAGTTAATGTGATCCAGGTAACAGAAGACAATACTAAGCAAAGAGAGGTTGGGGGAGGAGACTTTTATAGGGTTCAGATACAGGATTTAAAGGGATAATATACATGACACAGATATATCCCCAGGTATTTTATTTTCTCTGGGGCTATAGTCAATCCATACTCCTTGGCCATTTGTTGTACCAAATGCGAGGGGGAAGTTACGTTGAGTAGTTCCGATTTAGACACATTTAAATGGAAATTGGAAATTTGGTCATAATCTTTTAATTCTGAAATTAGAGCCGGTATGGAGTGTTCAATGTTTGTCAGGGAGAAGAGTATGTCGTCTGAATACATCATTAATTTGTGCTCTCTCTCTCCTATCTGTATGCCCCTAATATTTGCATTGTATCTAATTTTCTGGGCCAATATTTCAAATGATTAAAGAAACAACAGGGGGGAGAGGGGGCAGCCCTGACGGGTTCCGTTAGAAATGGGAAATGAGTCTGACAGTGTGCCATTAACTTTTACCTTTGCGTTGGGGCCTGAATATAAGGAAAAAACCATATGGAGAAAATTGTCTCCCAGATTCATATTGGACATAGCCATTTTGAGAAATGCCCAGTCCACCCTATTGAAAGCTTTTTCAGAGTCGGATGTGAATAGGGTCAATGGACATATATGGTGATTTACATAATCTATAATGCGCTGGGCCCTAATGGTATTATCTTTGGCTTCCCTGCCTGGTACAAAGCCAGCTTGATATTAGTTTAGGTAGGAATTTATTAAGTCTAGTGGCTAATACTTTGGCTAGTATTTTTACGTCTACATTCAATAATGAAATTGGTCTGAAATTACTGGGTCTATCTTGCGATCTTCCTGGCTTAGGCAGTACCGTAATATGGGCTTCTAGCATTCTAGGTGGTAAGGACTTAGTATGTATTAAGTTGTTGAACATGGATGAGAGATGTGGTATGAGGATAGGTTTGTATATTTTATAATATTTAGTGGAGAACACGTCAGGGCCAGGGCTTTTTCTGGAGGGAAGATCTTTAATTGATTTTCCGATTTCTTGTTCAGATATAGGGGAATTCAGTTCTGCCCTCTCTTCATCATTTAGCTTCACTATGGGGAGATTTGCCATATAATCTGCTATTTTTGTATGTCTATCATATGGCTGTGTTTGTAATGGGGACGAAAGCGTATTTTTCAGGTTATATAAGTCGTGGTAGTACTGTCTAAATTCTGCTGCTATTCCCTTACTGTCTTTTACCAATGAGGAGTCCTCTCTTTTTAGGGAGTGTATGTATGATTTGTATTTTTTGCGTTGGGTGGTCCTTGCCAGTAATTTTCCAGGCTTATTCCCCTGGTCATAATATAGTTGCCTAACGTATAAGGCTTGTCGCTGTGACTCCTGTAAAAAAAATTCTTTTAAGTCCTTTCTAGTTTGTGTGAGCTCTGTGTAGATTGCTATATTATGTGGTTCTCTTTTATGTATTTGTTCTAGCTTCTGTATGGAGGAATGTAAATGTTCATGTTTGGTACGTCTCTCTATTAAGTTTCTCGCCCTAATTTTGATGAATTCCCCTCTGACGACGCATTTATGTCCCTCCCATGTTGTGGAGCTTGATGTGTCTGAGTCTGGGTTGAGTGTAAAATATTCCAAAATAATTTTTCCCATGTTTTCTACAGTCGGAGGGTCTATCAATAGGTGGTCATCTAATCGCTAAATAAAGTCAGTAAGGGGTGTTTCGGGCCATATCATGGAACAAGTGACCGGGGCGTGATCGGTCCAAGAGATTGTGCCTATATCACATTTGGTTATTGTAGTTAAGCCCAATTAGTCTGTGAACAGGTAGTCTATGCGGGAATATTTTTTATATACTGGAGAGAAGTAGGTGTAGTCTTTAGCGGTAACGTTTAAGGTGGGCCAGACGTCGTGTAAATTGAGATTCAAAAGTGTTGTTCGACTTTAATGTGGATTTAGGGACGCTTGAAAGATTATTTGATATGTCCCATTGGGGATCTAGGGGGAGGTTGAAGTCTCCTCCCAACATGAGTAAGCCTTTTCTGTTATCTAAAATAAGTTGTGAAATCTTTTTGATGAAACGATGTTGCTCTGTATTAGGGAAATATACATTTAAGAGGGTTATTGGCCTTCCATATAATAAACACACTATTAAAATGTATCTGCCTTCTGGGTCTCTTATTATAGATGTTGTTTGTAGGGGAATTGACCTGTGAAGTAGGATCCCTACTCCCTTCTTTTTTTTTGTTCTGGATGCAAAATACATGTTCGGATATTTGAGGTTAGACCACTTAGGTTCTTTCCCTCTCTGGAAATGTGTTTCTTGTATATAAATAATGGAGTGATTATTTATGGACAATTCCCTCGCAGCAATGGACCTCTTACCTGGACTATTAAGTCCCTTAACGTTTAATGTCGTTAAGGTGATAGAGTGCTCTATTTTTTGGTTTATTTTACGTGTGTAAGGAGGCATTGTTATATGAATGGACCTCTATTAGGCAGTGTATTTAAGATTAGAAATTTCAATTTATGCTATCCAATACCGATAATTGGTGTGTCTGGTGGGTTAGGTAAGGGGGAATTTAGGATAAACAAGGAAGAAAGGGTAGTTGAAGGGTGTTAGTAGTATAGAAAAGGTTAAGAGGTTAGGGAGGAGAAGGAGGAAATGTAGTTTATAGAAAGAATTCAGGTAATAGATACCTGAGAGTAAGAGTAAAGATGTGTCCCCATGGCTTAGGCATACACTAGTTATTATAATATATCAAAACAGTGACAAAGGGTATTTTCCCTTTACACAAGAGGGAGGGGGAGTGACGTAGACATCAACAAAGGTCAGAACCTGCTTTCAAAACATTTGTAACATGAATACAGTATTGTAATTTATTGGTCCAGACATATGTCCAAACAGCATTAAACACAAGGAATTCTTTATAACTATACAACAGCCCTCTACTCCTATAAGTTGTGTTGCGTTCCTAGATAATTAGTTCCATTAATATCTATCTACTTTTAAACATTCATTTATAACACAAAAGTTCCAGGGTGTCATATATTTTAAGAAAAGTGCCAATATAAGACATGAAGTTATAACTCAGGTCTATTTAAGAACCATGTTTCAACCATAAACTCATGTAAACCACAATATATTTTTAACTTAAAGTAAGCTTTCTGCTAATTGTAAAATTAGTTTCTAGCCCCCACGTGAGGACATGTTGCAATCTGGTTCACAATTTTAATTACTAATGTCAACTGTTCCTAATTCTAAAACTTGTAATGTCGTTAACATATATCCAGAGGTATCTCACCCATTCCTGATCAAATGTTCTGTTTTCTTTCATGTCCTTTAGGCCCGTGTAAGTAGATCAAACCCTCGAGCCTGGCATCAGGCTCTACTTTGACGTGATTTCCTCAGGACTGTTGTTGCTGTGGTCAGCAGATGTTGTATTTTCCAGGGGCGCTGGGTTTTCTGGGATATTGATAGATAGTATTTGACAAAACTGTTCCAAGTCATTCTCGTTGCGGTATATGGGCATTTTGTTATCTTTGATCACCACTATAGATACCGGGAAGCCCCATCGGTATGGTATTTTGCTGCGTTGCAGTGTTGATGTAATGTGTGATAGAGCTCTTCTCTTTTGTAGGGTAGTAGGGCTTATGTCACTGAAGATTTGTAGGGATATTCCTGCATGCTGGAGAGGTTGTTTCATCCTTGCACAATTTATGATTTCTTCCTTCTCCTGGAAATTCAACAGTTTGGTTATTATATCCCACAACGGGGCCTTTGTTGGCGGCTTAGCCCTTAGGACTCTATGGGCTCTTTCTATGGGAATCTCAGGGGCACTAGGTTTTCCTTTAATTGTACGAAATAGGTCCTGGAGATATCCATGTATCGCAGATGTTGATATGGACTCTGGAACACCTCTAATATGGAGGTTATTGCAGCGGCCGCGGTTTTCTAAGTCCTCAATTTTATTACTCATGGACTGTATTATATCTTCTTGGGTTTTATTTGATTTGTGAGGTGATCAACGTTAGTGTTAATGGTGGCCCGCTCTTCTTCCATTGTTGTCACCCTATTAGAGACAGCTGTTATATCTTTGTGAAGGTCTTTGTACAAAGATCTAACTTCGTGCATGAACATTTTCATATATTCTTTTGTTGTGAGAGAGACTAGATCACTTTTTGTAACATAATTCGAAGGCAGCTCGCCGTGTGTTGACTCTGCGTTATCAGATTGTGTTCCTCCTGAGCAGGAAGAGTTAACTGGCATGAAATCTTGTTGATCCATAGGCTTTAAGTATTGCCCAAGAGTCCTGGATCTAATATTTTTGCCCCCCTTAGAAGATGTTTTGCTTGTCTTTCAAATAAAAATGGTGTTTTCTTTCCTATTTCGTTGTGTATTTATTGTTTTAATTATGTTTGTAGTTATTTGGCCTGTGTTGGTTCAGCTTGTTTGTACAGATAGTCTTTTTGCTTTTGTACCCCTTAGTAGAGTCTGGTGTTATTACCCTGCTTTACTATAGAATTCTGTGGGACTTCTATTAAGAGATCTAGGGCTCGCAGTGAAAGTTTTTAGCACCCTTTGTATTCACTCTCTCCCCTCACCAAATTACGCAGCTCCCAATGTGTACTGAGCCCGGCTCTGGGCCTAAGTTAAAATGGCCGCCGCTGCGTGTTATGAAAGTTATTGAGTCCGTCCGGACTCTGCAGCTCAGCCACCTCTGGTCGTCTCACTGACAGGTGCCTTTGCTCAGATTGTTATTCCGGTAAGCTACTAGGGCATATAGATGTGTTTTCTCACCTAATGTCTTTGCTTATCTCCGATGCAAGAGCCGGTTGTTTTGCGGTGCTGGTTATTGATGATGCGTTCACTCCGTTAGGTGCTTGTAAATTGTGCAGCATCCACTGGTATATTGATCGACAGCTGTGGTCTCTGTCTCTTCTGTCGAGTGGTGTAAAGACTGTGGGCTGTCTGTATTTGCAAGTTCAGCCATTGCCAGTTGCTTCGCCGTTACCGGTCCAGCTTGCCTCCTCTTGTCCTTGAAGAGTACCGCTCCCTATTTGTTCTCCGCCAGTTTACCCCTCCTGTAATAGTATAATTTAGGCTATTTAGGGAACCTTAACCTATAATATTAGTATTTAGCCTGCCATGGGGCCTAGGAGCTCTAGAACTTAGCTGCCATCATCCTGCATGGCTAGACTCCGCCCCCCAATATAGAATTTTAACACAAAAATAACCCTCTTGCCCAGCAAAGCCAGTCCAAATTGGAAACTGTAAGAAAAAGCAGTTCATGACCTGCTTATACATGATGCCAACCAATTAGCATTAAAAACAAAACAAAGATTCTAATTCAAGAATAATAGGGCAGGTAAATTGTTAGCTAGAGTCCTCAAACTCAAAAACTGTGCTCATGAATTGAAAACACCAAGCAATGAAAAGGTACACTCTACCCTGGACATCCTAACGCAGTTCAAATCATATTACTCAAACCTATACAATTTAAAAAACTCATCCAAACAACACATATAAATGCAGACAATACACAATATCTACAAGAAATCCCCTTGCCCCATTTGAATGTAGCCCAAACACAAGAATTAGATGCTCCAACATCCTAAGATGAAATAACAATAGCCCTAAAACAAATACCTTCAGGGAAAAGCCCAGGCCTGGAAGGTTTTACTGTCCAGTATTATAAAAAAAATTGTGCCATCGTAATGCCTCATATGTGCTTAATATTTAATAAAGCAAATCAACACAACCCATTCCCACCCTTTATGTTAGAGACTTACATTTCGGTAAAACTGAAACCCGGCAAAACTCCTGATACTTCCTCCAATTTTCACCCTATCTCCTTCCTGAATGTGGATATTAAGATCTATGCAGAGATTTTAGCATCTAAAACACTACTTCAATTGATACACCTTGCTAAGGTGGGTTTTGTCCCACAAAGAGAAGCACAAGACAATACACTCAAGCTCCTAAACTTACTAGAATATACTCAGACACACAAAATTCCTTCAATATTTCTAGCTATATACGATGAAAAAGCCTTTGATAAGCTGAATTGGCAATTCCTCCGGGACACATTATTTAAATTTGGTTTCAGCAATACCTTTACAGAAAAAAATTGCACTGTACAATGCACCAAAAGCGCGCATCAGATTGAACGATTCCCTTTCAGCTCCCTTCTTAATCCATAATGGCACACGACAGGGGTGCCTGCTCTCCCCTCTTTTGTTTGTTTTGGCCATGGCAGTCCTAGCCGTCAATATTAGACTAAACAAAGCGATCCAGAGAATTCAAATATAACAAACACAATATAAGATGGCTCTTTAATGCCGACGATATACTATTTACTCTAACCACTCCACAATCATCTCTAACAGCTCTTATGACGGAAATAGAGAAATATAGCAAACTGTCAAACTTCAAAGTAAACACCACTAAATCAGAGTTTTTGTGAGTAGAACTGACTGAACAGGCAATAAGCCAGATACGATTAGAACACAAATTTGAGTTACAATATTCATCTTTAAAATATCTAGGGATCCACATCGCCAATAATCCAGGTGCACTCTTCACACTTAACTATCAAAAATTATTTAAAACCACACAAGCAGACAAACAATTGGCAACAAAAACCTAGCTCATGGCTCGGCAGAATTCACGCTTATAAAATGAGTATTTTACCATGCTTTCTTTACCTTTTTCAGACAGTACCAATAAATTACTACCTATCTTTATAAATTCAGTGCAGTTCATAAAGAAAATCGAGCAAATTCTATCACAAAAGATCCTATCTGACCCTCTTATATTTTTGCTCAATAAACCACCAAAGATTAAATGTAAATACAAACAGATGTTAAAGTATTTAATGGTTAGCGCAGAGCTAGACAATTGATCCCAAGGCTCTGAAAAAAATGCAAATACCCACAATACAAAACTGGAGACCACATGTAACTAATGAAAATACAAGAAACAATGCACAGACACTTGTACATCTCAAATACACAACACAGCCTCACTACTCAGATTAAATTATTCACCTTTCCTGTACCACAACACCCAAATATATACACCAGCCAAAAACTTGTTTTGTACCTAAGTTTCTATTGTATGTTTCTATTGTTTCTGTTAAAATCACAAGCTTTTCTACCGACTGAAACATGAAAGATCACGGTACATTATGTCTAACATTTCCAACCTGAAGAACCTATTCATAAAGAAACCATATGGACACAATTAGAACTTACCCACATTGATTGAGTCCTGAAATGAAACAACGTTGTCAAATGTCAATACTTTTCTTCATTGTATCACTAATATATTTTCTTTTTGTTTCAATAAAGCTTGTTTGAGAAAAAAAATAAAATGTATTGATGTTTTGGGGAAATGATATTTCCCATCTTCAGAACAACAATGTGCTTAACCAAGTTCAATGTATCAGTGCAACCAGAAGTTGTAAAACTGCAACTTCTGGTATCTCTGTTACTATGAAAACCATAAATCCTTAAGTGGAAATTCTTCTCAATATCATAATACCAATAAAAAAGGAAATCTTAATACAAAATCTAGTTGACTGGACAACTTCCATAATGTAGCACTGGGATCTCAATAAAAAATAACAATCCCATATCTTAAATATTGAATTTAACAATTGAAAGTACACTGAATTTCAGGCACAACTTCCTAGCTCTATTATGTTGTAATATTAATAGAAAATAGAGCTATAAAGTTGTGGCTAAAATTTAGCATACGTTCAATGTTACAACACTTACACTAGAATACATATCCAAAATGGGTTTATCTAATGTCTGCCAACCTTATGAGCTGTCACTTAAATGACCATATCCAATCCAGGTATAGAACAATTCCTTACAACTCAACCAGGAGTCAAAGAAGGATCATCCTATGGAATGCATCCATAATTTGCCAACGCTGATATAACTGTCATTAACCAACCTTACAAGCTGTTACCAAACAAAGATGTATGACAACCCACAAAGACTCAACAAGACATTAGAATGATCCTACTATGAAGTACATCCATGTTGTGTCAATGACGGTTAACCAACCTAACAACGTCATTATTACATAGATTTAAGTCTATTTATATTAGACATTTGAAATACAGTAAATTAATTAATTACACTATATTACTACAGTAACTCATTACTTATTAAGACCTAACACTAAATAGTGATTTATATGCACAATATATTTCACAAAATAAAAAAACTTAAAAAAACAAACCAATGAAAATAATGAACTCAAACATAACTAAAAGTTTTACAATAAATGTTCCATAAGAATAATATATAACTAAAAATAAGGATATTCCTTAGAAGATTCAATTGAAAATTATAAAATCAACTAGTCCTAAAGCCCGTTCACACGGGCCATTTTTTGCAGTACAGCGGTCCCACCCCTTGCTCTCTCTCCCTCCCCCTCTCTTTTGCTCTCTCTCCCCCTCTCTTTTGAGCTCTCTCCCCATCTCTTTTGCACTCTCTCCCCTCTCTTTTGAGCTCTCTCCCCCCTCTCTTTTGCGCTCTCTCTCTCCCCCTCTCTTTTGCATCTCTCCCCCTCTTCCCCCCTCTCTCTCCCCCCTCTCTCTCCCCCTCTCACTCCCCCCCTCTCTCCCCCCCCCCTCTCTCTCTCCCCTTTCCCCTCTCTCTCTCTATCTCCCCCTCTCTCTCTCCCCCTCTCTCTCCCCTCTCTCTCTCTTTATCTACTCCCCTCTCTCTCCCCCCTCTCTCTCCCCCCCCCTCTCTCCCCCCCTCTCTCTCCCCCCTCTCTCTCTCCCCTCTCTCTCCCCCCTTTCTCTCTCCCCTATCTCCCCTTTCCCCTCTCTCTCTCTATCTCCCTCTCTCTCTCTCCCCCCTCTCTCTCTTTATCTACTCCCCTCTCTCTCCCCCTCTCTCTCTCCCACCCTCTCTCCCCACTGCTCTCCCCCCTCTCTCTCCCCCTCTCTCTCTCCCCCTCTCTCTCTCCCCCCTCTCTCCCCCTCTCTTTCTCTCTTCCCCCTCTATCTCCCCCTCTCTCCCCCTCTCTCTCTCCCTCCTCCCCTCTCTCTCTCTCTCTCTCTCTCTCTCTCTCTCTCCCACCCTCTCTCTCTTTCTCACCCCTCTCTCTCTCCCCCTCTCTATCCCCCCTCTCTCCCCCGCTCTCTCTCTCCCCCTCTCTCCCCCTCTCTCTACCCCCCCTCTCTCTCTCTCTCTCTCTCCCCTCTCTATCGCCCCCCCTCTATCTCCCCCCTTACTTCTTTTGCTCTCTCTCCCCCTTTTCTTTTGCTCTCTCTCTCTTCTGCTCTCTTTTGCTCTCTCTCTTTCCCCCTCTTATTTTCTCTCTCCCCCTCTATTTTGCTCTCTCTCCCCCTCTCTTGCTCTTTTCTCTCTCTCTATCTCCCCCCCCCTCTCTCTCTCCCCCCTCTCTCCCCACCGCTCTCCCCCCTCTCTCTCCCACCCTCTCCCCCTCTCTCTCCCACCCTCCCACCCTCTCTCTCCCACCCTCTCTCTCCCCACTCTCTCTTCCCCCTCTCTCTACCCCTCTCTCTCTCCCCCCTCTCTCTCTCCCCCCTCTCTCTCTCCCCCCTCTCTTTCTCTCTCCCCCTCTATCTCCCACTTTCTCTCTCCCCCCTCTCTCTCTCCCCCTCCCCCTCTCACTCTCTCCCCTCCCTCTCTCTCTCCCACCCTCTCTCTCTCACCCCCTCTCTATTCCCCCTCTCTCCCCCTCTCTCTCTCTCCCCTCTCTCTCTCTCCCCTCTCTCCCCCTCTCTCTCTCCCCATCTCTCCCCCCTCTATCTTCCCCCTCTCTATCACCCCCTCTCTCTCCCCCCTCTCTCCTTTTTCTCTCTCTCCCCCTTTTCTTTTGCTCTCTCTCTTCTGCTCTCTTTTGCTCTCTCTCTCTTTCCCCCTCTTATTTTCTCTCTCCCCCTCTATTTTGCTCTCTCTCCCCCCTCTCTTGCTCTTTCCCCTCTCTTATCCTATCTTTAGCTCTTTCCCATCTCTTTTGTTCTCTCCCCCTCTTTCTATCTCTCCCCCCTCTCTATCTCCATCTCCCCTCTATCTCGCGTGCGCAACCGCACCCAGCTATGCCCCCTTCATGCTAGCCCCCGCCCCCTTCACACACGACCACGCCCCCGCTCATGCCCGGTCACTCCCACTTCTGCCCACATCGCAGATCAGGTAGGGACACTAAGGCCAGGTGTGTTTGTCCTTGTGCTGTCTCTACTGCGCATGACAGCTTCGGACAAACACACTTGGCCTAGTATAGGATGTTCAGGGCTGCAGTGTCTAAGGTTAAAAAAATCAGAGCAATTATATGATCTGTGAAAACAAGAAAAATGCAAAAAAGAAATCAAATTTTGGAATAAAGTGATTAAGAATTTATCAACATTTCTAGATGATAAAATTATCTTGGCAGGTGATTTCAATATAAATCCGAACTCAATTGTGGACAGATATAAAATACCTTCTGGTTTAGATAGGAATAATGAGAAACCCCTGGAGATTTAGGACTCCATAATACACTTTCAAGATTAGATCTCTTTTTGATATCTGAATCTTTAATCTGTATAATACTAAACTGCAATTTCAAGGAATGTACTTTCAGACCATGCACTAGTAATTCTTACGTTGGATGGAATGTTTACAACTAATTATTATAAATTATTTTACAACTTATTTATTGAACTCTAGAGATTTTAAGGATTTTATGGAGACAAAATAGAAACAGTATAAACTATTAATTTGGCAAATGTTAACCAGCCATACCTATTTTGGGAGACAGCGAAGCTGAAATTACTTTCAATGTTATTAAACGTTGGACTTTAGCTGATAATCAAAACAGGTTACTGGCAGATCAATTAACAAAAACATATACTAGATACAGACAATATCCATCTAAATATTACTTTAATTGTTATTCTACTCTTAAAAAAGATATATTTTTTTAATGCATCAGGTAGAAGAAACAGATATTAGAAGAGCAGCATGATTTTTCAGATATGTAATAAATCAGGGAAATTATTGGCTTCAATTTTTAAGAACCAAAATACAAGGAAAATTGCTGCTATTAGAAATCAAAAGGGAGTTTGTAGAGATTCTAACCAAATTATAAAGACATTTGTGTCTTACTATGAGAACCTTTATAAATTTCAGGATCTCAAGAAAGTTAATATTACTGAATTTTTAGTCGATATCAACCTTCCTACAGTAGAGAAGGTGGACATGGAATATTTATATACTTTAATGCACCGGCTAAGGAGGAAGACATTTTAAAAACAATAAACTCGATGAAAATTGGGACAGCTCCTGGTCCTAATGATTTACTTATTGAGGGCCAGATTACTAGTGGCGCTTTAACAGTGAGTAAAACCAGGTTTATCATGGCTGTTTGCATGCATTTGATGTAGCGCTCGTATTATTAAGTTGAAAGTAAATGTGATCACTTGAGCGCTATTAAATTTAACGTGTTTTGGAATATAGCAACCTCAGAGCTCTGGTTAACTGTTTTGCGAAGCAAAAAAGGGTCACAAAACACATAAAAAATACATAAAAGTGCAGTTACACTCATAATAACACTATCTAATTAAAATTTTTAAAAATTGCACAAAAAAGTTATAAGGACTCAAAGATATGAGGTCTCAGGTGTTAGAAAACAAAAGGCTTCAAAGGGCTTTAACATAGAGATACATACATATACATGTCAAATTATGTATATATATATATATATATATATATATATATATATATATATATATATACAGTATATATATACAGTATATATATACAGTATATATATACATATATATATATATAATGTAGCCGGTAGCCTAGCACTCCATCCGCATGTGTGTAGCCACAGCCTGGGTGCAATCCTCAAGAGACGGTATATAGTAGCTTTGAAAGGTGGAGGATACTCACAGGACTTTATAGGAAAGGTAAAAATTCAATCTTTATTTACAACATCATCTTCATATGTCGACGTTTCGGCCCTTACAGAGGCCTTCTTCAAGACAAATCATAATCTATAAAAAAACATAAAAAAACACAACTAAGATATAAACCAATAACCTTAAAAATACACCAGTGACAACCCACCACCATCACAGAATATGAACAAAGCCCAATACCGGACTAATATCTTTAAAAGCCAAGGAGAAAACAGGAAACACCAGACGAAGAAAACAATAGAACCCCAAGCCAAAGTTAGAGCTGAATAAAAGAGTAGCATAGAAGAACAAACACAAAATAAAGTACAAAGTGGACAACAAGCATATATACCGAACAATCGAGCGCTATTAAAGTCCATTATATTAAGATCACATAAGTCCCCTATCAGAGGGGCATCCATTAGGCCGGCAGATAAGGGGGGTGCTATCGTGGTGATGGACTACCAATACTATAGACAGAAATTGCTCCAACAACTTGGTGATACTGTAACCTACAGAAAATTATCAGCTAGCCCCACATCCGTGTACAAGTGGAAATTGGAAGATATACTAACTTTTGCATTGAACACATCCCTTTTTTACTTTTTATTGCCTGATTATCCGAGACATCCTATCATCTATACGATCCCTAAAATCCACAAGGACCTGAATAAGCCGCCTGGTCATCCTATAGTTTCTGCTGTGGGGTCGCTTTTCCAAAATCTTGCCAAATATATCGACTTTCACTTACAAGAAATTGTTAGGGATACCAGAGCCTTCTTGCTGGACTCCATTCAGCTTATTAATCTGCTCTATGACAGGAGCTTCCCTCTGTATTGTCTCCTTGTCACTCTGGATGTTAACAGCCTCTACACCATCATTCCAAATGATTTGGGTGTATAGGCTGTTAGACAAGCTCTGAGCGAGCATGAGGCCTACATGGGCCCCCCCATTGAAGTAATCTTGGACTGGTTGATGCTATGCCTTACCAACAACTATTTCAGATTCGAGGAAAGGTTCTATCTTCAATTAATAGGCACGGCCATGGGGTCCAGTTTGGACCCCTCATACGCCAACCTATTTATGGCCTGGTTTGAGGAGAAGTATGTGTTCTGTCCGTGTAATCCTCATGTTTTGCTGTATCGCAGATACACAGACAACCTCTTAGTGATCTGGGGGGGGGGGGTCCGTTGAAGCATTAGAAGATTGAATTCACATCCTTAACACCTCAGTGTCTGCTGTGAAGTTCAAAAGCGAAGTGAGCCAGGAATCCATACATTTTTTGGATCTACGCATCTACAAGTTGGAGGTGGCAGGGGTGTGTCAACTGAAAACCACACTATACTCAAAGCCCACGGACAGGAACACTTTACTCTAATTTAATAGTTTTCACCCTCCACAATTGAAGAGGGGTATTGTGAAGTCCCAATTCTTGCGAGTTATGCGTAATAACTCTGAGGAGAGCAGGATGGTATTACAATTGGATGAGATGAGAATGAGATTTCTCAACAGAGGGTACATCCCGACGATGGTACAGGAGACACTTGACGAGGCAATGCAGTATGAATGAAGTAGGCTCATGAGCAGGAAATCCACAATTACCGCCACCCCTATTGAAGCACCTATCAACTTTGTTACCAATTACACTCCTGCAACTGCCAAAGTAGGTGAGGTGATTTGGAAAAATTTGCCATTAATTAGTGGTGACATGACTCTTCCATTCAGAAACAAGCCTCCGCCTAGAATTGTGCATAAAAGCAGTGGCAGCCTGAAATCCAAATCAATGAAAACTGAAAGATATCAAATTCATGGAAGAAAGAGAGGACTTGGCTCCACCCACATGGGTAAAAATGGATGTTACAAGTGTGGTAGCTGCGTGACGTGCAGCACCCTTCTAACTGGGGAGAGATTCCATCACCCAAGCAAGACCAAGAACTACTGGATTCGACATCGACTGACGTGCACCTCTGACTTTGTGATCTACTTTCTGTCTTGCCCATGTGGCCTTTTCTACATTGGCAAAACTATCACCTCTTTCCGTAAAAGGCTGGTGAATCATAAAAGCGCCATCAGAGCAGCCATCAAAGACGGACACTCTGACCAGCCTGTAGCTAGGCATTTCTTGGAGCAACGACACCCTATTTAAATTCTTAGGGCTATGCTGATCGACAGAGTTGCCCCCCTCAAACGTGGAGGTGATAGAAGCACTGAACTCCTCAAGTGTGAGGCACAGTGGATCTATAGACTTAACACTCTTGCTCCAAATGGCCTAAATGCCAGTATTGATTATGCCTTGTTTTTCTAATGAATTCTCCTTGTGTATCCCTACTGTTTGTCTGGGTCCCTGCCCTTTATTGGTTCCATCTAATTTCACATTGGCATCTTAGCCCTTCATTTATCTGACTCTCCCTTCCTGTCTGTCCCTCCTGAGGAACCCCCTGTGGGGGCTTCCTAGTTTTTGCCATTTGGGTGAGCTTTGAACGTTGAGGATTCAACTCAGGCATTGTATCTATTTTGCTGTCTGGTATAGGGCGCTATGGTTCGTGCAATATACGCCCTGGGTGAGGTTGTATGGCTTTATTATCTAACAAGGTTCACTGGGTGTTAAAGTGGATATATGTGTACCTTGTGCCTTTATTTTTAATTTTTTTTTTTTGGGCATGGCTGAATGGAATGGCCTACTTATTGCTAAGAGGGCTCTAGTTCTGTCTATGGTGGCTTTCAACTATATGATTGAGCTCTTGGAGTTAGCACCCCTTTGTTGATGTGTTGTTAGTGTATATTGTTGTTCTAGGACTGAACTTTGGATCAGTATAGAGCATAATAAGTTCAATATGCCAAGTATCCGGTGTTTGAGCTTTGATACATGCAGCGTGTATGCTCATATGTCCGTTGGTTTGATGCTAGTGTATTACTATCTGATGCCCCTCTGATAGGGGACTTATGTGATCTTAATGCTGTAATGGACTTTAATAGCGCTCGATTGTTCGGTATATATGCTCGCATTTAGCCGCTGGAGCAGATGGTTTGTGAGGCAGGTTTATAACTTTGACCACACTATTATCGTAGTGGTTTTTCATGTGCTTCAATAGGGGCACTATATATCTTGGATTTTTACTACTCCTCTGTGTGACCACTTTTTGGTGTATAGTTGTGTGTTACTTTTTGTGAGTGACTGGGGTATGCGTTCTGTTCTGGCTATGTTGTTCTAATGTGTGCTGGAGACTTGTGACGTATGAAGAGGTGTGCATGCTTGCACATTTGTAATTGGCTACCAGCGAGGGGAGTTCCCCTCTTAAACACCCGGCAAATTCACTTCCGGCATCTCCGATTCTGTTACTGGGAGCCTGGGACACCGGCGTTATGTTAAGTGCAGCTGGCACTATAGAAGGTAAGACTGCTGTTGGTTATTGTTCCCATATGATCTTGTTTAACTAGATGCATTGTTAGTGTTTTAATGGGATAATATCAACAACCCTAGTCCGGCGGTTGTTGATATTATAGGTGCGTAGATGCTATGTGGGGTTTGATATACACGGATGTTTATGTGATAGTGCTAAAGTATCTGCATATATGGCTGTGCTGTATAGGACATATGTGTTATGCCCGGGGAGTATTATTAGGAGCGATCCGAGTTTAGGCGTTTTGGCTGCCGGAGGGCAGCGGTATTAATGCTTACTAGCTATAGCTGCTCTTTAGCGTTATCTGTGTGATTCTCCTGCTTGACCGATGCCATAGCTGGGATGTGCTCTGTATGGGCGGTGATTTTGTGGTCATGGCAAGATACCAATAGTCTGATATGTTTGGTTTAGAACTTTTGTGAGACTGTACGGACAAGTTAGATGATTTGTTAACAGTTTCTCAGGAATGCATTTAATTATATGGTAGCTGGGATTCTATCTGATTCCGCATAGAGTGGGGTGTTGGGGTCACTATTTGTTAGTGATCACTAGGCGTATGTTGTCCACTTTGTTTTGTGTTTGTTCTTCTATGCTACTCTTTTATTCAGCTCTAACTTTGGCTTGGGGTTCTATTGTTTTCTTTGTCTGGTGTTTCCTGTTTTCTATACAAAAGAATAAGGAGTATTGGCACTGTGAATGTGTATAAGTAGGAATAAGGGATATAATAATCCCTGGTACTAACCCTTGAAAATTATTGGATGAACAGGGTAAGGGAGAAGCAGGACAAGAAGGGGTTAATTAGCACTCATTCCTGTAATTTATGTAAGTTTGTTGAGACATATTCAACTAATAGTTGAAGTGATAGATAAGCTGAAACTTAATATTTATTTAACCACCATTAAAATGTAATTGAAATTACAACTGGGATAAATCCATATGAATCACTATTAATCTCCACACATACAAAGTTTAAATATCAACTGCAATATACCGAGAAAATAAACACAGCTTCAGCCACCCCCCTGTATTCCTGGCCAGTAACTGGATACTCTGGCTTCAGGTGACAGGGATGGCTTGAATACTATGTTTTGATCCCTTGCAGATAAATCTACTTATTCAGTGGAGTATCAATATAGATATTTAAAATAAAAAAACATTCACACTAGCATGCTGCACACAAACGCGTTTCGGCCGAGTAGAGGCCTTTCTTAAATACCTAATGTGTGAGTTATCTGTCCAATCACGTTGCGTATTGTGTACACGCCCATCCTTTGGCGAATCACAAGCAACATTATGTGAGCAGAGTGACAGGTGGAACTCAATTTCCGATTGACTGCAAGTGAATTACTATTGTCCAATCCATGATCGTTAGCTGTGCTTTGTTTATATTACTACGATCTATATGTTCACAATGGTAATGTGCTATGTCAGCTTGAAATTACTCAAATTAAATACCAAATTCTTTGTGCACCTAAATCTCATACAACATAGGCAGGCATAAGTATTTCAGAAAGTATTTGGCGCAATGGTAAGTAAACTTACCTATGCACGCTATACTTACAACTTTCTGATTATGTAATGTTGCCAAGTTGTAATGAATAGAAGTGATCCAAATGTTCGCTATAGTAAACTACCACATCTGAAAAATTAACCAATGTCTATTCATAACCTATGAGGGGTTAGCCATTCCGTAACTCACTAATCTACTATTGATCAGAGTACATCGCTCTGTGTTAAGCTTTATAGGAGGGGTGTTCTTCACATTCATAACTTGATGGTTAAATAGTAAAGCTGTACAGACTGAATCTGATACTTGCGGTTATTTTCCACCATATTGAAACTTATCTTCATCAAGATGTATGATGTTGGTGATGTTTATGAATGGAGAAACATTTATATGTAGGCTATCTTATTCATAAGACAATTGTGAACATGATGATATATGGCTATTATGATGCTTAAAAACAGGTATTGACATTTAGTTCAAACAGCCTTACAATTGTCATCATGTCTTTGATATGTCATTCAGGTTTTGTTGTATTACATCTTATGTTATTCAGGTGTGGAACGATCCATTTTATACATCATGGATGTCTCTAGGAAAGATTTCTGGGTGCACGTTAGGAATTGATAATTACTGAAACCATCACAAGATGTATCAATATGTTATTTAGAATTGAAATTGAAAAAATGAAAACATTACAGGAATGCCCAAAAACAATTCTTCTCATTCATGCCATTTGGCATTACGGTATTTAAATTAAATATCCATCTTGCTTCTTTCTTTAAAAGAATTTGTTCCATATCCCCACCACGAATGCCTGGGCGTATTGTCTCCAGTCCCCAGCATTTGAAAATATTGGTTTTCCCATTATGGTGATGCAAAAAATGCCTAGCAACACTTGTAATTTGTTTGCCTTTTTCAACATCCTTTGCAGCATTTCTAATGTTGCTGAGGTGTTCAGTCATTCTAAGCCCCATTTGTCTAGTAGTCATGCCTACATAAAAACAATTGCAGCTGCAAGATAAACAATAGATTACATTTGAAGTTTTGCAAGAAATGTGGTTTCGAATAGTCCATTTTCTGTTGAACCTGTCCACCATTGATTTCTTTTTAACCATGTGTGAACAAATCTTGCAGTTGCCACATGCTATTGAGCCCTTATAGATAGGGGCTTTTTTGGCATTTCTATTGAAGTGACTAGTTGTTAATTGGTCACTTAGATTACTAGCACGTCTGTAGGTGAACATTGGTGTTTGTGGGATAATGGAATTTAGTTGTTCATCCAAATGTAGAATATGCCAATGTCTTAATAATATATTAGACACTTGTTGGCTTTGACTACAATATGTAGAGATGTATCTTATGGGATTAGAATTTTCCTCTGTTTTTTTGGGTCTTAGAAGTTACTGTCTGTTTCTATGCAAAGCTTTCTGATAGGCTCTTTTTAGAGACTTTCTAGAATAACCCCTCAAAAGCAACCTATCTCTTAATTCATTTGCTGTCTTTTGGAAAGATTCTAATGATGAAGAATTTCTACGAATCCTTAAATACTCCCCAGTAGGTAAACTCCTAATTGTATTGGGGTGATGGAAACTATTCACATTAAGGATGTTATTTGTTGCCGTAGGCTTTCTAAAGGTATCAGTCTCTAGCCCATTATTTATTTTCTTAATGGTTAAGTCTAGGAATTCTACCTTTTTATCATCATTTGTCATAGTCAGAAACAGTCCAAAAGGATTATTGTTAAGAATAGAAATGAATTCATTGAGTGATTCTATTGGCCCCTCCCATATGAAGAATATGTTGTCTATATACCTGGACTAGTGGGTGATATGCTTGGTGAACTGTAGAAGATTGTTATGAAATACTACAGTTTCCTCCCACCAGCCCAGGTATATATTAGCATATGTGGGGGCACATGATGTCCCCATCGCTGTTCCACATAACTTCAAATAAAACTTCCCATCAAAAACAAAGTAATTGTGTTCTAACACAAACTCCAACAGTTTGATAATAAACTGTTTGGTTTCATTTGTGAGGTCTTTGTTTTTTAACAAAAAATTGTAAACCGCTGTACATCCCCAGTTTTTTTCTATGCTTGTATACAGTGACTCCACGTCACACGTGACCAGAATTGATTGAGGTGTTACAGTTAATGTATTTATTTTGTTCAGTATGTGCATCGCGTCTCTAGTATGGGAGGGCAGAGCATCTACTATGTACCTAAGTCTCGCATCCACTTATCTACTGGCTTTTTCAGTCAATGACCCAATGCCAGAGACAATAGGTCTTCCCGGTGGGCATTCCTGATTTTTATGGATTTTAGGTAATAAGTAGAGTGTCGCTATTGTAGGGTGTTTTACTTCTAGATATTGTAGTTCTTTTTTGTCAATTATGCCTTCAGCAGCTGCTGAATTAATCAATTTTCAATACTGCTTAAGAAAATCCTCAGTTGGATTCCCAAAGAGAATTTTGGTTTTTTTTTGGTTACTCAGTTGTTTTTTTACCTCAGTTATGTACATTTCAGTTGGCCATACCACTATATTACCCCCCTTGTCACTCTGTTTGATTTGGACGTCCGTCCATTGCTTCATTGATTTAAGTGCTAATTTTTATTCTTCAGAAAAATTGTCCACTAGTGTGTCTGATTCAGGGGAAATTGCCAGTATGTCTTTACACACTAAATCTAAAAAGGTTATGGTGTTATATGAAGTACTTGGTGGAGGTATGAATTGTGATTTGGTTTTTAATATGTCACGCCACTTTGTGTCACTATATATTGAGGCCTAGTTATCAACGTGTCAACTTACCTGCCTTCGCCGGCCCAATACGCCCGCCTAAGCTCGCCTACCATCGCCGCCGCGGACCTGCAAAATTTCGCCTAAGTTATCAATAAATCTGTCAAAAAGCTGTGCACCAAGTACGGGGCGATGAGCAGCGGACTGTGATAGTTATCCCTCATCCGATCTCGCTGCTCTTCGGCTTTTTGACAGCTTTATTGCTAGCCTGTCACTAAGCACTCACACTATACTACACTGTTCTACCCCCTATACCGGCGCCTCCGGAGCCCCCGCAACTAAATAAACTGATTAACCCCTAAACCGCCGCTCCTAGACCCTGCCGCAACTCTTATAAATGTATTAACCCCTATACCACTGCTCCCGGACACAGCCGCCACCTACATTATACCTAGTAACCCCTATCCTACCCCCTCTATACCGTCGCCACCTATAATAAAGTTATTAACCCCTATCCTGACTATCGCCGCAACTAAATAAATAGTTTAACCCCTAAACCGCCGCTCCCGGACCCCGCTGCAACCTATATTAAACTTATTAACCCCTAATCTGCCCCCCTTACACCGTCGCCACCTATAATAAATTTATTAACCCCTATCCTGCCCCCCTACACCGCTGCCACTATAATAAAATTATTAACCCCTAAACCTAAGTCTAACACTAACCCTAACACCCCCCTAACTTAAATATTAATTAAATAAATCTAAATAATATTTATCTTATTAACTAAATTAATCCTATTTAAAACGAAATACTTACCTTTAAAATAAACCCTAATATAGCTACAATATAAATAATAATTATATTGTAGCTATCTTAGGATTTATATTTATTTTACAGGCAAATTTCAATTTATTTTAACTAGGTACACTAGCTATTAAACAGTTATTAACTATTTAATAGCTACCTAGTTAAAATAAAGAGAAATTTACCTGCAAAATAAATCCTAACCTAAGTTACAATTACACCTAACACTACACTATACTTTAATAAATTATTTCTATTTAAAACTAAATACTTACCTGTAAAATAAACCCTAAGATAGCTACAATGTAATTAATAATTACATTGTAGCTATTTTAGGATTTATATTTATTTTACAGGTAACTTTGTATTTATTTTAGCTAGTTAGAATAGTTATTAAATAGTTATTAACTATTTAATAACTACCTAGCTAAAAGAAATACAAAATTACCTGTAAAATAAATCCTAACCTAAGTTACAATTAAACCTAACACTACACTATCATTACATTAATTAAATAAATTAAATAGAAATAACTACAATTAAATACAATTACATAAACTAACTAAAGTACAAAAAATAATTAAAAGCTAAGTTACAAAAAATAAAAAAAATAAGTTACAAACATTTAAAAAATATTACAACAATTTTAAGCTAATTACACCTAATCTAAGCCCCCTAATAAAATAACAAAGCCCCCCAAAATAAAAAATTCCCTACCCTATTCTAAATTTAAAAAGTTTAAAGCTCTTTTACCTTACCAGCCCTTAAAAGGGCCTTTTGCGGGGCATGCCCCAAAGAATTCAGCTCTTTTGCCTGTAAAAGAAAAATACAACCCCCCCAAAATTAAAACCTACCACCCACATACCCCTAATCTAACCCAAACCCCCCTTAAAAAAAAACTAACGCTACCCCCCTGAAGATCATCCTACCTTGAGTTGTCTTCAGCCAGCCGACCCACCAATGGAACCGAAGAGGAGATCCGGAGCGGCAGAAGTGATCCTCCAAGGGGCGCGGAAGAAGTCTTCCATCCGATGAAGTCATCATCCAGGCGGCGCTGAAGAAGTCTTCCATCCGATGAAGTCATCATCCAGGCGGCCCTGAAGAAGTCTTCCATCCGGGCGATGTCATCTTCCAAGCGGGGTCTTCAATCTTCATTCTTCAGGATCCATCTTCATCCCGCCGACACGGAACATACTTCTTCCCCGACGGACTAACGACGAATGAAGGCTCTTTAAGGGACGTCATCCAAGATGGCGTCACTTCAATTCCGATTGACTGATAGGATTCTATCAGCCAATCGGAATTAAGGTAGGAAAAATCTGATTGGCTGATTGAATCAGCCAATCAGATTGAAGTTCAATCCGATTGGCTGATCCAATCAGCCAATCAGATTGAGCTCACATTCTATTGGCTGTTCCGATCAGCCAATAGAATGCGAGCTCAATCTGATTGGCTGATTCAATCAGCCAATCAGATTTTTCCTACCTTAATTCCGATTGGCTGATAGAATCCTATCAGCCAATCGGAATTGAAGGGACACCATCTTGGATGACGTCCCTTAAAGGAGCCTTCATTCGTCGTTGGTCCGTCGGGGAAGAAGGATGTTCCGCATCGGCGGGATGAAGATGGATCCTGAAGAAAGAAGATTGAAGACCCCGCTTGGAAGATGACATCGCCCGGATGGAAGACTTCTTCAGCGCCGCTTGGAAGATGACATCGCCCGGATGGAAGACTTCTTCAGTGCCGCCTGGATGATGACTTCATCGGATGGAAGACTTCTTCAGCGCCCCTTGGAGGATCACTTCTGCCGCTCCGGATCTCCTCTTCGGTTCCATTGGTGGGTCGGCTGGCTGAAGACAACTCAAGGTAGGATGATCTTCAGGGGGGTAGTGTTAGGTTTTTTTTAGGGGGTTTGGGTTAGATTAGGGGTATGTGGGTGGTGGGTTTTAATGTTGGGGGGGTTGTATTTTTCTTTTACAGGCAAAAGAGCTGAATTCTTTGGGGCATGCCCCGCAAAAGGCCCTTTTAAGGGCTGGTAAGGTAAAGAGCTTTGAACTTTTTTAATTTAGAATAGGGTAGGGAATTTTTTTATTTTGGGGGGCTTTGTTATTTTATTACGGGGCTTAGATTAGGTGTAATTAGCTTAAAATTGTTGTAATATTTTTTAAATGTTTGTAACTTATTTTTTTTTATTTTTTGTAACTTAGCTTTCTTTATTTTTTGTACTTTAGTTAGTTTATGTAATTGTATTTAATTGTAGTTATTTGTATTTAATTTATTTAATTAATGTAATGATAGTGTAGTGTTAGGTTTAATTGTAACTTAGGTTAGGATTTATTTTACAGGTAATTTTGTATTTCTTTTAGCTAGGTAGTTATTAAATAGTTAACTAGCTAAATTAAATACAAAGTTACCTGTAAAATAAATATAAATCCTAAAATAGCTACAATGTAATTATTAATTACATTGTAGCTATCTTAGGGTTTATTTTACAGGTAAGTATTTAGTTTTAAATAGAAATAATTTATTAAAGTATAGTGTAGTGTTAGGTGTAATTCTAACTTAGGTTAGGATTTATTTTACAGGTAAATTTCTCTTTATTTTAGCTAGGTAAGCTATTAAATAGTTAATAACTATTTAATAGCTATTGTACCTAGTTAAAATAAATTGAAATTTGCCTGTAAAATAAAAATAAATCCTAAGATAGCTACAATATAATTATTAATTACATTGTAGCTATCTTAGGGTTTATTTTAAAGGTAAGTATTTAGTTTTAAATAGGATTAATTTAGTTAATAATAGAAATATTATTTAGATTTATTTAATTAATATTTAAGTTGGGGGGTGTTAGGGTTAGGGTTAGATTTAGGTTTAGGGGTTAATACATATATTATAATTGCGGCGGGGTCAGGGAGCGGAGGTTTAGGGGTTAATACATATATTATAGTTGCGGCGGGGTCAGGGAGCAGCGGTTTAGGGGTTAACATATTTATTATAGCTTGCGGTCGGCTCCGGGAGCGGCGGTTTAGGGGTTAATCATTTTATTAGAGTGGCGGTGGGCTCCGGGAGCGGCGGTTTAGGGGGTAATAACTTTATTTAGTTGCGGCGGTGTAGGGGGGACAGATTAGGGGTGTTTAGACTCGGGGTAAATGTTAGGGTGTTAGGTGTAGACAGCTCCCATAGGAATCAATGGGATGTCTGGCAGCAGCGAACATGAACTTTCGCTATGGTCAGACTCCCATTGATTCCTATAGGATCCTCCGTCTCCAGGGCGGCGGATTGAAAACCAGGTACGCTGGGCCGGAAAAGTGCCGAGCATACCTGCTAGTTTTTTGATAACTAGCAAAAGTAGTCAGATTGTGCCGCACTTGTGTGCGGAACATCTGGAGTGACGTAAGAATCAATCTGTGTCAGATTGAGTCCTGCGAATCGAAGCTTACGTCACAAAATTCTACTTTTGCCGGTCTCTAGCCTTTGATAACTAAGGCGAATCAGCCTCGCCACAAATACGCTGTGGAATTCCAGCGTATTTGAGGTTGACGGCTTGATAACTACCCCCCATTGTCTCTTTAGGATTAATCTCAGGTTCTTCTAGAAGGGAAATTAGATCTTTTATTGCCGTGGCATCATTTTTATATAAACCTTCCATTTCTGAATTAGAGGAAAAATATTTCCTAAGTAGTATTTTCCTTGTCAAGTGTAGCTGTTGGAACGAATGACAGGCCTTTTTTTAAAACTGAAATCTGTGTTTCAGTTAAAATTCTGTCAGATAGATTAATTATATTTAACTCT
This sequence comes from Bombina bombina, assembly GCF_027579735.1. NCBI lineage: Eukaryota > Metazoa > Chordata > Amphibia > Anura > Bombinatoridae > Bombina > Bombina bombina. Next base: position 443,307,776 of record NC_069500.1, read on the forward strand.
TGTTGACTTGTTTCTTTTTGGGGAATGATTTCTGATTGAATTTGACTTGTTTTCTTGTTCTGGGTTTGTTTACCCCTGCCTCTTCGGATTCTACGTCTAAAGGGATATCCCCAGTGTTGTTATGTTTAGGTCTAAGTTCATCCTCAGAGTTATCACCATCTGTAGTTTCCTCTAATTCAGAAATAGAAGGTTTAGATAAAAATGATGCCACAGCAATAAAAGATCTAATTTCCCTTCTAGAAGAATCTGAGATTAATCCTAAAGAGACAATATATAGTGACACAAAGTGGCGTGACATTTTAAAAACCAAATCACAATTCATACCTCCACCAAGTACTTCATATAACACCATAACCTTTTAAGATTTAGTGTGTAAAGACATACTGGCAATTTCCCCTGAATCAGACACACTAGTGGACAATTTTTCTGAAGAAGAAAAATTAGCACTTAAATCAATGAAGCAATGGACGGACGTCCAAATCAAACAGAGTGACAAGGGGGGTAATATAGTGGTATGGCCAACTGAAATGTACATAACTGAGGTAATAAAACAACTGAGTAACCAAAAAAACTATAAAAGTCTCTTTGGGAATCCAACTGAGGATTTTCTTAAGCAGTATAAAAAATTGATTAATTCAGCAGCTGCTGAAGGCATAATTGACAAAAAAGAACTACAATATCTAGAAGTAAAACACCCTACAATAGCGACACTCTACTTATTACCTAAAATCCATAAAAATCAGTAATGCCCACCAATGTCTCTGGCATTGGGTCATTGACTGAAAAAGCCAGTAGATAAGTGGATGCGAGACTTAGGTACATAGTAGATGCTCTGCCCTCCCATACTAGAGACACGATGCACATACTGAACAAAATAAATACATTAACTGTAACACCTCAATCAATTCTGGTCACGTGTGACGTGGAGTCACTGTATACAAGCATAGAAAAAAACAAAATTTATGCTTACCTGATAAATTTATTTCTCTTGTAGTGTATCCAGTCCACGGATCATCCATTACTTGTGGGATATTATCCTTCCCAACAGGAAGTTGCAAGAGGATCACCCACAGCAGAGCTGCTATATAGCTCCTCCCCTCACTGCCATATCCAGTCATTCGACCGAAACAAGACGAGAAAGGAGAAACCATAGGGTGCAGTGCTGACTGTAGTTTAATTAAAATTTAGACCTGCCTTAAAAGGACAGGGCGGGCCGTGGACTGGATACACTACAAGAGAAATAAATTTATCAGGTAAGCATAAATTATGTTTTCTCTTGTTAAGTATATCCAGTCCACGGATCATCCATTACTTGTGGGATACCAATACCAAAGCTAAAGTACACGGATGATGGGAAGGACAAGGCAGGAACTTAAACGGAAGGAACCACTGCCTGTAGAACATTTCTCCCAAAAACAGCCTCCGAAGAAGCAAAAGTGTCAAATTTGTAAAATTTTGAAAAGGTGTGAAGCGAAGACCAAGTCGCAGCCTTGCAAATCTGTTCAACAGAGGCCTCATTTTTAAAGGCCCAGGTGGAAGCCACAGCTCTAGTAGAATGAGCTGTAATCCTTTCAGTGGGCTGCTGTCCAGCAGTCTCATAGGCTAAGCGTATTATGCTCCGAAGCCAAAAGGAGAGAGAGGTTGTCGAAGCTTTTTGACCTCTCCTCTGTCCAGAGTAAACGACAAACAGGGCAGATGTTTGACGAAAATCTTTAGTAGCCTGTAAGTAAAACTTCAAGGCACGGACTACGTCCAGATTATGCAAAAGAATCCTTTGAAGAAGGATTAGGACACAATGATGGAACAACAATCTCTTGATTGATATTCCTGTTAGAAACCACCTTAGGTAAAAACCCAGGTTTGGTACGCAGAACTACCTTGTCTGAATGAAAAATCAGATAAAGAGAATCACAATGTAAGGCAGATAACTCAGAGACTCTTCGAGCTGAGGAAATATCCATCAAAAACAGAACTTTCCAAGATAAAAGTTTAATATCAATGGAATGAAGGGGTTAAAACGGAACTCCCTGAAGAACTTTAAGAACCAAGTTTAAGCTCCACGGGGGAGCAACAGTTTTAAACACAGGCTTAATCCTAACCAAAGCCTGACAAAATGCCTGGACATCTGGAACTTCTGCCAGACGCTTGTGCAAAAGAATAGACAGAGCAGAGATCTGTCCTTTTAAAGAACTAGCTGATAAGCCTTTGTCCAAACCCTCTTGGAGAAAGGACAATATCCTAGGAATCCTAACCTTTCTCCATGAGTAACTCTTGGATTCACACCAATAAAGATATTTACGCCATATCTTATGGTAGATTTTCCTGGTGACAGGCTTCCGAGCCTGTATTAAGGTATCAATGACTGACTCGGAGAAGCCATGCCTTGATAGAATCAAGCGTTCAATCTCCATGAAGTCAGTCTCAGAGAAAATAGATTTGGATGATTGAAAGGACCTTGTATTAGAAGGTCCTGCCTCAGAGGCAGAGTCCATGGTGGAAGAGATGACATGTCCACTAGGTCTGCATACCAGGTCCTGCGTGGCTATCAGAATCACCGATGCTCTCTCCTGTTTGATTTTGGCAATCAGTCGAGGGAGCAGAGGAAACGGGGGAAACACATAGGCCAGGTTGAAGAACCAAGGAGCTGCTAGAGCATCTATCAGCGTTGCTCCCGGGTCCCTGGACCTGGATCCATAACAAGGAAGCTTGGCGTTCTGGCGAGACGCCATGAGATCCAGTTCTGGTTTGCCCCAATGATGGATCAGTTGAGCAAACACCTCCGGATGGAGTTCCCACTCCCCCGGATGAAAAGTCTGACGACTTAGAAAATCCGCCTCCCAGTTCTCTACGCCTGGGATGTGGATTGCTGACAGGTGGCAAGAGTGAGACTCTGCCCACCGAATTATCTTTGAGACTTCTAACATCGCTAGGGAACTCCTGGTTCCCCCTTGATGGTTGATGTAAGCCACAGTCGTGATGTTGTCCGACTGAAATCTGATGAACCTCAGTGTTGCTAACTGAGGCCAAGCTAGAAGAGCATTGAATATTGCTCTTAACTCCAGAATATTTATTGGGAGGAGTTTCTCCTCCTGAGTCCACGATCCCTGAGCCTTCAGGGAGTTCCAGACTGCGCCCCAACCTAGAAGGCTGACATCTGTTGTTACAATCGTCCAATATGGCCTGCGAAAGGTCATACCCTTGGACAGATGGACCAGAGAAAGCCATCAGAGAAGAAAATCTCTGGTCTCTTGATCCAGATTTAGTAGAGGGGACAAATCTGTGTAATCCCCATTCCACTGACTTAGCATGCATAATTGCAGCAGTCTGAGATGCAGGCGCGTAAATGGCACTATGTCCATTGCCGCTACCATTAAGCCGATTACTTCCATGCACTGAGCAACTGACGGTCGTGGAATGGAATGAAGGACACGGCAAGCATTTAGAAGTTTTGATAACCTGTACTCCGTCAGGTAAATTTTGATCTCTACAGAATCTATAAGAGTCCCTAGGAAGGAGACTCTTGTGAGTGGTGATAGAGAACTCTTTTCCACGTTCACTTTCCACCCATGCGACCTCAGAAATGCCAGAACTATCTCTGTATGAGACTTGGCAATTTGAAAGCTTGACGCCTGTATCAGGATGTCGTCTAGATACGGAGCCACCGCTATGCCTCGCGGTCTTAGAACCGCCAGAAGTGAGCCCAGAACTTTTGTAAAAATTCTCGGGGCAGTGGCCAACCTGAAGGGAAGAGCTACAAATTGGTAATGCCTGTCTAGAAAGGCAAACCTTAGGAACCGATGATGATCTTTGTGAATCGGTATGTGAAGGTAGGCATCCTTTAAGTCCACTGTGATCATGTACTGACCCTCTTGGATCATGGGTAGGATGGTCCGAATAGTTTCCATTTTGAATGATGGAACTCTGAGGAATTTGTTTAAGATCTTTAGATCCAAGATTGGTCTGAAGGTTCCCTCTTTCTTGGGAACCACAAACAGATTTGAATAAAATCCCTGTCCTTGTTCCGTCCGCGGAACTGGATGGATCACTCCCATTACTAGGAGGTCTTGCACACAGCTTAGGAATGCCTCTTTCTTTATCTGGTTTGCTGATAACCTTGAAAGATGAAATCTCCCTTGTGGAGGAGAAGCTTTGAAGTCCAGAAGATATCCCTGAGATATGATCTCCAACGCCCAGGGATCCTGAACATCTCTTGCCCACGCCTGGGCGAAGAGAGAAAGTCTGCCCCCCACTAGATCCGTTTCCGGATAGGGGGGCGTTCCTTCATGCTGTCTTGGGGGCAGCAGCAGGCTTTCTGGCCTGCTTGCCCTTGTTCCAGGACTGGTTAGGTTTCCAGGCCTGTCTGGAATGAGCAACAGTTCCCTCTTATTTTGAAGCGGAGGAAGTTGATGCTGCTCCTGCCTTGAAATTTTGAAAGGCACGAAAATTAGACTGTTTGGCCTTTGATTTGGCCCTGTCCTGAGGAAGGGTATGACCCTTGCCTCCAGTAATGTCAGCAATAATTTCCTTCAAGCCAGGCCCGAATAGGGTCTGCCCCTTGAAAGGAATGTTGAGTAATTTAGACTTTGAAGTCACGTCAGCTGACCAGGATTTAAGCCATAGCGCCCTACGCGCCTGGATGGCGAATCCGGAATTCTTAGCCGTTAGTTTAGTCAAATGAACAATGGCATCAGAAACAAATGAGTTAGCTAGCTTAAGCGTTCTAAGCTTGTCAATAATTTCATTCAATGGAGCTGTCTGGATGGCCTCTTCCAGGGCCTCAAACCAGAATGCCGCCGCAGCAGTGACAGGCGCAATGCATGCAAGGGGCTGTAAAATAAAACCTTGTTGAATAAACATTTTCTTAAGGTAACCCTCCTATTTTTTATCCATTGGATCTGAAAAAGCACAACTGTCCTCAACCGGGATAGTGGTACGCTTTGCTAAAGTAGAAACTGCTCCCTCCACCTTAGGGACCGTCTGCCATAAGTCCCGTGTAGTAGCGTCTATTGGAAACATTTTTCTAAATATCGGAGGTGGGGAAAAGGGCACACTGGGTCTATCCCACTCCTTGCTAATAATTTCTGTAAGCCTTTTAGGTATAGGAAAAACGTCAGTACACACCGGCACCGCATAGTATCTATCCAGCCTATACAATTTCTCTGGAATATCAACTGTGTTGCAGTCATTCAGAGCAGCTAATACCTCCCAAAGCAATACACGGAGGTTCTCAAGCTTACATTTAAAATTAGAAATCTCTGAATCAGGTTTCCCCGAGTCAGAGTTGTCACCCACAGACTGAAGCTCTCCGTCCTCATGTTCTGCATACTGTGACGCAGTATCAGACATGGCTCTAATAGCATTTGCGCGCTCTGTATCTCTCCTAACCCCAGAGCTATCGCGCTTGCCTCTTAATTCAGGCAATCTAGATAATACCTCTGACAGGGTATTATTCATGATTGCAGCCATGTCCTGCAAGGTAATCGCTATGGGCGTCCCTGATAAAATTGGCGCCATATTAGCGTGCGCCCCTGAGCGGGAGGCGAAGGGTCTGACACATGGGGAGAGTTAGTTAGTCGGCATAACTTCCCCCTCGACAGAACCCTCTGGTGATAATTCTTTTATAGATAAAGACTGATCTTTACTGTTTAAGGTGAAATCAATACATTTAGTACACATTCTCCTATGGGGCTCCACCATGGCTTTCAAACATAATGAACAAGTAGGTTCCTCTGTGTCAGACATGTTTAAACAGACTAGCAATGAGACTAGCAAGCTTGGAAAACACTTTAAAACAAGTTTACAAGCAATATAAAAAACGTTACTGCGCCTTTAAGAAACACACATTTTCCCAAATTTTTAAATAACAGTGAAAAAATGCAGTTACACTAACAAAATTTTTACAGTGTATGTAATAAGTTAGCAGAGCATTGCACCCACTTGCAAATGGATGATTAACCTCTTAATACCAAAAACGGAATAACAAATGACAAAAACGTTTTTTAAACAGTCACAACAACTGCTACAGCTCTACTGTCTCTTTTTACCTCCCTCAATACGACTTTTGAAGCCTTTTGAGCCCTTCAGAGAAGTCCTGGATCATGCAGGAAGAAGCTGGATGTCTGTGTCTGTAATTTTTGCTGTGCAAAAAAATGCCAAAATAGGCCCCTCCCACTCATATTACAACAGTGGGAAGCCTCAGGGAACTGTTTCTAGGCAAAATTCAAGCCAGCCATGTTGAAAAAACTAGGCCCCAATAAGTTTTATAACCAAATATATGTAAAAAACGATTAAACATGCCAGCAAACGTTTTAAAATACATTTTTATAAGAGTATGTATCTCTATTAATAAGCCTGATACCAGTCGCTATCACTGCATTTAAGGCTTTACTTACATTACTTCGGTATCAGCAGCATTTTCTAGCAAATTCCATCCCTAGAAAAATATTTTAACTGCACATACCTTATTACAGGAAAACCTGCACGCTATTCTCCCTCTGAAGTTACCTCACTCCTCAGAATATGTGAGAACAGCAAAGGATCTTAGTTACTTCTGCTAAGATCATAGAAAACGCTGGCAGATTCTTCTTCTAAATACTGCCTGAGATAAACAGTACACTCCGGTACCATTTAAAAATAACAAACTTTTGATTGAAGAAATAAACTAAGTATAAAACACCACAGTCCTCTTACGACCTCCATCTTAGTTGAGAGTTGCAAGAGAATGACTGGGTATGGCAGTGAGGGGAGGAGCTATATAGCAGCTCTGCTGTGGGTGATCCTCTTGCAACTTCCTGTTGGGAAGGAGAATATCCCACAAGTAATGGATGATCCGTGGACTGGATACACTTAACAAGAGAAAACTGGGGATGTACAGCGGTTTCCCATTTTTTGCTAAAAAACAAAGACCTCACAAATGAAACCAAACAGTTTATTATCAATCTGTTGGAGTTTGTGTTGGAACACAATTACTTTGTTTTTGATGGGAAGTTTTATTTGCAGTTATGTGGAACAGCGATTGGGACATCATGTGCCCCCACATATGCTAATATATATCTTGGCTGGTGGGAGGAAACTGTAGTATTTCATAACAATCTTCTACAGTTCACCAAGCATATCACCCACTGGTCCAGGTATATAGACGACATCTTCTTCATATGGGAGGGGCCAATAGAATCACTCAATGAATTAATTTCTATTCTTAACAATAATCCTTTTGGACTGTTTCTGACTATGACAAATGATGATAAAAAGGTAGAATTCCTAGACTTAACCATTAAGAAAATAAATAATGGGCTAGAGACTGATGCCTTTAGAAAGCCTACGGCAACAAATAACATCCTTAATGCGAATAGTTTCCATCACCCCAATACAATTAGGAGTTTACCTACTGGGGAGTATTTAAGGATTCATAGAAATTCTTCATCATTAGAATCTTTCCAAAAGGCAGCAAATGAATTAAGAGATAGGTTGCTTTTGAGGGGTTATTCTAGAAAGTCTCTAAAGAGAGCCTATCAGAAAGCTTTGCATAGAAACAGACAGGAACTTCTAAGACCCAAAAAACCAGAGGAAAATTCTAATCCCATAAGATTCATCTCTACATACTGTAGTCAAAGCCAACAAGTGTCTAATATATTATTAAGACATTGGCATATTCTACAATTGGATGAACAACTAAATTCCATTATCCCACAAACACTGATGTTCACCTACAGACCTGCTAGTAATCAAAGTGACCAATTAACAACTAGTCACTTCAATAGAAATGCCAAAAAAGCCCCTATCTATAAGGGCTCAATAGCATGTGGCAACTGCAAGATTTGTTCACACATGGTTAAAAAGAAATCAATGGTGGACAGGTTCAACAGAAAATGGACTATTCGAAACCACATTTCTTGCAAAACTTCAAATGTAATCTATTGTTTATCTTGCAGCTGCAATTGTTTTTGTTTTTTTTGTTTTTTTTAATACTTTTTATTGAGGTTTCAAAAAACAAATCACAAATAGGAAGGCAATACAGTATGCTCATTTAGCATTTACAAAGAATTTCAAATATATTACAATATAGCATATATAGGTAGTCTTGAAAGGAAAATATACATTAGTGAATAGCTCTCGTGTACAGTAGTGATTTGCCAAATCATTTGTGAGCCTTCTAATATGCTTGAGAGGTCACTTTTGAACCTCATGTGTACAGAAAGTAAAAAAGTTAGTGAAGGCTATCGCATAATAAGGGGGACCACTCTTGGGCCCCTTAGCAAACCTCCTTTTCTTTTTGAATAGTGAACTTAAGTAATACATGCTGCAAATATTGTTTCAAAAAGTGATATGGATATATATGCGTGGGAGCATAGGAATTGTTAGGTTGGGTGCGGCATAGGCAAGAAAACCGCGTAGTTAGTCCTCCTATAATAGGAGGCTCGTTCTTGTGGGGGAGAGGAGGTGGTAAATCAAATAGATTAATTAGGGTGTTTCAGAGGATCATGCATTTTTCTAGTGAATAGAAAATAGGCTACATTATCCTAACTTAAAATAGGGTACAATTAAACAGTTTTAAAAGCTCGATAGCTAGTGTAAACATAGAGAAATTATGGCTCCATATAACAACAAAGTAGACTATCACATCATGACTCAGAGTAAGCAGGCTTCATAGTGTTCTAAGAAACATAACACTAGAGAAAGTCTTGCCAGCAGGTGAATAATTAATGTATGAATGAGAATTGGCTGATGACAGGTAAAGGTGACATATCAGGTGTGGGCCACAAATGATAGCAGTTGTGCAGGTCCAGCCTGCACAAGAGGCCTGGTAAATTCTTAAAGGAAAAATATTATGTGATGAGGTATAGTAATATCTGCAATCCCACTTTATACCCTTTGAATTACACTCATATGCGGTGCCTGTGTTGCTGCAAATTTCCAAGAAATCTACCATGACCTATCCAACCGTAGTAGTTGACAGTTATCTAGGGCAACTACTAACTGGTATGCTCTAGCAGACTCAGAAATCCCCACTCCGCATGCAAACTACAAAATACAAATGTGGAAGGGCTCGGACATCTCGGCCGCAGACATCCGAGCCCCCAAACATAATTGCAAGTCAAAGCAAGGTATGAATACACAGCTGGGGGCACCAGGTCAAACCTTGTATTACCTATCTGTACCAATTATTGTAGAGGGTAAGGCAGGGAAATAACTAATTATAACAGACCAGCAAGTATCAAAAATATCAAAGAATTAACTAGACCTGGAGAGGGAATTTATGACCAACATTATGCACAGGAGGTTTATACAATAGTTGAATGGTTCTAACAAACATCATATCTTACCCTATAAAATACTAACAAACTCAGTCAAAAAATTAGTATGAAGACATTTAAGTATACCTACAGAAGGTTTGTGGTAGCAAAGTATTTTGTGAAACCTGTGACCATTTTAAGGGGAACCAGTGCTAGGGATCTATAAATTAAATCCAGGTTTGTTCCAGTATTATGAGGAATTTAAATGGAACACGAGAACTGCACATACATTGAAGTAGACATATAAGTGAAACTTCTCAAAGGCAGCTCAATGATGCTAAAAGGCTATCTATGTTAACATTTTCCTAGAGGGTAAATCTCAACACACAGCACTAAGCTACTGGTCCATAAACACTGTGATACTATACTTTTCATTCAATGTAATACAAATAATAATGTAGGTGTTGGAGATAAGATGTATTATGGTCTACCATGAAACATATGTATAGAGTTCAAACAAAAGCAGGCAACGTCTCTTAAAGGTTAAACATTTTCAGCATATTAAGGGTATAACAGAGAAAAAAATATATAAGGAGCCCAAGGATAAGCTATGATAAGTCCACCTGGTATCAACATAAGAATTCAGTATCAGAGAATCCTTGAAACTGACAATGAACGATTTGTAGTCTATCAGTCAAAGGAGGGAGATTGAACTAAACAGAAAAACCCAGCACTCACTCGCTGTAGGAAGCCTTGCTGCTTTAACCAACGCCGACTGCGGAAAAGAAGCAGCAGACTGGGCACTGGGCACATTGCAGATGCAGCCATGTTCGAATAACCTTTGCAGGAGGTGTGTTAAAATTGAGAGCTTCAGCACTTATTCTAGGTTGCAGCACGGCAAGTATTGTCGGAGCGCCATCAAACCACCAAGGATCGCCGACCGTGTATAAACTGTCCCTCACTAAATCCGGAACATACAGGTCCTTCTCTGTATTAGGATCCATTAAGGGTCTTGCTTGATTCTCGCACGGGGCGGGCTGCTCAAATGGTGGAGCGGCGTTCACACGCCATCTCCTAGAAACATCCATGTCTCTCAAAGCTAGATGAGCTGCTTGTAGATCGCACAACTTTCCCATACGGGGAACTTGTATGCAGTGGTCAGGCTTCTGCTCCGGGACACAGCCTCTCGCAAACATCTGAGTGTTCTTGCGGTATGTCATCGGGTCTGCGCTGTCCCTCACTTCAAATTTCACATAGGCTTCTCTTACGTTTGGAATCCCTGGTGTAGGAAGAAGTTCATCTAAGCTATGAAACATCTTCCTCTGAAAGTCAATAAATAGTGCTTGTATCTGCCAGCAGAAATGTTCCATGTTTGGGTGTATGAAAAAGAGTCCCACTTGAATCAGGTTGCGTCTTTTAGGCCTACACGCTCAATTACCTCGTGGTCAATCTGATCGGTTAGGATCTCAAAAATTGCCGTAGTAGTTATGTCAAAGTTCGCCAGCTGGATTTTTTAAAATAGCTACTTTCCCAATTTATAAGTCTAGATCAGAAACTCTGCTTGGATCTAGGAAATATAGCCTTAAATCAATTTAGTTATCAGGAGCCCATGAACTGCACGTCTTGCTCCCTCTGTGGCTGGCTCCGCCCCAGCAGCTGCAATTGTTTTTATGTAGGCATGACTACTAGACAAATGGGGGTTAGAATGACTGAACACCTCAGCAACATTAGAAATGCTGCAAAGGATGTTGAAAAAGGCAAACAAATTACAAGTGTTGCTAGGCATTTTTTGCATCACCATAATGGGAAAACCAATACTTTCAAATGCTGGGGACTGGAGACAATACGCCCAGGCATTCGTGGTGGGGATATGGAACAAATTCTCTTAAAGAAAGAAGCAAGATGGATATTTAATTTAAATACAATAATGCCAAATGGCATGAATGAAAACAATAATTTTTGTGCATTCCTGTAATGTTTTAATTTTTTCAATTTCAATTCTAAATAACATATTGATACATCTTGTGATGGTTTCAGTAATTATCAATTCCTAACGTGCACCCAGAAATCTTTCCTAGAGGCATCCATGATGTATAAAATGGATCGTTCCACACCTGAATAACATAAGATGTAATACAACATAACCTGAATGACATATCAAAGACATGATGACAATTGTAAGGCTGTTTGAACTAAATGGCAATACCTGTTTTTAGGCAACATAATAGCCATATATCATCATGTTCACAATTGTCTTATGAATAAGATAGCCTACATATAAATGTTTCTCCATTCATAAACATCACCAACATCATACATCTTGATGACGATAAGTTTCAATATGGTGGAAAATAACCGCAAGTATCAGATTGAGTCTGTACAGCTTTACTATTTAACCATCAAGTTATGAATGTGAAGAACACCCCTCCTATAAAGCTATAACACAGAGCTATGTACTCTGATCAATAGTAGATTAGTGAGTTACGGAATGGCTAACCACTCATAGGTTATGAATAGACATCGGTTAATTTTTCAGATGTGGTAGTTTACTATAGCGAACATTTGGATCACTTCTATTCATTACAACTTGGCAACATTACATAATCAGAAAGTTGTAAGTATAGCGTGCATAGGTAAGTTTACTTACCATTGCGCCAAATACTTTCTGAAATACTTATGCCTGCCTATGTTGTATGAGATTTAGGTGCATGTAGAATTTGGTATTTAATTTGAGTAATTTCAAGCTGACATAGCACATTACCATTGTGAACATATAGATCGTAGTAATATAAACAAAGCACAGCTAACGATCATGGATTGGACAATAGTAATTCACTTGCAGCCAATCGGAGATTGAGTTCCATCTGTCACTCTGCTCACATAATGTCGCTTGTGATTCGCAAAAGGATGGGCGTGTACACAATACGCGACGTGATTGGATAGATAACTCACACATTAGGTATTTAAGGAGCCGTTAGCAATAGACTTGTCTTGTCAATTTCATTTTACACATTGAGAAAGGCCACTACTCGGCCAAAACGCGTTTGTGTGCAGCATGCTAGTGTGAATGGTTTTTGATTTTAAATATCTATATTGATACTCCACTGAATAAGTAGCTTTATCTGCAAGGGATCAAAACATAGTATTCAAGTCATCCCTGTCACCTGAAGCCAGAGTATCCAGTTACTGGCCAGGAATACAGGGGGGTGGCTGAAGCTGTGTTTATTTTCTCTGTATATTGCAGTTGATAATTAAACTTTGTATGTGTGGAGATTAATAGTGATTCATAGGGATTTATCCCAGTTGTAATTTCAATTACATTTTAATTGTGGTTAAATAAATATTAAGTTTCAGCTTATCTATCACTTCAACTATTAGTTGAATATGTCTCAACAAACTTACATAAATTACAGGAATGACTGCTAATTAACCCCTTTGTTTCCTGTTTTCTCCCTGGCTTTTAAAGATATTAGTCCGGTATTGGGCTTTGTTCATATTCTGTAATGGTGCTAGGTGCCATCGTTGGTGGTGGGTTGTTACTGGTGTATTTTTAAGGTTATTGGTTTAGATCTTAGTTGTGTTTTTTTATGTTTTTTATAGATTATGATTTGTCTTGAAGAAGGCCCTTGTCAGGGCCGAAACATCGACATTCTGTGATATGAAGATGATGTTGTAAATAAAGATTGAATTTTTACCTTTCCTATAAAGTCCTGTGAGTGCCCTCCACCCTTCAAAGCTACTATATATATATATATATATATTAGGGCTGCATGATTAACCGCACATGCGGTTTTAAAACGCGATTAATTGCCGCGGTTTAAAAACCGCGAGAGTATGCGATTTTCATGAAAAAAAATGTTGTATTCTTCATGAAAACGGAGGTGGAGAGGGAGGATGAGAGGCGGACCAGGGTGTGGCCGTGGGCAGACCTGAGAATGCCCGCGAAACGCCCATTTTTGCAGAAAATTCTGAGTGTGTGGCAGCAACTGGCTTTCATCCTGCAGTCATCTGGGAGTAGTGTAGCAGTGGTCAGGCTTTGAGCAAGCGGTGGTGTGGCGGTGGGACAGCTCAAAGTTGTGAGCAATAAAGTGAGTATTAAAAAAAAAAAAATTCTAACTTTTAAAGTGCACTTTTTTTTCTGTTATGCATGTGAAATTGTGAATGTAAACATTGAGATTTAGATAACAAGTTTGTTCATTAAGGGTTGCACTTGCTACTACTACTTGCTTGTAGCTTGTATTGCTTTGTGAAATTTGTGAATTTATATTATTTATGTTACACATAAAACAATATTATAAAAATAATAATATATTTTACTACTACAGAACAGTCTCTAGCTCTACTCCATCATCAGAATATAGAGGATGATCATGATAATGATATACAGGGAGTGCAGAATTATTAGGCAAATGAGTATTTTGACCACATCATCCTCTTTATGCATGTTGTCTTACTCCAAGCTGTATAGGCTCGAAAGCCTACTACCAATTAAGCATATTAGGTGATGTGCATCTCTGTAATGAGAAGGGGTGTGGTCTAATGACATCAACACCCTATATCAGGTGTGCATAATTATTAGGCAACTTCCTTTCCTTTGGCAAAATGGGTCAAAAGAAGGACTTGACAGGCTCAGAAAAGTAAAAAATAGTGAGATATCTTGCAGAGGGATGCAGCACTCTTAAAATTACAAAGCTTCTGAAGCGTGATCATCGAACAATCAAGCGTTTCATTCAAAATAGTCAACAGGGTCGCAAGAAGCATGTGGAAAAACTAAGGCACAAAATAACTGCCCATGAACTGAGAAAAGTCAAGCGTGCAGCTGCCAAGATGCCACTTGCCACCAGTTTGGCCATATTTCAGAGCTGCAACATCGCTGGAGTGCCCAAAAGCACAAGGTGTGCAATACTCAGAGACATGGCCAAGGTAAGAAAGGCTGAAAGACGTCCACCACTGAACAAGACACACAAGCTGAAACGTCAAGACTGGGCCAAGAAATATCTCAAGACTGATTTTTCTAAGGTTTTATGGACTGATGAAATGAGAGTGAGTCTTGATGGGCCAGATGGATGGGCCCGTGGCTGGATTGGTAAAGGGCAGAGAGCTCCAGTCCGACTCAGACGCCAGCAAGGTGAAGGTGGAGTACTGGTTTGGGCTGGTATCAAAGATGAGCTTGTGGGGCCTTTTTGGGTTGAGGATGGAGTCAAGCTCAACTCCCAGTCCTACTGCCAGTTTCTGGAAGACACCTTCTTCAAGCAGTGGTAAAGGAAGAAGTCTGCATCCTTCAAGAAAAACATGATTTTCATGCAGGACAATGCTCCATCACACGCGTCCAAGTACTCCACAGCGTGGCTGGCAAGAAAGGGTATAAAAGAAGAAAATCTAATGACATGGCCTCCTTGTTCACCTGATCTGAACCCCATTGAGAACCTGTGGTCCATCATCAAATGTGAGATTTACATGGAGGGAAAACAGTACACCTCTCTGAACAGTGTCTGGGAGGCTGTGGTTGCTGCTGCACGCAATGTTGATGGTGAACAGATCAAAACACTGACAGAATCCATGGATGGCAGGCTTTTGAGTGTCCTTGCAAAGAAAGGTGGCTATATTGGTCACTGATTTGTTTTTGTTTTGTTTTTGAATGTCAGAAATGTATATTTGTGAATGTTGAGATGTTATATTGGTTTCACTGGTAAAAATAAATAATTGAAATGGGTATATATTTGTTTTTTGTTAAGTTGCCTAATATAATTATGCACTGTAATAGTCACCTGTACACACAGATATCCCCCTAAAATAGCTAAAACTAAAAACAAACTAAAAACTACTTCCAAAACTATTCAGCTTTGATATTAATGAGTTTTTTGGGTTCATTGAGAACATGGTTGTTGTTCAATAATAAAATTAATCCTCAAAAATACAACTTGCCTAATAATTCTGCACTCCCTGTAGATAATGATATAGTTACTTTTTAATAGAAACTGATTTAGATTCCCAGAAGATAGATCATCAATCTCCTAAACAGTACACAGTGGTGCAGTCAGTGCACATATTTTTGTTTTTTAAAATATTTTTCCTCTAATTTTAAATAGTTAATTTTATATTTACATTACCAATACCCTTATTATACCAGTTTGCAGTCCAGTAGAGTACCATAACACAAATAATTTTTAATAAATAATCAAAAAAGATCTCTTATTATATTAGTTTATGTTCCCAAATAAGTTATATTGGTTTAATAATATGTTTATTTTTTTATTTATGGATGGATGCATTGCTGCAGCAAGTGCAAATAAAGTACAGTAAGGCCTCGGTTTACGAATTTAATTCGTTCTCCGGGTCGTTTCGTACTGCGAAAAATTCGTAAACCGAAACACGGTTTCCCATAGGAATGCATTGAAAATCAATTAATGCGTTCCGGAGGTCCGAAAAAATTCAAGTAAAGTGTCCAAAAAAGGCTCCAAAAGGCTCCAAAAGGCTTAACAACTTGCTGCAAATGGCTCCAATGTCTCCAAAAGGCTCCACAACTTGCTGCAAATGGCTCCAAAAGGCTTAACAACTTGCTGCAAATGGCTCAAAAGGCTCAACAACTTGCTGCAAAATGGCTCCAAAACCTCTCCAACACCTCTACACTGGTACCCAAACTTCATTAATTCAATCATACTTGAGTATGCAGGGGGCACAGGGGCCACTGGTTTCGTATTGCGAAAAATATTCGTAAACCGAGGGGGGCAAACCGGCATTTTGACCGGCATTTTGTTTCGTATTGCGAAAAAAATTCGTAAACCGAGTCAAATTTTCTTCAAATTTCGATTTCGTAAACCGAAATTTCGTATACCGAGTCGTGCGTAAACCGGGGCCTCACTGTAATATTTTTTTTTTATTTAAAAAAAAAAAATACAATTCTAATATTTTTTAATTGTAGCTCAGCCTCTGTAATTAATGCAAGTCAGTCAGATTGGTTTTTTTTTATCATTGATGCGAGGCTAGTGCTGCAACAATAAAAAAACATTAATGGTTAATGCATTTTGGTGAGCAAAAATATCAAAGTTAGCATGATGCTTAAATGTGCAAGCAATGCATTCATTGGCCTCTAGTTATCAAGCCGTCAACCTCAAATACGCTTGAATTCTGCAGCATATTTGTGGCGAGGCTGATTCGCCTTAATTATCAACCCCTGTTGCCCGGCAAAAGTAGAATATAGTGACGTAAGCTTCGATCCGCCGGACTCAGTCCGACACAGATCGATTCTTACATCATTCCAGATGTTCTGAACACAAGTTCGGCACAATCTGACTACTTTTGGAAGTTATCAAATGACTACCAGGTACGCTCGGCACTTTTCCGGCCCAGCGTACCTGGTTTTCAATCCGCCACCCTGGAGGCGGCGGATCCCTTAGGAATCAATGGGAGTCTGACCATAGCGAAAGTTCATGTTCGCTGCTGCCCGACATCCCATTGATTCCTATGGGAGCTGTCTACACCTAACACCCTAACATTTACCCCGAGTCTAAACACCCCTAATCTGCCCCCCCCCACACCGCAGCAACTAAATTAAATGTATTACTCCCTAAACCGCCGCTCCCGGAGCCCACCGCCACTCTAATAAACTTATTAACCCCTAAACCGCCGCTCCTAGAGCCCACCGCCACTCTAATAAACTTATTAACCCCTAAACCGTCGCTCACGGACCCCGCCGAAACTATAATAATTATATTAACCCCTAAACCACCGCTCCCGGACCCCGCTGCCACCTACATAAAACCTATTAACCCCTATCCTGCCCCCCCTATACCGCCGCCACCTATAATAAATGTATTAACCCCTATCCTGCCGATCCTGTACCCCGCCGCAACTAAATAAATTGTTTAACCCCTAAACCGCCGCTCCCAGACCCCGCCGCCACCTATATTAAACTTAATAACCCCTAATCTGCCCCCCCCACACCGTCGCCACCTATAATACATTTATTAACCCCTATCCTGCCTCCCCTATACCGCCGCCATCTATATTAAACTAATTAACCCCTAAACATAAGTCTAACACTAACCCTAACACCCCCCTAACTTAAATATTATTTTAATAAATCTAAATAAAAATTACTCTTATTAACTAAATTAATCCTATTTAAAACTAAATACTTACCCATAAAATAAACCCTAAGATAGCTACAATATTACTAATAATTATATTGTAGCTATTTTAGGATTTATTTTTATTTTACAGGCAAATTTAAATTTATTTTACCTAGGCACAATAGCTATTAAATAGTTATTAACTATTTAATAGCTACCTAGTTAAAATAATTACCAATATACCTGTAAAATAAAAACTAACCTAAGTTACAATTACACCTAACACTACACTATCATTAAATAAATTATTCCTATTTAAAACTAAATACTTACCTGTAAAATAAACCCTAAGATAGCTACAATGTAATTAATAATTACATTGTAGCTATTTTAGGATTTATATTTATTTTACAGGTAACTTTGTATTTATTTTAACTAGGTAGAATAGTTATTAAATAGTTATTAACTATTTAATAACTACCTAGCTAAAAGAAATTCAAATTTACCTGTAAAATAAATCCTAACCTAAGTTAAAATTAAACCTAACACTACACTATCATTAAATAAATTAAATTAATTAACTACAAATACCTACAATTAAATACAATTAAATAAACTAACTAAAGTACAAAAAATAAAAAAAAGTTACAAAAAATAAAAAAATATTACAAGATTTTTAAGCTAATTATACCTAATCTAAGCCCCCTAATAAAATAACAAAGCCCCCCAAAATAAAAAAATGCCCTACCCTATTCTAAATTACAGAGGTTAACAGCTCTATTACCTTACCAGCCCTTAAAAGGGCATTTTGCGGGGCATGCCCAAAAGAAATCAGCTCTTTTGCATGTACAAATAAATACAACCCCCCCAACATTAAAACCCACCACCCACATACCCCTACTCTTACCCACCCAAACCCCCCTTAAAAAAACCTAACACTAACCCCCTGAAGATCATCCTACCTTTAGCCGTCTTCAGCCAGCCAACCACCGATGGAACAGAAGAGGACATCCACAGCAGCCGAAGTCATCATCAAAGGGGCGCTGAAGAGGTCTTCCATCCGATAGAAGTCTTCATCCATGTGGCCTCTTCAATCTTCATCCATCCGGAGCGGAGCCTTCTTCAAACGAGCCATCCTCTTCCAACGACGCCTAACCGACGAATGGATATTCCTTTAAGTGACGTCATCCAAGATGGCGTCCCTCGAATTCCGATTGGCTGATAGGATTCTATCAGCCAATTGGAATTAAGGTAGGAAAAATCTGATTGGCTGATGCAATCAGCCAATAAGATTCAAGTTCAATCTGATTGGCTGATCCAATCAGCCAATCAGATTGAGCTCGCATTCTATTGGCTGTTCCGATCAGCCAATAGAATGCAAGCTCAATCTGATTGGCTGATTGGATCAGCCAATCAGATTTTTCCTACCTTAATTCCGATTGGCTGATAGAATCCTATCAGCCAATCGGTATTCAAGGGACGCCATCTTGGATGATGTCACTTAAAGGAATATCCATTCGTCGGGTAGGCATCGTTGGAAGAGAATGGCTCCGCGTCGGCTAGTTTGAAGAAGTCTCCGCTCCGCTCCAGATGGATGAAGATTGAAGAGGCCGCATGGATGAAGACTTCTATCGGATGGAAGACCTCTTCAGCGCCCCTTGGATGATGACTTCAGCCGCTGCGGATGTCCTCTTCTGTTCCATCGGTGGTCGGCTGGCTGAAGATGGCTAAAGGTAGGATGATCTTCAGGGGGTTAGTGTTAGGTTTTTTTAAGGGGGTTTTGGGTGGGTTAGAGTAGGGGTATGTGGGTGGTGGGTTTTAATGTTGGAGGGGGGTTATATTTTTTTGTACATGCAAAAGAACTGATTTCTTTGGGGCATGCCCCGCAAAAGGCCCTTTTAAGGGCTGGTAAGGTAATAGATCAGTTAACTTTTGTAATTTAGAATAGGGTAGGGCATTTTTTAATTTTGGGGGGCTTTGTTATTTTATTAGGGGGCTTAGATTAAGTGTAATTAGCTTAAAAATCTTGTAATATTTTTTTATTTTTTGTAACTTAGTTTTTTTTATTTTTTGTACTTTATTTAGTTTACTTAATTGTATTTAATTGTAGGTATTTGTAGTTAATTAATTTAATTTATTTAATGATAGTGTAGTGTTAGGTTTAATTTTAACTTAGGTTAGGATTTATTTTACAGGTGAATTTGAATTTCTTTTAGCTAGGTAGTTATTAAATAGTTAATAACTATTTAATAACTATTCTACCTAGTTAAAATAAAAACAGTTACCTGTAAAATAAATATAAATCCTAAAATAGCTACAATGTAATTATTAATTACATTGTAGCTATCTTAGGGTTTATTTTACAGGTAAGTATTTAGTTTTAAATAGGAATAATTTATTTAATGATAGTGTAGTGTTAGGTGTAATTGTAACTTAGGTTAGTTTTTATTTTATAGGTATATTGGTAATTATTTTAACTAGGTAGCTATTAAATAGTTAATAACTATTTAATAGCTATTGTGCCTAGTTAAAATAAATTTAAATTTGCCTGTAAAATAAAAATAAATCCTAAAATAGCTACAATATAATTATTAGTAATATTGTAGCTATCTTAGGGTTTATTTTATAGGTAAGTATTTAGTTTTAAATAGGAATAACTAATTTAATAAGAGTAATATTTATTTAGATTTATTTAATTAATATTTAAGTTAGGGGGTTTAGGGTTATTGTTAGACTTAGGTTTAGGGGTTAATAAATTTATTATAGGTTGCGGCGGTATAGGAGGGGCAGGATAGGGGTTAATAAATTTATTATAGGTGGTGACGGTGTAGGGGGGCCAGATTAGGGGTTAATAAGTTTAATATAGGTGGCGGCGGGGTCCGGGAGCGGTGGTTTAGGGGTTAAACAATTGATTTAGTTGCAGCGGGGTACGGGATCGGCAGGATAGGGGTTAATACATTTATTATAGGTTGTGGCAGTATAGGGGGGGCAGGACAGGGGTTAATAGGTATTATGTAGGTGGCGGAGGGGTCCGGGAGCGGCGGTTTAGGGGTTAATACATTTATTATAGTTGCAGTGGGGTTCGGGAGCGGCGGTTTAGGGGTTAATACATTTATTATAGTTGCGGCGGGGTCTAGGAGTGGCGGTTTAGGGGTTAATAACTTTATTTAGTTGCGGGGGGCGCCGGTATAGGGGGTAGAACAGTATAGTATAGTGTGAGTGCTTAGGGACAGGGGTATTAATAAAGCTGTAGAAAAGCCGAAGAGCAGCGAGATCGGATGAGTGATAACTATCACAGTCCGCTGCTCATCACCCCGTACTTGGTGTGCGGCTTTTTGACAGTTTTTTAATATAATTTTGGCGAGCATATTCAGGTCCGCGGCGGCGATGTGAGGCGAGCTTAGGCGGGCGTATTGGTGCCGGCGATGGCAGGTAAGTAGACACGTTGATAACTAGAGGCCATTGTGTCAAGTCTGCAATGCCCTATTAACTGTCGATGTGCATTGTGCAGCCACAAAATAGCAGCCCTAAGTACGCCTAACCAATTGTGTTTAAGAAAAAAAAAATAGCTAAGCTAATAAAATATAAATCAATTTAATTTCAAATGTTGCTTAAAATAGCATGGCATGGATGCCATGCCTTGTTCTATTGCTCTTGATTCAGAACACAAAACAAATTAATTAAATGTATAAAAAAAAGTGTTTTTTTACTTTTATGTCCCTCCCAGTCCATTACTGTTTCTGACTGTGTTGTTGACAACAATGAACAAACACATCACAGTCAGAAACAGTAATGGACTGGGAGGGACATCAAATGAAAAAAAACACAATTTTTTTATACATTTCATTAATTTATTTTGTCTTTCCAAAAAGTAGAACTTGTCTCCCTCCCACAACCACCTTATTCAAAAAATATTTTATGTTCATTGTTCAACCAACAGCAAATACTGCCTGACAGTTCCTGTGTGTCGTCTACTCAAGTTCACCAGAGTCAGCCAACAGCTGTGGTTCTAGATTGCATCCTGTTTCTTCCTGTTCCAGCACCTTAAACAGCGGCATAAGGAAATCTTTGAACTATAGCAAAAAACTGACAGATAGGATATGTCACCCTATCTGAGATAGACTACATTTGTAGCACTCAGGGGATTGTTTAATTAAATAACTTGTGGTAACAGAGATAGACGTGCAAAGATGTGCAGAGAACAAAGACAAAACTGTCTGAGTAAACTAAATACCATTAAAAATTAACTTTTATTAAGGCTTGGTTAAAATTGGAAAACACACACTTAAAAACACTCTTAGGAGCCAAGATAATATTACTTGTTAATCGTATATTGGTTGGTGTGGTGGGTAAGAAATTATCTATGAATAGATAACTTGTAAGGTATGGGGGCTACTAACAATTCTATATATTCAATATATACCGGAGGTGGCAACTCAAAATATGATTGATCAGTATGTTGTTGCTGGTAATTTATTGAATAGTTTTATACTTAGGTTCACTGCAGTTAAATTTTGTGAATTTGCTGTGGGATTAGTTCAATACGTTACAGTACACTTGTACATATATAATTAAGAGGCTTAAGTAATTATACTCTTATATTCATTGTGCGTACAGTCAGGGACTTTATATATGATCCCTTTAGCTTTCACTTAATTTTCTATACGTATCTTGTATATGAGGCTATGTTCAAGCCTGCACTACAAAAATAAAGGCTCAAATGCTTTATATTTAATAATGTCTTTTATATTAGATATACAAAGTCCGGCGGGTATATACTTTGTTATATAGAGTATCTGTGATATTGGA
The DNA here is from genome assembly GCF_027579735.1 of Bombina bombina. Lineage (NCBI taxonomy): Eukaryota > Metazoa > Chordata > Amphibia > Anura > Bombinatoridae > Bombina > Bombina bombina. The sequence continues at coordinate 443,329,890 of NC_069500.1, forward strand.
GATCACCCCTTATTGTGATATACAAAGTCCGGCGGGTATATACTTTGTTATATAGAGTATCTGTGATATTGGAGATCACCCCTAATTGTGGTGTTATCACCGTTAGTAGTAAGGTATTTCGATATTAATGTTTATTGCAGGGTGATAGACACTGGGTAAATAGCGTTCATGTTCTTATATAGAGCAGACAGATCTAGTAACTTAGTTCGAGATATGCCTTTAAGTAAATGGCAAATTATCAACTGCTCTGAGTGGTAACAAAAATGACCGCTATTTTATAAGCTGCACGGTACCTGCGTAATGTTATAACACTACAGACATATTTGGTAAAAAATATATATAAGATTTCAATTTAGCATAACAAAATGAGACATTATTAGTGCGGTATTGAGCCCTGTGTAGTCACAATTTACTACAAGTGGTATGAGTACTGCTAACGGTTAAATTCTCCAGCAGCTTATGTGAACGTCAGCGTTCTGCCCCCATTAACCACTCACAACTGTTAAGGTATATAGCGGTTAAATTTATCTTAATCTATCGAGGTTCCTAAGGCTAGCTAAAAATACATGAGCTCCAAGGGCTCATCACCAGTACCCTAGCGTCCCTAACATGTTTCGCCTCGCGGCTTTTTCAAAGGGTGAGCGCGCCGCTCACATACTGGTCTTTTAAAGCCTAATGGTCACACCTCCTGGGTGACGATTGTTTCTGACAGCCAATCCTCATCCTCTACAGTGTAGAGACCGCCTATCATTACGGTTGGAGTTTTAAAGTAGTTTAATTTGTTGCTAATAATAAAAGTAACTTTATTATAATGTTGAGGTTATAAAATCAATTGAGTTATAAGATCAAATGAATTATGTTGGAGTAATCAGGACAAATGAGTTCTCATAGCCTTATAACAGGGCTTAATGCTCAGCCATAAATTTACAAATTCATTTTATTTTATCCTTAAGTTAAAGCACTGAATTCCCTAAACTATGTGATACTACGTAGTGAATTAACCCTGTAGGTGCCACCGTGAACTAGTGCTATATATTACATTGTGACTGCTTTATTTATATTATGACTTGATTACTTATGCTGGTATATACCGCAATATTGTGTAATTTTAAATAAAAATAATGAGTGTTTGGTGAAAAATGCTATTGTGCTGTGTTATGAAATAACTACTTGTGATTTTAATTGTAAAACAGTGCTAAAAATAAATAGATATTACTGAAATTATTTAAAAGTAATAGTGAATTGGTGTGTATTGTGTGCAGACTGTGAAGCATGTAAGAACGATGAATTTTTATAAATAATAAACACCACTAGTGTATAAAAGTTGCAATGAATTATGTGCTTAAGACCTATGTAGTATTAATAAGGACTATTGTAAACTAATACTTAAATAACTTGTTCATACTGTTGTGCACTTGATTATGATTCTAGATGACTAACATAAGCTAGTCCTTAGATAGCTGGTGCATATAGTTGTACACTAGAATGAGATTCTGTATGTCCTTATTTTAATTATGAACGTTTTTTAGTATATGGTGATGATAGGATTGAATTTGAATTTAATTTATAAGGCAAGAGGTAAGGATTACTTCTACCTTCAACACACAGATAACTTGGTTAAAATTAGATCTTGAGATACTGGCGTTTGATAGAATTTTTTTGAGGGTTAGGCTGTGTTATCATGAATTTGTGCTATTCATTGCACATTTTTTCACATTTTTTACAGAAAAGGGGAGAGATTGTTACACTCATTTAACCCCGATGGGTAAACTGTGTTAAGGAGAAAAATCCATTTACTTTCAGCTTTTTGAAGGGTTTTTTCAAGATCCCCACCTCTGATCCCCAGCTTAACTCTCTGTATTCCAAAACATTTTAAATTACTTTGTTTTGAATTGTGTTTATACAAAAAGTGTCTGGCCACCGAGGTGAGTTGTTTACCTGCTTGTAAGTCCTTTTTGGCATTTTTGATGTTCCTCAAGTGTTCTTGCAACCTTACTGTCTGAGTAAACTAAATACCATTAAAAATTAACTTTTATTAAGGCTTGGTTAAAATTGGAAAACACACACTTAAAAACACTCTTAGGAGCCAAGATAATATTACTTGTTAATCGTATATTGGTTGGTGTGGTGGGTAAGAAATTATCTATGAATAGATAACTTGTAAGGTATGGGGGCTACTAACAATTCTATATATTCAATATATACCGGAGGTGGCAACTCAAAATATGATTGATCAGTATGTTGTTGCTGGTAATTTATTGAATAGTTTTATACTTAGGTTCACTGCAGTTAAATTTTGTGAATTTGCTGTGGGATTAGTTCAATACGTTACAGTACACTTGTACATATATAATTAAGAGGCTTAAGTAATTATACTCTTATATTCATTGTGCGTACAGTCAGGGACTTTATATATGATCCCTTTAGCTTTCACTTAATTTTCTATACGTATCTTGTATATGAGGCTATGTTCAAGCCTGCACTACAAAAATAAAGGCTCAAATGCTTTATATTTAATAATGTCTTTTATATTAGATATACAAAGTCCGGCGGGTATATACTTTGTTATATAGAGTATCTGTGATATTGGAGATCACCCCTTATTGTGATATACAAAGTCCGGCGGGTATATACTTTGTTATATAGAGTATCTGTGATATTGGAGATCACCCCTAATTGTGGTGTTATCACCGTTAGTAGTAAGGTATTTCGATATTAATGTTTATTGCAGGGTGATAGACACTGGGTAAATAGCGTTCATGTTCTTATATAGAAACAATCTTGGGTGAGAAAATACAGACAGGATACAGAAGAACCCGTAATCTTAAGGACATTATTAGTCCTAGTCACCTCGCTAGTGAAAAAACTAAAAGTGCTTTTTCTAACGGTTCCTTTAAATGTGGAACCTGTACCACATGCAGCTTTATGCTGAAATTACACACAATACATGATCGGTTCAACAAACCACACAAAGTAAATGCACACATCAACTGCCAAACTGAAGGGGTAATATACGCATTACGCTGCAATTGTAATCTGTTCTATGTTGGCATGACAACCAGAAAAATAAGAGTAAGGTTGCAAGAACACTTGAGGAACATCAAAAATGCCAAAAAGGACTTACAAGCAGGTAAACAACTCACCTCGGTGGCCAGACACTTTTTGTATAAACACAATTCAAAACAAAGTAATTTAAAATGTTTTGGAATACAGAGAGTTAAGCTGGGGATCAGAGGTGGGGATCTTGAAAAAACCCTTCAAAAAGCTGAAAGTAAATGGATTTTTCTCCTTAACACAGTTTACCCATCGGGGTTAAATGAGTGTAACAATCTCTCCCCTTTTCTGTAAAAAATGTGAAAAAATGTGCAATGAATAGCACAAATTCATGATAACACAGCCTAACCCTCAAAAAAATTCTATCAAACGCCAGTATCTCAAGATCTAATTTTAACCAAGTTATCTGTGTGTTGAAGGTAGAAGTAATCCTTACCTCTTGCCTTATAAATTAAATTCAAATTCAATCCTATCATCACCATATACTAAAAAACGTTCATAATTAAAATAAGGACATACAGAATCTCATTCTAGTGTACAACTATATGCACCAGCTATCTAAGGACTAGCTTATGTTAGTCATCTAGAATCATAATCAAGTGCACAACAGTATGAACAAGTTATTTAAGTATTAGTTTACAATAGTCCTTATTAATACTACATAGGTCTTAAGCACATAATTCATTGCAACTTTTATACACTAGTGGTGTTTATTATTTATAAAAATTCATCGTTCTTACATGCTTCACAGTCTGCACACAATACACACCAATTCACTATTACTTTTAAATAATTTCAGTAATATCTATTTATTTTTAGCACTGTTTTACAATTAAAATCACAAGTAGTTATTTCATAACACAGCACAATAGCATTTTTCACCAAACACTCATTATTTTTATTTAAAATTACACAATATTGCGGTATATACCAGCATAAGTAATCAAGTCATAATATAAATAAAGCAGTCACAATGTAATATATAGCACTAGTTCACGGTGGCACCTACAGGGTTAATTCACTACGTAGTATCACATAGTTTAGGGAATTCAGTGCTTTAACTTAAGGATAAAATAAAATGAATTTGTAAATTTATGGCTGAGCATTAAGCCCTGTTATAAGGCTATGAGAACTCATTTGTCCTGATTACTCCAACATAATTCATTTGATCTTATAACTCAATTGATTTTATAACCTCAACATTATAATAAAGTTACTTTTATTATTAGCAACAAATTAAACTACTTTAAAACTCCAACCGTAATGATAGGCGGTCTCTACACTGTAGAGGATGAGGATTGGCTGTCAGAAACAATCGTCACCCAGGAGGTGTGACCATTAGGCTTTAAAAGACCAGTATGTGAGCGGCGCGCTCACCCTTTGAAAAAGCCGCGAGGCGAAACATGTTAGGGACGCTAGGGTACTGGTGATGAGCCCTTGGAGCTCATGTATTTTTAGCTAGCCTTAGGAACCTCGATAGATTAAGATAAATTTAACCGCTATATACCTTAACAGTTGTGAGTGGTTAATGGGGGCAGAACGCTGACGTTCACATAAGCTGCTGGAGAATTTAACCGTTAGCAGTACTCATACCACTTGTAGTAAATTGTGACTACACAGGGCTCAATACCGCACTAATAATGTCTCATTTTGTTATGCTAAATTGAAATCTTATATATATTTTTTACCAAATATGTCTGTAGTGTTATAACATTACGCAGGTACCGTGCAGCTTATAAAATAGCGGTCATTTTTGTTACCACTCAGAGCAGTTGATAATTTGCCATTTACTTAAAGGCATATCTCGAACTAAGTTACTAGATCTGTCTGCTCTATATAAGAACATGAACGCTATTTACCCAGTGTCTATCACCCTGCAATAAACATTAATATCGAAATACCTTACTACTAACGGTGATAACACCACAATTAGGGGTGATCTCCAATATCACAGATACTCTATATAACAAAGTATATACCCGCCGGACTTTGTATATCACAATAAGGGGTGATCTCCAATATCACAGATACTCTATATAACAAAGTATATACCCGCCGGACTTTGTATATCTAATATAAAAGACATTATTAAATATAAAGCATTTGAGCCTTTATTTTTGTAGTGCAGGCTTGAACATAGCCTCATATACAAGATACGTATAGAAAATTAAGTGAAAGCTAAAGGGATCATATATAAAGTCCCTGACTGTACGCACAATGAATATAAGAGTATAATTACTTAAGCCTCTTAATTATATATGTACAAGTGTACTGTAACGTATTGAACTAATCCCACAGCAAATTCACAAAATTTAACTGCAGTGAACCTAAGTATAAAACTATTCAATAAATTACCAGCAACAACATACTGATCAATCATATTTTGAGTTGCCACCTCCGGTATATATTGAATATATAGAATTGTTAGTAGCCCCCATACCTTACAAGTTATCTATTCATAGATAATTTCTTACCCACCACACCAACCAATATACGATTAACAAGTAATATTATCTTGGCTCCTAAGAGTGTTTTTAAGTGTGTGTTTTCCAATTTTAACCAAGCCTTAATAAAAGTTAATTTTTAATGGTATTTAGTTTACTCAGACAGTTTTGTCTTTGTTCTCTGCACATCTTTGCACGTCTATCTCTGTTACCACAAGTTATTTAATTAAACAATCCCCTGAGTGCTACAAATGTAGTCTATCTCAGATAGGGTGACATATCCTATCTGTCAGTTTTTTGCTTAAATTCTGCTCTACTACATAGCACCGTTTTCCTTTACTATACTAATGTGCTGTATGCACATAAGTTAATTAAGAATAAAGGGGATAATTTTATTACATTGAAAGTAGTGCCATTGGACCCTATCCTCCTTTTTTTCAAATCTTTGAACTATGTATGGCAAAAAAAAAAAAACCCTGGTAGAGAAAAGACAACACAAACAAGCTGTGAATCTAAAGTTGAGCAGCAGCAATCAATCATAAGGGCATTTGCAAACACAGCACTATATGGGAAGACCTCAAAAAGGTATAGAGAAATAACCAACGCTATTGCATATTATATATGCAAAGACATAGTGCCTGCATACACAGTTAGTAAAGAAGGCTTCATAAGAATGATACACACACTCGACAAGAGACACCAACTACCATCTCGCAATTACTTCTCAGTAGTTGCAATCCCAGAAAGGTATGCAAAATGCAAAGCTATAGTTGAATCTGAGATAAATAAGTTGAAATACTATGCAACAACTACAGATATGTGGTCAAGCCGAACAATGGAGACCTATATGAGTTTAACCGTGCACTTTATCAATGATGATTTTGAGATCAAAAGTCTATGGCCTAGATTTGGAGTTTGGCGGTAAAAGGGCTGTTAACGCTCCGCGGGCTTTTTTCTGGCCGCACCATAAATTTAACTCTGGTATCGAGAGTTTAAACAAATGCTGCGTTAGGCTCCAAAAAAGGAGCGTAGAGCATTTTTACCGCAAATGCAACTCTCGATACCAGAGTTGCTTACGGACGCGGCCGGCCTCAAAAACGTGCTCGTGCACGATTCTCCCATAGGAAACAATGGGGCTGTTTGAGCTGAAAAAAAACCTAACACCTGCAAAAAAGCAGCGTTCAGCTCCTAACGCAGCCCCATTGTTTCCTATGGGGAAACACTTCCTACGTCTGCACCTAACACTCTAACATGTACCCCGAGTCTAAACACCCCTAACCTTACACTTATTAACCCCTAATCTGCCGCCCCCGCTATCGCTGACACCTGCATATTTTTTTTAACCCCTAATCTGCCGCTCCGTAAACCGCCGCAACCTACGTTATCCCTATGTACCCCTAATCTGCTGCCCTAACATCGCCGACCCCTATATTATATTTATTAACCCCTAATCTGCCCCCCTCAACGTCGCCGACACCTGCCTACACTTATTAACTCCTAATCTGCCGAGCGGACCTGAGCGCTACTATAATAAAGTTATTAACCCCTAATCCGCCTCACTAACCCTATCATAAATAGTATTAACCCCTAATCTGCCCTCCCTAACATCGCCGACACCTACCTTCAATTATTAACCCCTAATCTGCCGAGCGGACCTCACCGCTACTATAATAAATGTATTAACCCCTAAAGCTAAGTCTAACCCTAACACTAACACCCCCCCTAAATTAAATATAATTTTAATCTAACGAAATAAATTAACTCTTATTAAATAACTTATTCCTATTTAAAGCTAAATACTTACCTGTAAAATAAATCCTAATATAGCTACAATATAAATTATAATTATATTATAGCTATTTTAGGATTAATATTTATTTTACAGGCAACTTTGTAATTATTTTAACCAGGTACAATAGCTATTAAATAGTTAAGAACTATTTAATAGTTACCTAGTTAAAATAATAACAAATTTACCTGTAAAATAAATCCTAACCTAAGATATAATTAAACCTAACACTACCCTATCAATAAAATAATTAAATAAACTACCTACAATTACCTACAATTAACCTAACACTACACTATCAATAAATTAATTAAACACAATTGCTACAAATAAATACAATTAAATAAACTAGCTAAAGTACAAAAAATAAAAAAGAACTAAGTTACAAAAAATAATAAAATATTTACAAACATAAGAAAAATATTACAACAATTTTAAACTAATTACACCTACTCTAAGCCCCCTAATAAAATAACAAAGCCCCCCAAAATAAAAAATTCCCTACCCTATTCTAAATTAAAAAAGTTACAAGCTCTTTTACCTTACCAGCCCTGAACAGGGCCCTTTGCGGGGCATGCCCCAAGGATTTCAGCTCTTTTGCCTGTAAAAAAAAACATACCATACCCCCCCCCCAACATTACAACCCACCACCCACATACCCCTAATCTAACCCAAACCCCCCTTAAGTAAACCTAACACTAAGCCCCTGAAGATCTTCCTACCTTGTCTTCACCATACCAGGTTCACCGATCCGTCCTGGCTCCAACATCTTCATCCAACCCAAGCGGGGGTTGGCGATCCATCATCCGGTGCTGAAGAGGTCCAGAAGAGGCTCCAAAGTCTTCCTCCTATCCGGCAAGAAGAGGACATCCGGACCGGCAAACATCTTCTCCAAGCGGCATCTTCAATCTTCTTCCATCCGGTGCGGAGCGGGTCCATCTTGAAGCAGGCGACGCGGATCCATCCTCTTCTTCCGTTGTCTCCCGACGAATGACGGTTCCTTTAAGGGACGTCATCCAAGATGGCGTCCCTCGAATTCCGATTGGCTGATAGGATTCTATCAGCCAATCGGAATTAAGGTAGGAATTTTCTGATTGGCTGATGGAATCAGCCAATCAGAATCAAGTTCAATCCGATTGGCTGATCCAATCAGTAAATCAGATTGAGCTCGCATTCTATTGGCTGTTCCGATCAGCCAATAGAATGCGAGCTCAATCTGATTGGCTGATTGGATCAGCCAATCGGATTGAACTTGATTCTGATTGGCTGATTCCATCAGCCAATCAGAAAATTCCTACCTTAATTCCGATTGGCTGATAGAATCCTATCAGCCAATCGGAATTCGAGGGACGCCATCTTGGATGACGTCCCTTAAAGGAACCGTCATTCGTCGGGAGACAACGGAAGAAGAGGATGGATCCGCGTCGCCTGCTTCAAGATGGACCCGCTCCGCACCGGATGGAAGAAGATTGAAGATGCCGCTTGGAGAAGATGTTTGCCGGTCCGGATGTCCTCTTCTTGCCGGATAGGAGGAAGACTTTGGAGCCTCTTCTGGACCTCTTCAGCACCGGATGATGGATCGCCAACCCCCGCTTGGGTTGGATGAAGATGTTGGAGCCAGGACGGATCGGTGAACCTGGTATGGTGAAGACAAGGTAGGAAGATCTTCAGGGGCTTAGTGTTAGGTTTATTTAAGGGGGGTTTGGGTTAGATTAGGGGTATGTGGGTGGTGGGTTGTAATATTGGGGGGGGGTATGGTATGTTTTTTTTTACAGGCAAAAGAGCTGAAATCCTTGGGGCATGCCCCGCAAAGGGCCCTGTTCAGGGCTGGTAAGGTAAAAGAGCTTGTAACTTTTTTAATTTAGAATAGGGTAGGGAATTTTTTATTTTGGGGGGCTTTGTTATTTTATTAGGGGGCTTAGAGTAGGTGTAATTAGTTTAAAATTGTTGTAATATTTTTCTTATGTTTGTAAATATTTTATTATTTTTTGTAACTTAGTTCTTTTTTATTTTTTGTACTTTAGCTAGTTTATTTAATTGTATTTATTTGTAGCAATTGTGTTTAATTAATTTATTGATAGTGTAGTGTTAGGTTAATTGTAGGTAATTGTAGGTAGTTTATTTAATTAATTTATTGATAGGGTAGTGTTAGGTTTAATTATATCTTAGGTTAGGATTTATTTTACAGGTAAATTTGTTATTATTTTAACTAGGTAGCTATTAAATAGTTCTTAACTATTTAATAGCTATTGTACCTAGTTAAAATAAATACCAAGTTGCCTGTAAAATAAATATTAATCCTAAAATAGCTATAATATAATTATAATTTATATTGTAGCTATATTAGGATTTATTTTACAGGTAAGTATTTAGCTTTAAATAGGAATCATTTATTTAATAAGAGTTAATTTATTTCGTTAGATTAAAATTATATTTAAGTTAGGGGGGTGTTAGTGTTAGGGTTAGACTTAGCTTTAGGGGTTAATCAATTTATTAGAATAGCGGTGAGCTCCGCTCGGCAGATTAGGGTTTAATAAGTGTAGGCAGGTGTCGGCGACGTTGAGGGGGGCAGATTAGGGGTTAATAAATATAATATAGGGGTCGGCGGTGTTAGGGGTAGCAGATTAGGGGTACATAGGGATAACGTAGGTGGCGGCGCTTTGCGGTCGGAAGATTAGGGGTTAATTATTTTAAGTAGCTGGCGGCGACGTTGTGGGGGGCAGGTTAGGGGTTAATAAATGTAATACAGGGGTCGGCGGGGTTAGGGGCAGCAGATTAGGGGTACATAAGTATAACGTAGGTGGCGGTCGGCAGATTAGGGGTTAAAATTTTAAATCGAGTTGCGGCGATGTGGGGGGAGCTCGGTTTAGGGGTACATAGGTAGTTTATGGGTGTTAGTGTACTTTAGGGTACAGTAGTTAAGAGCTTTATGAACCGGCGTTAGCCAGAAAGCTCTTAACTCCTGCTATTTTCAGGCGGCTGGAATTTTGTCGTTAGAGCTCTAACGCTCACTTCAGAAACGACTCTAAATACCGGCGTTAGAAAGATCCCATTGAAAAGATAGGATACGCAAATGGCGTAGGGGGATCTGCGGTATGGAAAAGTCGCGGCTGAAAAGTGAGCGTTAGACCCTTTAATCACTGACTCCAAATACCAGCGGGCGGCCAAAACCAGCGTTAGGAGCCTCTAACGCTGGTTTTGACGGCTACCGCCGAACTCCAAATCTAGGCCTATGTTTGCAAACATCATACTTTCCTTCTGACCACACTGGAGAGAATGTAGCACAAGGTTTGAGAGAAGCTTTGGCATCATGGGGACTCTGTGAGGATCAACAAGTATCAATCACCACAGACAATGGCACGACCATCGTCAAGGCTGTTGCTCTGAATAAATGGACAAGAATACAGTGTTTTGGGCACAGGTTGCATCTTGCAATTGAAAATGCAGTGAAAGATGAGCCTCGCATTTCTAGAGCCACATGCTTATGCAAGAAAATTGTTTGCCATTTCTCACACAGCTGGAAAAAAGGTTGCATTAACTCAAGCCCAGGAAGAACTTCAACTGCCAAGGCATTCACTTATAACAGAGTGCCCAACAAGGTTGGGCTCAAGACAAAAGATGATAGAGAGAGTTTTAGAGCAACAGAGTTTGACTCAGGGTCTCTCTGCAGACAGAAAAAACAGACATCTGGTTCCACAATGGCAGAACACTGATGTTTTTGAATCTGTGAGTAAGGCACTGGGGCAAGTTCAAGATTTTACTGATGACCTTTCTGGAGAAAACTACGTCAGTGTATCATATGTTAAACCAGTTCTGCATCTATTAAACACAAAGATACTGGCTCTGGAGGAAGATGATTCTGACCTTATCAAGACACTGAAATCCAAAATTCTTGAATATATGAATAGAAATGATGAAGATACTCAAGATCTGCTAGCTATGGCATCATTTCTTGATCCACGATTCAAGACAACCTAAATAAATACAGATAAAATTACAAGCATCAAGGCCAGGGTGATGTCTGAAATGGCCATTGCGTCTGAGCACGAGCAGCAAGTTGTGCAGAAGGCAAGTCAAGCAATCAGCAGTCCACCATGCAAAGTTATAGATGTAGAAGAAGAAACAGTGCAAGCACCTGCATCAAATGGTCCTCCTCCTGCAAAGAAATCAAGAAAGTCTTTAGGAAGTTTTTTCAAGACCATCTCTGCAACTTGAAGAAGCCATAGCATCAGAGCTTAACAGCTATCTGCTTTCTCCCTCCATTGATAGTGAGAAAAATCCTCTGCAATGGTGGAAACTACCTCAGATTAACTTTCCTAAATTGAGCAAGCTCGCACAAAAATATCTTTGTGTTCCTGCAACTAGTTCACCATCAGAGAGGGTGTTTAGCACAGGAGGAAATGTGGTGACCTGTCAACGTTAAAGCTTGAAGCCAGAAATGGTACATATGTTGTTTTTTTTAGCCAAAAACCTAACCCACTAAAAACACTAGTAATGCTTGAAATAAAAAATGGTACTACAGTACTACTGTAGCTGTACTGTCCTAGTCAGATGTTGGTTTTTGTATCCAAAAACCACCTAACCTATCTAAAGTCTAAAAAACATGCAATTTTTAAATGTTATATAATATATTTTATTTATGTTATTCTCTTGTTATTACATATATTACTAAATTATTTACTATTACAAAAAATAATCAGAATTCCTTCATGGGCCCTGCTTTTACAAGCTCTATGTTATACTGTAGTTGTAATTAACGTGTCACTCACTATGAAAAAAAACAAACATTATGATGTTGTTAGCTCAAATACTTAGTTATTCACATTTCTCTCCTGTGTGAAAATGCACATGCACTTTGTGCACTGACTAATTCTGGCTGTATCGATGGCCAATGCCATAACCAGGGCAGGCCAGCTTCCAAATTCCAATGTTTTTTCTATTGTATTCTCTGTTTTAATCTTGAATAATGTACTCTTACTGTACTATGCTGCAGTGCTGCTGCTATTAGTTGATGCATGGATGTTAAAAACAGGTTGCAGGATTTACCTTGTTAATGCCACATCCCTCATGTTTTCCTGGATAGTAGTCACTCAGCTAGATGACTAACACATGAAGCAGTGTGCGTTGTACTTAGTACTACCTTTAATGTGCAATTAGAAACACAAATCAGTGATGCACAGTACGCACTTTGCAAGTTTCTCCATCCATGTACACTTCTTCATATGTTACTCATACCACAGATAGACTGACTGGCCAAGAAAAAATGGACAATGTGTTGTGGTAATAACTGTCCAGCTAATTTAATTTCAATTTGCTGTTGTGTGTGTTGAATTTACTTGTTTGTAATGTATTATGTATTGTAGTTGTACTCTAACTACCAATGTTCTAAGTGTTCTGTACTACAACTAGAGCTGTAAAAATGTATGTAATGACAGGCTGCAGGATTTATGGATTGCCCTTGTCAATGCCACATCCCCCATGTTTTCCTGGACAGTGGACAGGCACTCAGCTAAATAACTAACACATGCA